>NC_044324.1:9071954-9371954 GCF_007399415.2 Gopherus evgoodei
GGAGGGCAGGGCTTTCCAGGGCTCAGACACTGGGCGCTGGGGATCTGGGCAGGGCAGAGGGAGGGCAGGGCTTTCCAGGGCTCAGACACTGGGCGCTGGGGATCTGGGCATGGCAGAGGGAGGCAGGGCTCTCCGGGGATCAGACACTGGGTGTTGGGATACGAATGGGGCAGAGGGAGGGCAGGGCTCTCTAGGGCTCAGACATTGGGCACTGGGGATCTGGGCAGGGGTCTCTGGAGCTCAGACACTGGGTGTTGGGTTACGGACGGGGCAGAGGGAGGGCAGGGCTCTCCGGGGATCAGACACTGGGCGCTGGGGATCTGGGCAGGGCTCTCCAGGGCTCAGACACTGGGTGTTGGGTTACGGACAGGGCAGAGGGAGGCAGGGCTCTCCGGGGATCAGACACTGGGCGCTGGGATACGGACGGGGCAGAGGGAGGCAGGGCTCTCCGGGGATCAGACACTGGGCGCTGGGATATGGACGGGGCAGAGGGAGGCAGGGCTCTCCGGGGCTCAGACACCGGGCACTGGGGATCTGGGCAGGGGTCTCTGGAGCTCAGACACTGGGTGTTGGGTTACGGACGGGGCAGAGGGAGGGCAGGGCTCTCCGGGGCTCAGACACTGGGCGCTGGGATATGGACGGGGTAGAGGGAGGCAGGGCTCTCCGGGGATCAGACACTGGGTGTTGGGATACGAATGGGGCAGAGGGAGGGCAGGGCTCTCTAGGGCTCAGACATTGGGCACTGGGGTTCTGGGCAGGGCAGAGGGAGGGCAGGGCTCTCCGGGGCTCAGACACCGGGCACTGGGGATCTGGGCAGGGGTCTCTGGAGCTCAGACACAGGGTGTTGGGTTACGGACAGGGCAGAGGGGGGGCAGGGCTCTCCGGGGATCAGACACTGGGTGCTGGGATATGGACAGGGCAGAGGGAGGCAGGGCTCTCCGGGGATCAGACACTGGGTGCTGGGATACGAATGGGGCAGAGGGAGGGCAGGGCTCTCTAGGGCTCAGACATTGGGCACTGGGGTTCTGGGCAGGGCAGAGGGAGGGCAGGGCTCTCCGGGGATCAGACACTGGGCGCTGGGGATCTGGGCAGGGCTCTCCAGGGCTCAGACACTGGGTGTTGGGTTACGGACGGGGCAGAGGGAGGCAGGGCTCTCTGGGGATCAGACACTGGGCGCTGGGATATGGACGGGGCAGAGGGCGGCAGGGCTCTCCGGGGCTCAGACACTGGGCGCTGGGATACGGACGGGGCAGAGGGAGGCAGGGCTCTCCGGGGATCAGACACTGGGCGCTGGGATATGGACGGGGCAGAGGGAGGCAGGGCTCTCCGGGGCTCAGACACCGGGCACTGGGGATCTGGGCAGGGGTCTCTGGAGCTCAGACACTGGGTGTTGGGTTACGGACGGGGCAGAGGGAGGGCAGGGCTCTCCGGGGCTCAGACACTGGGCGCTGGGATATGGACGGGGTAGAGGGAGGCAGGGCTCTCCGGGGATCAGCCACTGGGTGTTGGGATACGAATGGGGCAGAGGGAGGGCAGGGCTCTCTAGGGCTCAGACATTGGGCACTGGGGTTCTGGGCAGGGCAGAGGGAGGGCAGGGCTCTATGGGGCTCAGACACCGGGCACTGAGGATCTGGGCAGGGGTCTCTGGAGCTCAGACACTGGGTGTTGGGTTACGGACAGGGCAGAGGGAGGGCAGGGCTCTCTGGGGATCAGACACTGGGTGCTGGGATATGGACAGGGCAGAGGGAGGCAGGGCTCTCCGGGGATCAGACACTGGGCGCTGGGGTTCTGGGCAGGGCAGAGGGAGGGCAGGGCTCTCCGGGGATCAGACACTGGGTGCTGGGATACGGACAGGGCAGAGGGAGGGCAGGGCTCTCCGGGGATCAGACACTGGGTGCTGGGATATGGACATGGCAGAGGGAGGGCAGGGCTCTCCGGGGCTCAGACACCGGGCACTGAGGATCTGGGCAGGGGTCTCTGGAGCTCAGACACTGGGTGTTGGGTTACGGACAGGGCAGAGGGAGGCAGGGCTCTCTGGGGATCAGACACTGGGTGCTGGGATATGGACGGGGCAGAGGGAGGCAGGGCTCTCCGGGGATCAGACACTGGGCGCTGGGGATCCGGACTGGGTCACTGTCTCTCATACATGTTGGCTCCGGGTGGCTCTCAAGGCATCTTTGTCCTCAGGACGTCGTGGCGGCCAAGCTCTCCATCTCCCTTCTGCGCCACACTGAGCTCATCCCTGCAGACAAGGCCTTTTATGAAGCTGGCACAGCAGCCAAGGTAAGAGGCAGCCTGATGTGCAGGGGCCAGTGGCAGGAGGGCCTGGTCACCTGGCTCCCAGGGGCTCTCTGTCTGCAGTGGGGTAGTGGGTCCTTCTCGGGCAGCTTTCCTTCCCTCCCTCCCTCCCTCCCTCCCTCCTGCCTGGTGGGCTCCTGCCCCATCTTCCACCAGCCCCTCAGCAAATGTAGCTGCAAATGCCCCTCCTCTGGGGGTTCTCCATGAGCATGTATCCCATGGGGCATGAGGAGAGCATGACACGCCTGGCAGGGGAAGGTGGGAGAGTTAGGGAGAGAGGGATGGGAATGGGCCCTGGGGGGAGCGATTCCCCCCTCGTTGCACCCCTGGCCCCCAGCGCGATTGGGAAGACAGGGAGGATCTGGCCAAGAAAGCTGCCCTCCTGTGCCATCTAGGGTCCTTAATTACCTTGACCAGTCCCCAGCCTGGACCTCCTCTGCCATCACCACCTCCTATGCTATTGCCCCTCCAGCTTCTCCTGCCCCTGCAGACTGTGCAGGGAGGGTGTGATGGAAGGTGAGCTTGGGGCACTAGTGTCATCCCGCCAGCCACAGGCTGCGTCTCATGCTGTACCTGCCCTGGGTGGCCCCTGCTGGCGCACACCAGTACCGGGGTTGTGCGGTGAACATACGCCTCCTGTCTGCCCCTCACTGCATAGCCAGTGCATGACCCACTGGGGCGTTCACTGTGTTCGTCTGATCGGACTGGTGGTGCGTGACACATGGGCTCATGCACATGCTCATAAAATACACTCATGCTGGCAAAACTCCTGGGCTTCAGGCTGAAATAGTGATTTTGTAAATACACTTAATAACTAGGAGGGTCGTGCACCCTCCCGCTGCCTGGAGTGGTTCATGCCTGTGAGTGCCGCGCTCATGGCAGGCTGTCGAAAGCAGGGCAGACGCCCTATGCTGCTGTGTTCTGCAGTTAGCTGCCACCAGCCCAGTAACAAACATGGACTCTGGAAGCACTAGATGAGCCTCACCATGGATCCCTGACAGGCCCCTGGGGCCCTCCTGTCTCTGCCACCCAGGCAAGCTGGGCTGTGTGATTCTTTGGTTGCCATACACCAAAGATGAGAGAAAAGCTTCAGATTGGCATCAGTCCCAAGAGACCAGTCACTTACCCCAGGTCAGTTTGTACCTCAGATCTCAAACCACCAGCGCTTGTAGCCAGTCCTACAGTAAACGAGCTCAGGGTGTAGTGGCTAGGAAAAGAAATGAGAGTTCTTTACAGTTTAAAACAGGTACACAACTGAGTTACAGCCTGTGGTTCCAGAAGGTGACAGAGTTGTAGTAATCGGTCAGCACTGAATGTCTTTCAGGTGTAACCCAGGTTGACCCTGGGGTTCCCTGCTTTTGTTTCCTGGCTCCAGTCCTGTGAGAGTCCAAACAGCAGAGATGACAAATTGTCATGTCAGCTATCTTTATTCTCCTCTCTCAGAATTCACACTGATGGGACCAGCTTTTTTGACAGTAGCACCTTCCTGGGGGTGAGAGGGCTATCAACCCAGTCTTTGTATCATGATGCTCCACAATGGCCCATTTAGTTTTGATAGTCCTTCTTGATGGGCAGGGCAACCTCTCCTCCCGCCTGCGTTCACAAGTCCAGAGCAAGCATTTATACCATTACAAAGCAAAACGTACATATCACCTTACAGCATGGGATACAGGTATTACAAGTCAGATTAATGCAGGCAGCAACTTAGAAGCATTCTATAGAGTCTAACCACCTCCTCACAAGCCTAGCACCTGTCTTCAAGAGTACTAGTGTACAGGTGAGCTGGTTTGTTTCCCAGCTATGAGTTTGTCTGTGCTCAACTGATGCCTACAGCCTTGGCAAGAACTGGCACTGCTCTACCAGCATCATAGAATCATAGAATATCAGAGTTGGAAGGGACCTCAGGAGGTATCTAGTCCAACCCCCTGCTCAAAGCAGGACCAACCCCAACTAAATCATCCCAGCCAGGGCTTTGTCAAGCCAGGCCTGAAAAACCTCTAAGGATGGAGATTCCATCACCTCCCTAGGGAACCCATTCCAGTGCCTCACCATCCTCCTAGTGAAAATGTTTTTCCTAATACCCAACCTAAACTTCCCCCACTGCATTTGAGACCATTGCTCCTTGTTCTGTCATCTGCTACCACTGAGAACAGTCTAGATCCATCCTCTTTGGAACCCCCTTTCAAGTAGTTGAAAGCAGCTATCAAATCCCCCCTCATTCTTCTCTCTTCTGCAGACTAAACTATCCCAGTTCCCTCCGCCTCTCCTCATAAGTCATGTGCTCCAGCCCCCTAATCATTTTTGTTGCCCTCCGCTGGACTCATTCCAATTTTTCCACATCCTTCTTGTAGTGTGGGACCCAAAACTGGATGCAGTACTCCAGATGTGGCCTCATCAGTGCCGAATAGAGGGGAATGATCACATCCCTCGGTCTGCTGGCACTGCTCCTACTAACGCAGCCCAATATGCTGTTCGCTTTCTTGGCAACAAGGGCACACTGCTGCCTCGTATCCAGCTTCTCGTCCACTGGAATCCCCAGGTCCTTTTCTGCAGAACTGCGGTTTAGCCAGTTGGTCCCCAGCCTGTAGCAGTGAATGGGATTCTTCCGTCCTAAGTGCAGGACTCTGCACTTGTCCTTGTTGAACCTCATCAGATTTTTTTTGGCCCAATCCTCTTATTTGTCTAGGTCACTCTGGACCCTATCCCTACCCTCCAGTGTATCTACATCTTCCCCTAGTTTAGTGTCATCTGCAAACTTGCTGAGGGTGCAAATTAATCCAGATCATTAATGAAGATGTGAACAAAACCGGCCCCAGGACCGAACCTTGGGGCACTCCTCTTGATACTAGCTGCCAACTAGACATGGAGCCATTGATCACTTCCCATTTGAGCCCGACCATCTAGCCAGCTTTCTATCCACCTTATAGTCCATTCATCCAATCCAGGCTTTAACTTGCTGGCAAGAATACTGTGGGAGACCGTATCAAAAGCTTTGCTAAAGTCAAGATATATCACATCCACCGCTGTCCCCATATCCACAGAGCTAGTTATCTCATTACAGAAGCAAATCAGGTTAGTCAGGCATGACTTGCCCTTGGTGAATCCATGCTGACTGTTCCTGATCACTCTCCAATGCTTCAAAATGGATTCTTGAGGACCTGCTCCATGATTTTTCCGGGGACTGTGGTGAGGCTAACCGGTCTGTAGTTCCCTGGATTCTCCTCCTTCCCTTGTTTAAAGTTGGGCACTATATTTGCCTTTTTCCAATTGTCCAGGACCTCTGCCGATCACCACGACTTTTCAAAGTTAATTGTTGTATAGATTAATTGTTGATTGACACCTTATACTGTAGTTATGGCATCAGCCACTGTTGGAAAACAGGGTATTGGGATAGATGGACCATTGGTCTGACCTAGTCTGGCCATTCTTATGTTTGTATGATGGAGTATGCAGACCTTGCACTGGCAGGGGAGGGGTTAAGGAGCTGCTCTGGCCTGGAGTGGCCCTGCCTGAGGAGTTACAAGGAGGGAACTCACCTGAGCTGGGGGCAGACCTGAGACTGGACCAGGTTGTGGAGCTCCGGCCCTGGAGAGAGGCTAGCAGAGCCCCTGCTGTCGCAGAGCAGGGTGTGCAGCCCCTGAACTAAAAGGGGAACAAGCTGAGACTTGCTCTGAACCCCCAGTGAGCCCTGCAGTGGGCAGTGAAGGAAGAGAGCCCAGAGCCTGCAGGGAGCTGCCTCCCGGTTTTTCTTTCCCATTCTTTTATAGCTTTGTTAGCTGTCTATAGGCTGTTGTGTTTTTCACGTGACATCCCAAGAGGGGATGGAAAAGCCAAGAGCCCTCGTCCGGTGGTTGAGTACCAGCCCACTAGAAAGACACATACTGCAGCACTCAGAGTGGGTATTGGACTCTCACATGCACTCCCCACCAGCTCCCACAAGGGATACTCTGCCACAGCCAGATTAGTGACACCTGGCTCCCTGCCATCGGGAAGCACAGAATGAGGCTTGATGCTGCTGCCTCGTTGGGGACAATCAGGCAAATTGGGATGGCAGCGAGCCATCTCCTCTGCCACCATGCTGCATCTCAGGGGCTGCTATCCGAACACAGGCACCCACTGCGGTCCTGCCCAACACAGCTGAGTTGTTCTTCTTCGAGATGTGTTGCTCATATCCATTCCAGTTAGGTGTGTGCGCCGCGCGTGCACGTTCGTCAGAAAACTTTTTACCCTAGCAACTCAGTGGGCCGGCAGGTCGCCCCCTAGAGTGGCGCAGTCATGGTGCTCGATATATACCCCTGCCGGCCCACCCGCTCCTCAGTTCCTTCTTACCGCCCGTGTCGGTCGTTGGAACAGTGGAGCGCGGCTTAGCTGACCTCCACTTCCCTAGCTACTCGTAATTCTCGTATATAGTTATGCAGTTATAATCCTTTTATATATATATTTGTATAGTTAGTTTAGTAATAGTTAGCGGGGTTCAGGAAGTAGCCCCTTTCCTGCACCCGGTGCCGGAGCCCATGCACGGCTCACCAGGTTTTAAAATGGGCTCGGCCTGCCAGAAGCCGATGCCGAAGGGAGATCACACTTGACAGCTAAGTGCCCCATTTGCAAGGCTTTTAAGCCGAGAACAAAAAGGAGCAGAACTTTCACTTACCCCTCCACCTTTGGCACCGAGCGATGATCAAGCAGCTGGCAGAAGCGCCTCCTCGGCACCGGACCCCGCCGGTACTGCCAAGGCCTTTCAGCACCGGCCGTCGCCGGCACCGAAGTCGACTCGGCACCGCTCCCTTCCTCCGAGGTCGAGAAAGCCTACAATTCCTGCTGGTGCCTGACGGCTCCCCGGCACGCGCCAGGGTTGAGCCCCCTGCTCCTGCTGCTTCCGTGCCACCTGCATCGCAGCCAGAGAGCTCGTCTAAGTCGGATTGCCCAGCACCGACACCTGCAGAGGCACCGATGACATCGGCACCGTCGATTCCAGTCCCCCAGGGCCATTGAATCCAGTGCCTGACAGCTCCCCGGCACGCACCGTGGTAGAGCTTACTGCTCCTGCTGCTTCCGTGCCAGCGGCACCGCAGCCAGAGAGCTCGTCTAAGTCGGATCGCCCGGCACCGACACCTGCTGAGGCACCGACGACGTCGGCACCGTCGATCCCGGTCCCACAAGGGCCGTCGAATCCGGTGCCTGACGGCTCCCCGGCACACGCTGTGGTTGAGCTTACTGCTCCTGCTGCTTCCGTGCCAACTGCACCGCAGCCAGAGAGCTCGTCTAAGTCGGATCGCCCGGCACCGACACCTGCTGAGGCACCGACGACGTCGGCACCATCGATCCTGGTCCCACAAGGGCCGTCGAATCCGGTGCCTGACAGCTCCCCGGCACGTGCTGTGGTTGAGCTTACTGCTCCTGCTGCTTCCGTGCCAACTGCACCGCAGCCAGAGAGCTCGTCTAGGTCAGATCGCTCGGCACCAACACCTGCTGAGGCACCGACGACGTAGGCACCGTCGATCCCGGTCCCACAAGGGCCGTCGAATCCGGTGCCTGACGGCTCCCCGGCACGCGCCATGGTTGAGCTTACTGCTCCTGCTGCTTCCGTGCCAACTGCACCGCAGCCAGAGAGCTCATCTAAGTCGGATCACCCGGCACCGACACCTACCGAAGCTCTGACGACCTCGGTACCGTCGATCCCGGTCCCACGAGAGCCGTCGAATCCGGTGCCTGACGGCTCCCCGGCACGCGCCATGGTTGAGCTTACTGCTCCTGCTGCTTCCGTGCCAACTGCACCGCAGCCAGAGAGCTCGTCTAAGTCGGATTGCCCGGCACCGACACCTACCGAAGCTCTGACGACCTCGGTACCGTCGATCCCGGTCCCATGAGAGCCGTCGAATCCGGTGCCTGACAGCTCCCCAGTATGCACTGTGGTTGAGCCTGCTGTTCCCTCCACGCCGGAGACATTACCAACGGCGAGGGATCTCATTGCCATGACAGAGTCGATGCTGCCTGACCCCGGCACCGCCAGTGCGGGTAATACAGTCTCTTCATATGACCATCCTCTGTCAGCACAGCAGAGCGGCACCGTGATCACGGTCCCGCAGACGCTCCAGGTCCCGTCGGCACACCCGACACCACTTGCAGTCCCGGTGCTGTTTTCCTCATCGGTACTGGTCGCACTTGCCGCACCGGTCGGTATCCCGTTCGCCGACCCGCTACTATCGGCACCGTTCCGACTCCCGGCACCGCGACAGGTACCGTGACTCCCGTAGCCTCTCCCCAAGCCTCAAGATCTCGGTCGACCTCCGGGCACCGTTCTGGTTGCAGGTCTGGATCTCGTTCCAGGTACCGGTACGCCTCCCGGTGCCGGTCCCCGGTGCCGAGTTGGGCAAGGTCCGATAGAGTCAGAGACTCTGCCCTTGCCTTTTTTTTTTTAGTGCCTCCATGGCCATCCAGACACGCATCCGTGTCATCCCACATGCGCAGATCTTATGCTCAGGACCACGATTCTGATACGCCCCCCGACAACCTGAGGTGAAGGAGGTCCCAGAGGTAGAGGACCCGGTATGGTGCCCTCTAAGGGGTACGACTACTCGTCTGTCCGCTCTCCTCTCTGCTCACTAGTCTTTCAGTCTGTTAAGGAGAGGTATTGGCATGGGGCACCAGCCCTGAAATCGAAGGAGGCTTGGCGAATGAACCTACTTGGCCGCCAGGTGTACTCTGCAGAGGCCCTGCAGCTCTGGGTAGCAAAGCAACAAGCCTTGCTTAGCTGCTATAATTATAGCACCTGGGTGAAGGTAGTTTAGTTTATGGAGTTTATCCCTCAAAACTCCCGCCAAGAGTTCGCTGCCGTCTTGGAGGACGGGGGAAAAAGGTACCCAGAGCATCCCTCCAGGCCTCGTTGGACGCAGCAGACTCAGCAGCCAGGACTCTGGCCTTTGGTGTCGCCATGAGGTGCATCTCATGGCTTCAGGTTTCAAACCTCCGGCCGGTGCTGCAGTATGCCATTCAGGACTTACCCTTTGTTGGTAAAGGCCTCTTCGCGGCAAAGACAGCCCCAGGCTGCAAAGCCTGATGGACAATAGGGTCCTAATGCGCTCTCTCAGCATGCATATGCCAGCGACCAAACGCAGGCCTTTCTGTCCCCAGCGGCCATACTCTGTGCCTAGCCAGAGACAGGACTTTGGCAAACGGCGAGGCCAAGGTGGTCGCAGACAAACATCAGGACCCCTAAAGAGCCAAGGTCAAGGTCCCTCGCAATTACCACTGGGACCAAAGATGAACCTTCCAAGGTGCGCCTGAGAGCTGTGTACCAGTCACAGGCCGGGATCCCAATCCCGCTCTCTCCTAGCGTGGCCCCAGTTAATTTCAGATCGCTGGGTCCTGTGCACGGTGGAGCATGGGTACCACCTCTAATTTGTTCCAACCCTGTCCCCCTTCAGGGACCCCTCTCACGAGCAATTCCTCGTACAAGAGGTGCAGATGCCAACGGACGGAAGGGGCAAGGGGGTTTACTCCCGTTATGCCCTAGTCCCCCACTCGAATGGAGGTCTCAGACCTTCCTAGTCCTGCGCGGACTCAACCAGTTTAGGATAAGATTGAAGTTCCGCATGGTATCCCTGGGAACCATTATCCCATCCTTGCCTCCTGGGGACTGCTATGCCGCCCTCGATATGAAGGATGCGTACTTTCACAATGCCATCTTCCCTCCGCACAGGAGATACCTCCGCTTTCTAGCGAACCGTCAGTACTTCTGGTTTACGGTCCTACTGTTTGGCCTTTCTGCAGCCTCACAGGTATTGACCAAGTATATGGCCATAGTCGCCGCCTACCTTCGCTGATGTCAGATATGCGTTTTTCCATATCTGGATGATTCGCTTATCCGAGGAGACACAAACCACTCAGCACGTGGGCATCGTCATGGTCTTATTCACAGGTCTAGGCCTGATGATTCCTATAGAGTAATCCACTCTGGTTCCCAAGCAGAGGTTGGACTTCCTAGGGGCTATCCTGGTCTCCAACCTAGCCGGAGCCTGCTTATCACAGCCGCGGTTTTAGGCGATGGCAACAATCATCCGAGGTCTGCAGACTTTCCCAACGACCTCGGCTCGCACTTGTCTCAGTCTCCTGGGTCCATGGCTGCCCGCAAGTTTGTAACCAAACACGCCAAGCTCCGCCTCCGTCCTCTCCAAGTCCGGCTCACCTCGGCGTACCGCCCAGACAGGGAGCCAATGGTCATGGTAATCACCGTTCCCTCAAGCACCTTAGGCTCCCTAGCGTGGTGGCTAACTCCCTCCCTGGTGTGGGCAGGGATGCGGTTCCATCCGCCCCAGCCCTCACTGCCCCTGTCGACGGACGCGTCATCTCTCTGCTCGAGTGCTCATGGTCACCTCCGAGCTTAAGGCCTTTGGTCTTCTCGGGAGCTGGCATTCCACATCAGTGCCCCAAAAATGAGAGTAGTCCGTCTGGCGTGCCAGGGGTTCCAGCGGCAGCTGCGAGGCTGTGGTATCTCGGTGTTTACAGCCAACACAACGGCCATGTGCTTCATAAATAACCAGGGAGGGACATGGTCCTCCCCCCTTTTGTCAGGAGGCCATCCATTTCTGGGACTTTTGCATGGCCCACTCGATGGAGCTGGTGACGTCCTTTCTCCCAGGCGTTCGGAACACCTTGGCGCTTTGACTCAGCAGGTCTTTCCTGTCTTACGAGTGGTCACTCTGCCCCATGTGAGGCGTTCTGCTTTCCAGAAGTGGAGATTTTTCCTCACATAGACCTGTTCGCTCACCGCAAGAGCAGAAAATGCCAGATGTTCTGCTCCTTCCAAGGTCTCTCCTCGGGATCGATCTTGGACGCATTCCTGATGCCGTGGAAAGGCCAACTCCTTTATGCCTTCCCACTGATCCCACTGGTTCATTAGGTCCTACTCAAACTCCGCAGGGGCAGAGCGCGCATCATCATGATCACTCCAGCGTGGTCCAGGCAGCACTGATACACCACGTTGCTCGGCCTGTCAATAACCAACCCAATTACCCTGCCACCCCACCCAGACCTCATCACTCAGGGCCACGACAGGCTTCGTCACCCGGACCTGCAGCTTCTTCGCCTCACGGTGTGGCTGCTGCGTAACTGAGCCGGGGTGGCAGGAAGCCTTCCACCTGGTCAACGTACCTGGCCGAGTGGAAGCATTTCTTCTACAGGTGCAAATACGCTCGATCTTGCTCCTACTGAGGTCTCGATCCCCTCTATTTGGCCTGCCTCTGGCCTTCAGCGGCAGGACCTGGCGGTATCATCGCTGAGGGTACACTTGGCAGCCATCTCTACCTTCCAGCCACGCTAAAGTGGACGTTCCGTGTTCTCACACTCTATGGGTTCTAGGTCCCTCAAGGGCTTGGAGCGCTTGCACCCTCGGGTGCGCCGCCCAGCCCCAGCCTGGGACCTCAACCTAGTTTTAACCAGACTTATGTCTCCCCCATTCGAGCCGTTCGCGACCGGCCCTCTGCTATACCTGTCTTGGACGACAACTTTCCTCGTAGCTGTTACATCAGCCAGATGAGACTCCGAGCTCAGAGCTCTTACGGTGGTTCCGCTGTACACTAGGTTTCACAAAGACAAGGTGCAGTTATGACCACACCCGGCTTTCCTCCCTAAGGTGGTTTCAGCCTGTCATGTTACCCACAGCTCAACGCAATGGGCGCAACAGTTGCATTCCCTGGACATCTGTAGAGTGCTCGCATTTATATTGCGCTGACAGAACCATTTTGTAAGGTGCCCCAGCTCTGTCACGGTAGCAGACCAAAGGGAAGGCTTGCTTGTTTTCCTCTCAGAGGATCTCATCTTGGGTGATGGCGTACGTCTGCACTTGTTATGATTTGGCTCATATTTCCCCAAGCCACATCACCGTGCATTCTACCAGGGCTCAGGCTTCATCTGCCGCCTTGCTGGCTCATGTTCCTACCCACGAGATCTGTCGCACAGCTCCATTGGTCCTCGGTCCATACCTTTGCTTCGCAGTATGCCCTGGTTCAACAGTCAAGAGATGCTGTAGCCTCTGGCTCAGCAGTTTTCATTCTGCCACATTTCACTCCGACCCCACCGCCTACGTAAGGCTTGGGATTCACCTAACTGGAATGGATATGAGCAATCACTCGAAGAAGAAAAGACGGTTACTCACCTTTGTAACTGTTGTTCTTTGAGATGTGTTGCTCATATCCATTCCACACCCGCCCTCCTTCCCCACTGTCGGAGTAGCTGGCAAGAAGGAACTGAGGAGCAGGTGGGCCGGCAGGGGTATATATCGAGCACCATGACTGCGCCACTCTAGGGGGCGACCTGCCGGCCCACTGAGTTGCTAGGGTAAAAAGTTTTCCGACGAACGTGCACGCGCGGCGCACACACCTAACTGGAATGGATATGAGCAACACATCTCGAAGAACAACAGTTACAAAGGTGAGTAACCGTCTTTTCTTAGCCACACTGCCTTGCTCCAAGTCTGGCTCTGCATCCCCCCACACCAACCTGCAGGGCGAGACAGTCCCCTGACCACTGGCATCCAGCAGGCAGGGCTGTCTCCTGCTACAGAGATCCTCAGGGATGAGCCTTCACCACATCTAAGGGGGAACATGGCAGAGCTTCCCTTGACAAAAATCTGGCTTGGCTTGTGACTAGGGTCTGAGGTGCCTGGCATGGGCCCTGCATTATCAGAAACACAGATTAATACAGTTTGTTGGGGAAGAGTCAACACGGCTTTTGTAAAGGGAAGTCATGCCTCACCAATCTGCTAGAATTCTCTGAGGGAGTCAACAAGCACTTGGACAAGAGGGATCCATTGGATGTAGAGTATTTGGACTTTCGGAAAGCTTTTGACAAGGTCCCTCAGCGAAGGCTCTTAACCAAAGTGAGTTGTCCTGGGATAAGAGGGAGGGTTCTCTCATGGATCAGTAACTGGTTAAAAGACAGGAAACAAAGGGTAGGAATAAATGGTCAGTTTTCAGAATGGAGAGAGGTAAATAGTGGTGTCCCCCAGGGGTCTGTTCTGGGACCAGTCCTATTCAACATATTCATAAATTATCTGAAAAAAGGGGTAAAAAGTGAGGTAGTAAAATTTGCAGATGATACAAAACTACTCAAGATAGTTAAGTCCCAGGCAGACTGCAAAGAGCTACAAAAGAATCTCTCAAAATGGGTGACTGGGCAACAAAATGGCAGATGAAATTCAATGTTGATCAACGCAAAGTAATGCACATTGGAAAACATAATCCCAACTATACATACAAAATGAGTCTAAATTAGCTGTTAGCACTGAGGAAAGAGATCTTGGAGTCATTGTGGATAGAACTCTGAAAACATCCACTCAGTGTGCAGCAGCAGCCAAAAAAGCAAACAATGTTGTGAGCCATTAGAAAAGGGATAGATAATAAGACAGAAAATATCATAGTGCCTCTATAAATCCACGGTATGCCCACATCTTGAATACTGTGTACAGATGTGGTCACCCCATCTCAAAAATACATTGGAATTGGAAAAGTACAGAAATGGGCAACAAAAATTATTGGGGGGATGAAACAGCGTTCGTATGAGGAGAGATTATAGCAAGACTGGGACTGTTCAGCTTGGAAAAGAAATGAGTAAAGGGGGGATATGATAGAGGTCTGTAAAATCATGTCTGGTTTGGAGAAATTGAAGAAGGAAGGGTTATTTACTCCTTCTCATAACACATGAACCAGGATCACCACATGAAATTACTAGGCAGCAGATTTAAAACAAACAAAAGGAAGTATTTCTTCACAAAAAGCACTAACAACCTGTGGAACTCCTTGCCGGGGATGTTGTGAAGGCCAAAACTATAACAGGGTTCAAACAAGAACTAGAGAAGTTCCTGGAGGACGGGTCCATCAATGGCTATTAGCCAGGATGCGCAGGGATGGTGTCCCAGCCTCTGTTTGTCAGAAGCTGGGAATGAGCGACAGGGGATGGATCACTTGGTGATTGCCTGTTCTGTTCATTCCCTCTGGGGCATCTGGCATTGGCCGCTGTTAGTAGACAGGATACTGGGCTAGATGGACCCTTGATCTGACCCAGTATGGCCGTTCTTATGTTTCCACTCCTGTATGTTGACATGGGACATGGCAGCCCCAGGGAGACGAATGGTACGTCAACACTCTTCCGACACCTGCGGCAGTGAGTCTGGGAGCCCAGGTCTACAGACTCTGGCACACAGGGCTCATGGTACAGCACTAAAAACAGCTGTGGAGACAGGTAGGCCTGGGCTCTGAAGTCTGGGGTAGGGTTGGGCTTCGGAGCCTGAGTTCCAGCGCAAGCCAGAACATACAAACAGCTGTCACAGAAACACAGGCCCGGTGCTCTGGAATTGCTGTGTATGAAGCCGGACAGGACTCTGATGTAGCATGCCTCCCCTCATATTATCACAGGGGCAAGACGACTTTTCAGCTATGGCCTTTCTGGGTCTGACCTCAGAGCATTCAGCACCCCTGTTCTCACCATGCGCTTCCCGCAGCAGGTCCATCTGGACGGGACCCCCGGGAAAGCCAGAAGGGCCCTGCCCCCGAGCTTTGCAGTCAGCCGTGACTCTTAGCCAGCATGTGAAACAGACGGTTTATTAGTTGCCAGGAACATTGCTCAGAACAGAGCTTGTTAGCACTGAAAGCAGGACTATTCCATAAAGTCCATCTTGCGGGGGGGATCCAGGGCTGGTGCCCTGGACTCCCCCTCCCCACCCACAAGTCCCAAACAGGAGACTGACTGGCTTCCAGTGGCCCAACCTCCGAAAGGCCTGTTGCCCCTCCAGTCTTTATTTTGCTTCTTGAGCAAAGTGTCACCTGGTCGCATCCCCTTCCTGGGTCTCAGGTTACGAAGGGCACCATGCATTGCATACATGCAGGCAGCTGGAGCTGCCTGACCTGCCCCTGAGGGTCTCAGCAAAAGTCACACTCCCTTAGTCCCAGCACCCTAGACATTGATGGAGCACACAGGGAAATTGAGGCACACAGTATACATGCAAAAAGTAAGATTCACATCGGCTCATGTACATCATAACAAGGGGAAAAACCCACTTCATCACAACAGCTGTTTTTAGCACTGTAGTGCAGTGCCTGCAAGCCCAAGTCCTGGGCTCTGAGACTTGCTGCTGTGGCCTTTAGAATGCTGTGTTGACGGACCCTGGCTCTGCCCCCGACTCCTCCCAGCCCCCAGCTCTTATCCCCCCCTCACACCTCTCCACTCTATTAATCTTGAGCCAGGGATTGTTGTCCATCTCCCTCTGGGTCCTTGGTCACTATGTGTGATGTCCTGGCAGTTGGATTTGCCAGTCTCCTCAGCTGCTCCAGCGAGATGGAGACTAAGGCCCACCCACTGTCTGTCTCTTTGCCTGCCCAGAAAGCAAACAGCCCTTTTCCACCCACTGGGTCAGCATATGGGGAAACTGAGGCACAAACAGGACTCACAACAATATTACAAAATAGTCCCACTGTCACAGGTGCAGACTCAGCAAGAAGCTTTCAGTTACTTCTGTTAAAGTACACAGGATCTGCAAAGACGTCTCGCCATTCTCAGTCCCGGTAACCCTGGGAGAGTTTGCCCATGTGCCTGGTCTGAGTGTGTGGTAGCACTTCCATATTCTGCAGCTTCTTGGGGGCTTCAGCAGCCTCTGAGTTCCCTGCGGGGCCTTGATTTATACCAGTGTCAGATGGGGGGGGGGTCTTTATAACTAGACAGAGGGGAGAGGGACATTCCCTCCCTGGCTAAACGACTAACGGCTAAGTGGAGCTTTTATTTAAACTTGCCATTTTCTATCCCTGGGGGATTGAGACACCAGCTTCATTTTCTCTGGGATTCCTTCTTCGATGGTGTCTCCCGTTTAAATTGGGCATTGCTGCTCTTCCTGTGCCTTGAGCTAGCGTCTGCGATAAGCACAGCAGTGGGTAGCTGTGACTCTGGGTGTGTCCCTGGTTCAAGGGCCAGCAGGAGCTGTCATTATTAGTAACGTATTCTGGGCATACTTGACATCGGTACGTCTCCCAGCAGGACCTGCCGTCCGAGGGGAAGTCCGAGCTCACCACACCCGTTCATGGTTCATCAAAGCAGCCAGTAGAGAGGGATGGGGAAAGGCTCAGCAGCCAGCCCTGGAACCCAGACTCTGCCTCTGACCCAAGGGTCATGCTACAGCAAAGGACTCAAGCGTGCCTAGATGTGCCGGCATGTTCTCTGGGGTGGGGAACTGTGGTCCTGTGCCCCAGCTTACCCAGCACAGAGTGCTGTTCTGTGTCCCTGGGCAGGGAGAGGAGTCCCAGTGGGCACTGATGTGCTTGGCTGCAGGGCCTGCAGCGTGACCTGGCTCCAGGTTTGTCCTAGAGCAACAGCGTATCACTGCAGGCTCCTGCTGCTGGCACTGGGGAAGAGACAAACCCTCCCCCCCCCCGCATAGCACTGCATGTAAGCAAGGGCTCAAGGTGACCTGCTGCAGCTCAGGAGAGGGCTCTGGGCATTGCTGGGCCAGCTCAGCAGGCACAGGGATCCCAAAAGCAAACACCATGTGCAACGGGATGGTGGTGATATGGAGAGTACCTAGTGGCATCATATCATGGCCTCCTGTGGGTACTGTGTGCAGTGCTGGGTCCTGCCTCTCAGAGGCTATTGCAGAACAAGGGGTTCAGAGAAGGGCAATGGGAAGAGAGATCAAAACGCTTGGGACTATTCCCTTAAGAGATGAATAAGAGGGGATGTGACAGAAATACCTAAAATAATAGCTGGCCTAGAGATGGAAGACTGGGAGCTTCTGCTCTTCGTGTCTCAACACAAGAACAAGGGCGCATTAAATGAAATTCAAATGGGGGAAATTCAAACCCAATACAAGGGAATGCTTTTTTGCACCATGCATTATTAGCCTGTGGAACTCATCTCCACATGAAGTTGTTGGAGATTATCTGGATTATAAGAATATCCAGCATTATCAGAGTTAATGCTAGAAAAAAAATTGTGGAAGGAATTTGTAACCTGCTTCAGGGGTTAAGCTTGGCCTGTCAGTGCTTTATGGTACAGATCGTCTCTTAATTCTGTGTCTGCACAGTGCCTAGCTCCATGGGGCCTGGCCCATGACCAGTGGCACTGCACTCATACGGGGCTTGTCTAGATGCAGTTAGTGCCCAGCAAGCAGGGGTGACTGTGCTGCCTGTCCCTGGCACCCTGCTAGTGTGGCCAGGGCTCCCCAGAGCCTGTGTGGATGGGCAGCATCAGCTTCCCACCACTCACACTCATTCTTGCTTTCTCTGCACTAGGCGGTCGGCTGGGAGAATATGGCATTCATCTTCCTGAACCGTTTCCTGGATCTCACCGACGTGAGTAGCACGTCGGGACGAGGGTAAAGGCGGCATGAGGGTGGGGAGCTGTGCTGGTGCCAGCCCATTGGGAGCCCTAAGCAGGGATGGGGGGGCACTCTGGAGCTGCTGGGGGCTCTAAGCAATTGCTCAGGCTGCTTACTCCTAGCACCGGCTCTGAGGGGGGCAGGCTGTTCTGAGTCGGGGGGCTGCAGGGGAGGTGCCTGACAGAGACTGTCCCAGCCCTGCCTCAGGGACCCACAGGGGGCGCGTGCCCTGTGTTAATGTGCATGTGGCTGAATGCTGCAGGTTGGAAATGACACAGAGTGAAACCGCAGCTTGTACGAGCAAAGCCCTGGCTGCGTGTCCGGAGCAGCATGGCCCCAGCCCAAGAGATGTTCAGGCCAGAAAGGCCATGATGTCTGGCCTGGAGGTGGCCCTAAATGAGGACAGGAAGCTGGTCTCATTTCCTGACACTTGGCTGCTGCCTGCTCAAGAACCAGGAAGGAAAGCATGGAGCTCGGCCCCTTCCTTGCCCTTCTGTTGGTCCGGCACACAGCAGAGACCCCAGAGCAGCTGGCAAGGAGGGTCATTCAGGTTCCAGCTGCTCCAGTAGAGCTCCTGTGCCTGTTTCCAGTCTAACCCTGTACTCCTTAGCAGCGGGGCCAGTTGGGGGACCCAGTTCCCCAGCATCCTGGCCAAGGATGTCAGTCGCTGTCCTGCTGGCTGGCGCACACTCCACTGAGACAGCAGCCTTTGCTGCTAGCTTTATGGGAAATTGGTCTCATAAGAGGAACTTCATCTCAGAAGCCTGGCTGCTAAACTTTTGTCTGGCCTGTCAGGCAGGACTGAACTGCAGCCTGACACAAGTTAACACGATGCCAAATTAGTAGCGCCCTATTCAATGGCTTGACCAGCAGCCAGCTACTGGATGGCAAAGGTAAATGGCCAGTTGTCATCCAACGGGGCTGTGGCGGGTTCTAATGGGAGGGAGCTGCCCAGGAGCTGCTCTCAGCTCCAATATCTTCATCGAGGATCTGGGAGAAAATATAAAAATCTCTGTGCTAAATTTTTACAGCGGACAGACAACTCGGCAAATCATGAGGGAACACATGGGTTCCACGGAGCCACCTGGCTCCCATGGCAAGCTGGAGGCAGGGCCGTGGTAGCTGGGTTGGCCCCAGGGTCTGAGACAGACAGGGTGGGGGAGGGATTAGCTTGTACTGGACCCAGAGAGCCCTGCACGGAGCTCGTCCTCGGGTCTCAGGTGTAAACGGCAAAGTGTGCATTGCTCACCAGTAGAAGCTGGCCCCTCACCCATTCGGCAGTGTGCTGGGCTCATGTGAACAGAGCTGAATGCCAGGCCGTACCTCGGAACAGAGAATGTAGGTCCCTCAGGATGGGGCCTGGCTGACCGGGTGGAAGAGCAGCTGACTGCAAGGTCAGGGCTAATGTGAGCCGTGGGTGTATCTGCTAGAAGTGGCAAAGGCATCTGCTGGGCCATTGCTGGTGCGGGAGGTTTGTGCTGCCTGGGCCTGCACCGCAGGATGCTGCCCCCTCCCCCCTCCTGCAGCGCTCTCCCTTTGCCCCCAGGCCATTGAAGAGGGCACGCTCGATGCTCTGGACCACGTCGACTTCCAGAACACGGACATCCCCTTCGAGGTGCCGCTCCCAGCGCATCAGCACGTGGCTGTGAGTGTCATTTCTCCTAGCACTGCTTCCCTCAGCCCCAGGCCAGGCAGGGGAGTGAGGCAGCACAGGGCCCTGCTCTCAGCAATAAGCAGGGGTGTGAGACCTGACTGCATGAGGGACCAGGCCCCCGGTTGTCAGGGCCGGGGAAAGTGAGGGAGCAGGGCCCCAGCTCTCAGCAGTAGGGGATGGCACAAGGAACCAGGGCCAGGTGAGTGGAGGAGGGAGGGATCAGGCCCCCAGGTCTCAGGACCAGAGGGCTAGGGGGGGTCGAGGGGCCAGGCTCCCAGCTCTCAGGACTGGGGAGTAAGGGAAGCGAGGGATGAGGCCCCTGCTCTCAGGACCAAGTGATGCAAGTGACCAGGGCCCCCTCTGTCAGTGGGGGTTCAGGGTCTGGGGGCTGACCCTGCCCCACCCTGGTCTCGGGGCCAGGCTAGCTCGCAGGGCGGTGCCCGGAGTCAGCAGTGCTCTGTGCTGTGCGGCAGGAGGCGACGCGGGAGGAGATCAGGGACTGGGTGCTCACCATGTCCATGGACCAGCGGCTGGAGCAGGTCCTGCCCCGAGACGAGCGGGACACGTACGAGGCTTCGCTGGTGGCCGCAAGCACGGGTGTGTGCTCCCTGCCTTGCCTGCTCACCGGTGAGTCCCTGGGCCCTCATCCCCTTGGGGATGGGGGTTGAGATTGGGATCCAGGGGGCGGGAATGAGATCTGGGGGCAGCAGATTGGCAGTGGGGGGGAGGGAGGTTTGGCAGAGGGGACAGGATCAGGACCTGGGGAGTAGGGGGGCAAGATTTGGACCTGGGTGGGCAGGACTGGCTGTTGAGAGATTTGCAACCTGGGTGGGGGAGGCAGGCTTGGTGGAGGGCAGGATGGTGAGAGGTTTGGGACCCATGGGGGCAGGATTAGCAATGGGGGGGGCAGGTTTGGGACCAGGGGGTGGATTGGGGAGAGCAGGCTTGGCGGGTGGGGAGGTTTGGGCCTGGGGAGTGGAATTGGCAGCAGGGAACTCCAGACACTGGCGAGGGAAGTGCAGGCATAGGGCAGGGTCCTGGCACGTGGGATCCTGGCAGGGGCATTGCTGTGTGTTGGGGCCCCCGCCCCTCTGGGTCCCTGTGCCGGCTCTGCCCAGAGTGGCACTGTTGGCTAAGCGCCCAGGCCAGGCCCCTGGGATAGTGCCAGCACAGCTGGGGGTCGGGCGGAGCTGGGCTCAGCCCCACTTACTGGCCTGTCTGTGGCCAGGCTACCCCGTGCTGAGGAACAAGGTCGAGTTCAAGCAGCCTGGGAAAGAAGCCAACAAAGACACATGGAACAAATTCCTGATGGCCGTCAAGGTGAGTGGGGGCAGGGCCCGTCTTCAGGGGAGGGGCTCAGTGCCGAGCACAGGGGCAGAGGCTCTGGCTCACTCACAGGCCTGTGCCCACTGGGAGGGAGAAGAGGGGGCAGCCATCCACCCACACCTCCCGGCCCAGCACCTCTCAGCTGCACCAAAGGGCAGAGGAGCCGGCTGGGTTCAGCCCTCCCACGGGGTCTCAGCCTGCCCCAGCCCCACCTTGGGTGAACATCCCCCAGCAGCACGCAGGCCCCCCGTGTATTATCCCGCTGGGTTCCCCCCTTTCCCCAGCCCACCCCCAGAGAGCAGGGCTGTGCCCCACCTTGCTCCAGTGCGGGGGATGGGCTTTGCGGTTGCCCTGGTGTAGAGGTGGGGGGGCTGGGCCCAGCTGCTGCCTGGTCATGCCCATGCTTGGGGGGCTGGGCTCACATTGCCCATGCAGTCCAGGAGAGAGTGGGGGGATGTGCTGAATCCCTAGGGAGCTGACTTCAGCCTCACGACCCGGCTCTGCAAGCCTGTGCCCAGCGCCACCTCTTCTCTCTTGCAGACGTCCCATAGTCCTGTGTGCCAAGACGTGCTCAAGTTCATCGGCCAGTGGTCTGGGGGGTTGCCGAGCAGCAGCTTCTCTTTCCAGTGAGCGGGGCAGTGCCCGATGGCCGGCCGCCAGGCCTGAGCCGCCCCCTCACCGATCCCCATTAAAGCAGGCTCTGGAACCCCAGCCGTGGTCCTGATCCCGTGTCCGGCCCTGCCTGCGTTTCCCCTGGGAGGGGGCAGTATCCCACTGGCTCCAGCCCATGGCCCGTGCCTCCCCGGCTGCATGGGGCACCCCCAAGCCCGGCTGGCAGGGGGTGAGTGCAGGAGCCCAACACAGGCTCTCGCACCACCGGGAGGGCCCTGAAGTGACAGGGCTCAGGCTGGGTTTGGAGCTACCAGAAATGAGCACAGGGCCCCTGCCCTCCAGACCGTGCCCTGTGGGGCCAGGGTAGGCTGGGCCCTTCTGCTGCCTGGGGGATGCAAGTGCAGGGCAAGGGTCGCGTGCCAAGCAGCAGACCCTGACTGTACAAGCAGTATCCAGCACCCCACATCTTCCTCTAGGGCACCAGAGCAATGGCAGGCTGAGCCAGCTGCTGAGCAACAGGGGCTGGCCAGAGACAGGGTCCTTCCCCTCTACAACCACCCACCCCCTGCCAGGCTCCACCCCATTCTACACACAGACCCAGCCCCTGCCCGGCCCCCTCCCATGATCCTGACCCCAGTTACTACCTGCTTCCCATTGCTGTTCACCCCCCCCCAAAACCCTTGGAGTCTGGCTAATTGCCATGGGCTGTACCCCGCCGAGCTCTCGCTTGCAGCCAGCTCATCCAGGCTTGGTGAACCAGGTCCCAAACCACTGAGATTCATGAACAAAGTTTATTTGGCTGGTGCCTGAGGGCCAGCCAAGCCCCGGCCCCAGAGCGGTGGCCTGTCCCGGCGCCGCAGACTTGGCAGGGCCTGGCACAACCACAGCGGGCCAGGGTGAGGGCCGGCTCATGCCATGGCTGGGTGTGGGAGTGGGGCGAGCTAAGGGGCAGGGGTGGAGGGAGGGGAGCTGAGAAAGGCCAGTCCTACTTGCAGGGAGGTCACTGGCTGTCCAGATGTCCCTGCTCAGGCTGCTTCTACCCCTACGCACTGGCATCTCTGGGGGGGGTCCCTTCCCCCATGGCCAGATGGGGTGGGAGCTCAGCACAGCATGGTGGGCAGAGCCCTGGGAGGGCTGGCAGCAGGACTGGCACACTCCGGGCACGAGGGGGACAGCCACGGGAGCCCTGATACCAACAGGACCCTGCCACAGCAGAAGGGAGTCTGCTCCCCAAGGAAAAGTCTGCAGGGTGGGGCAGCTCCCCCCTCCCTCCTGGCCCTGTCCCCTGCCTCTTCCATGGGGCAGCATCAGCATGATGGGCACTTCACCCCCCCCAGTCCCGGCTGATGTGGCCTGGGGGTTCCTGGAGCAGCACCTGTGAGAGAGAGAAACCATCCAGCTGTGGTGGCTGCAGACCCCTGAATCCTGAGGCCCTGCCAGGGGGCGGCGCCAAGGGACCCGGAGCCCTGGCATGGGCTGGGAACAGGCCCTGCGGGGGGGGCGGCACTGGGGGACCCGGAGCAGGACGGGAACAGGCCCTGCCGGGGGGGGCGGCGCTGAGGGACCCAGAGCCCCGGCACGGGCCGGGAACAGGCCCTGTTGGGCGGGGGCAGCACCAAAGGACCCAGAGCCCTGGCGCGGGCCGGGAACGGGCCCTGCCCAGCAAGGACAGGGAGTGACAGAGTCCCCATTGCCTGGATAGAGGCTGCACTGGGTTAGGCAGCTCCCAGCTACACTGGGCTGGACAGTCAGAGACCCACCAAGCCCCATGGGCCCTGTTCCCTCTTCTGGGTCAGGCGACGCTCACCTCTGCCACTAGGTCCTGGCCCCGTACTCCACAGCCAGCAGCTGGCACAGCTCTTGCTTGTGCCGGTCCTCAGATGCCACCTCCTTTGTCGCCCTCTCTTGCTCCAGCTGGAAAGGAGGCCGACGGCTGAGCAAGGTGCCCCAGGGGCAGTGCGATGCCAGGCCCGGGGTGACTGAACCCGGGGGGGCAGGAGTTATAAGTATCAGAGGGGTACTCTGGATCTGTAAAAGCAGCAAAGAATCCTGTGGCACCTTATAGACTAACAGACGTTTTGGAGCATGAGCTTTCGTGGGTGAATACCCACTTCCGAGGAAGTGGGTATTCACCCACGAAAGCTCATGCTCCAAAACGTCTGTTAGTCTATAAGGTGCCACAGGATTCTTTGCTGCTTTTAGGGGTTATAAGAACAGCCAAACTGGGCCAAACCCAAAGTCCGGTTCCCACAGCAGCCAGTACCAGGTGCCCCAGAGCAGTGGTTCTCAACCAGGGGTCTGGGGCCCACTGTGGGGCCATGAGCAGGTTTCAAGGGGTCTGCCAAGCAGGGCTGGCATTAGACCTGCTGGGGCCCAGGGCAGAAAGCCAAAGCCCCACCACCCAGGGCTGAAGCCCAGGGCTCCAAGGCACCAGCCCCTGGTGAAGCCAAAGCCTGAGCAGCTTAGCTTCGCAGGGCCCCTGTGGTGTGGGGCACTGGGCAGTTGTCCTGCTTGCTGCCCCCTAACGCCAGCCCTGGCTTTTATATGCAGAAAAAGTTATTATGGCACAAGGGGACCATGTTTTGGAGCGGGGGGGGGGGGGAGGGCTCAGAAAGAAAACGCTTGAGAAGCCCTGCCCCAGAGGGACTGAACGGGGCAGTTAGCAAGTGCTCTAGTCCCAGCTTCTGGAAGGCAGAAGGTTAGGGACACCCAGAGCATGTGGCTACATCCCTGCCCATCCTGGCTAATAGCCTCTGTGAATTTATTTATGTCTTTTTTGAACCCACTTACACTTTTGGCCTTCACCTCCCCTGGCAATGAGTTCCACAGGTTGTGTGAAGAAATACTTCAGTTAGTTTGTTTTAAACCTGCTGCCTGTTAATTTCATTTGGTGACCCCTAGTTCTTGTGTTATATCACAGGTAAATAACAATTCCCATTTCACTTTCTCCACACAGGCATGATTTTACAGACCTCAATCGTATACCCCTTAGCCGTCTCTTTCCAAGCTGAACAATCCCAGTCTTATTAATCTCTCCTCATACAGAAGCTGTTCCAGACCCCCAATCATTTTTGTTGCCCTTTTCTGAACCTTTTTCAATTCCAATAATTTTATTTTGAGATGGGGCGACCACACCTGCATGCAGTATTCAAGGCGTGAGCATCCCGTGGATTTATACTGTGCCATTGTGATATTTTCTGTCTTATTATCGATCCCTTTCCTAACACCATTCTGGTAGCTGGTTTGGTGGCCCTTGCACATCGAGTGGATGTTTTCAGGGTTGAAGCTGGATGAGCAATGTCATGTGCTGCTGTTCGGGCAGAGCATGGGGGGCAGATGGGGGACAGCCCTTCCATCAGCCCTGGGGAGACACCCCGGCCCTGCACTGCAGTCTGGCCCCTCTCACCCCAAAGTATCTGGCCTTGGACCCCCGCGCAACCCCATGCTTGCTCTGGCCCCTTCATTCCCTTCACACCTGGGCGTAGGGGTGCAGCATCTCTCAGCGCGTGTTGGGGGAACAACCCCTGGGACCCCGTGCTCAGGGTTAGGGTCCCAGGTGAATCTGTCAGGTGCACCAAATGGGGAGAGGACCCCCTCTCCCAGAGAGGAGAAGGGGACAAGGGGATGGTTCTGGCTGGAACCTCTGACCTGCTGGCGGATGTAGGTGTCTGCACAGGGACCAACGCCACGGAGGATCAGGGACACCATACAGCACCTGCCGGAAAGCACAGCCTCCACCACAGCCATCACCATGGAGGGGAACCAGAGCGCCAGCGCCGTGTCCTGTGGGGTGTGGCAGTCAGGTCAGGGCATGCAGGCAGCAGGGGGCGCCAGCACCGTGTCCTGTGGGGTGTGGCAGTCAGGTCAGGGCATGCAGGAGGGGGACGGAGGGGAACCAGAGCACCAGCGCCGTGTCCTGTGGGGTGTGGCAGTCAGGTCAGGGAATGCAGGAGGGGGACGGAGGGGAACCAGAGCACCAGCACCGTGTCCTGTGGGGTGTGGCAGTCAGGTCAGGGCATGCAGGAGGGGGACGGAGGGGAACCAGAGCACCAGCGCCGTGTCCTGTGGGGTGTGGCAGTCAGGTCAGGGCATGCAGGCAGCAGGGGGCGCCAGCACCGTGTCCTGTGGGGTGTGGCAGTCAGGTCAGGGCATGCAGGAGGGGGACGGAGGGGAGCCAGAGCACCAGCACCGTGTCCTGTGGGGTGTGGCAGTCAGGTCAGGGCATGCAGGAGGGGGACATGCAGGCAGCAGGGGGCGCCCAGGTGCAAGGAGGGGCAGGGCCCCGCCCCGCAGCAGGGACTCACGTAGATGCGGGTGGTGTCGAAGGGGCAGTCGTTGGTGGGGATGGCAGTCCGGGCATCAGCTGGAAGGGCAGAGCTGTTGCATCCTACGATCAGGCGGTGCCCCTTGCTGGCGATGGTGAGGGAGATGGCCAGGGCCAAGCCCAGGCTGCAGGCAGCAGAGAGCAGGCAGTTCAGCAGTGAGACGCACAGCAAGGCCCAGTGCTGCAGGTGGAGACCAGAGCTGGTGGGCAGGAGGCCAGGCAGCCACGTGGCGTAGCCCCAGCCCTCGCAATGGGCCACTCACCAGCTCCAGCAGCCCAGGGGGGAAGTGGGCAGCGGCCCTGGGCCCTACACGCCCAAGCAGCGACCCCTCCCCCTGTGCCGGGAGCATCCTCCAGCAACTGGAGCAGCTGCTCCCAGCCCAATATTTCTCTGCGCCTCCAACATCTCCCTGCACCCCAGGGCCTTGCAGCCCCACAGGGGCCCAGGACACCCCTCCCTTGTGTCCTTCTGAAGTTGCAGGGGGCAGGGTCTCCCTTGCCTCGCCCGGTCCAGTGCTAACCGATCCCAGCACCAATGAGCAGCTGCGCCTGCCAGCCGCTGCCCTTGCCTCAGCTCTTGGCAGTGCCCCCGTGGTGCCTGCACTTGGCACCGTCCTGTGTCCTTACGCCTTGTGTCAGACGTTCCCTTTGCAGCATAGCCATGGGGGGAGGGAGGCTTGGCACAAACCCTGGGTGCCCTCTGCATGTGGCCATTCCTCGCCCCTCTGCCTCCCAGTGCCCCCAGGCCCCACTTCTGAGCCTGGCATTCCCGTGGGGACACGGATGGGCTGTCCTGCACCGAGCCAGTGAGGACAGTGTCTGAGCCAAGACACCTGCATTACAGCCGCGCTGCACGGCCCAGTCACTCCCCCGTACAATGGGGTGGACAGACGGACACACATACACACACACTCTCGCTCTCTCTTTCCTCTGTCATGGGCTGTAGGGGGTTTGCCTGCGAGCACCTGGTGCCAGGGAGCAGCTCTCACATACTTATGCAGCACAAGGTGGGGGGGGGAGGAGTAATGTAGCACTCAGCACAAGGTGGGGCCTTGCCTTCAGCTAGGGGGAGCGGGATGGTGCCTGGCATGGGCCAGGGGAGGTCTGCGCAGAGCCCAGCACTCAGACCTCAGCCTGGCACGGGGATGGAGAAGCTGCGTGGCACCTGGCATGGGAGGAGACAAGGAACCGCACTGATGGAACGCGCTAGGGCCTTATCTGCAGCAGGTGTGGCCTGCTGAGGCCTTAGCAGCAAAGCAGGCTGGGCCCACACAGCAGGAGACAGGCACCTCAGGGAGCAAGGTCCAGGGAGTGGCTGCTGCAGGAGCTGGGGCACGGCCCTGAATGGTGCTTCCTGCCCGAACTCAGCCACCCCCACCGTGCGTTCCCCGGCTGTGACCCCAGCATTGGCCTTCGCTCCACCTGGCTCCCTGGACCCCCACTCCCTGGCGCTCACTCACCAGGGCTGCCTTGAGGAGGTTCCGGGACACCAAGATGGCCACAATCCCAGCAGTGATGCTCTAGGGAAAGATTGGGGGGGGGGGGCGGTGTCAGTTCCTCCCGCAATGCAGCCCCACCACACCCCCAGCGGCTGGGTCCCTGGGGCATAGCAACCAAAGGCATTGTTAAATCAGGGGCCCTATGGGCCAGAAACTCAGCCACACCTGAGGTTTGAGCAGGTGGGGGCAGGCTTGGCTTTGTTCGTGTCTCACACCAGCAGTGGTTCTGCTTTCTGTTCCTTGCACTGGCCTCATGGTGCCGGGATCAGCCTCCGCACCACGTACCCCAGCCCCAGCTGCTAGCAGCAGGGGAGGCGCTGGGCTGCCAGGGCTCAGATGCCCGGCACGCGTCTCGCTCCAGGGTCGGCCAGCGCTGCCTTGTTCCCGCAGGCTCAGGGCCCAGCCAGCTGGCTGGGGACATCACTGAGGTGCCCCACAGGGACTAATGCAGCAGCTGGAACCCCAGGGGGACAACGGGGTGCAAGGTGAACAATGGGGCTACGGGTGCTGGAGCAGGGACAGTGGGCGGGCCCCACTCACCAGCAGCCCGGAGCCGACGGAGATGACGTTGGCGGCCGTGTACTCAGAGGTGACCGTGCGCTCAGGGTTGGCCACGTGACGCAGGACCGTGCCGTGCACAATGGCACCCAGGATGAAGTTCACGTGGCCCAGGACGATCAGGGTGATGCCAGCACGCATGAGGCGCTGGGGCCCGCGCCCCAAGTCTGCAAGAGAGGCAGGCATCAGGCACCGGAGGGGGGACTTGTATCTCTGGGGGTAATGGAGAGAATCCCACACAGCATAAGGGCCCAGTACCCCACGTGTCAATGGGCATGGGGGGGGGGGAACCAGTGTAATGGTGGGAAAAATCACATATGGCGGGGGGGGGCAGTACCTGCGTGTACAGCGGGGGGGTCACACATGGCGGGGGACGCGGCCCCTCCCTCTGTGCAACAGGGGTTCACGCGCGGCGGGGGAGGTACCTGAGTGTGCAACGATGGGGGGGGTCACGAACGGCGGGGGGAGGTACCTGAGTGTGCAACGATGGGGGGGTCAGGCACGGCATGGCGGGAATTTGCCCGCAATTGAGGGAGGACGATTCGCGGAACACCCCCTCCCTCGAATGGGCTCCGGGCGGGACCCCGAGACTCACCGAACCTGCAGCCGCCGCCGCCGCCGCCCATCCCGCCGGCAGCCAGGCACGGGGGCGGGACCTGCCCGGGGCGGAACCTAGGAGTCCGATCCCGCCCCCGCCCCCGCGGAACCCAGGAGTTCGGCCTCCCGGCAGAACGATTCGTGGGGGGGGGGGTTCGCCCCACTTTCGCCTGCGAGCCCCGGCCTGGGGGTCCCGCTCCGGGAGTTCAGCCCTGGGCAGCGCTGGAGGAAACGAGCCGCCCCCTCGCCCTCCCGCCCACGGAGGGCCCCCGTGTCGCTCGGGGCGAGAGAGGTGCCCCCCCGCCGAGTTCCTCTTTGCCCCCCACGCTGGCCCAGCCCCAGGGGGGAGATGCCCCAGGGCAGGGCAAGGGGGGGGTGTCCTGGGGCAGGGCCCAGGCACAGGGGGAGGGAACCCAGGGGCAGGGCCCAGCCACAGGGGGGTGGAGATGCCCCAGGGCAGGGCAAGGGGGGGGAGGGAACCCAGGGGCAGGGCCCAGCCACAGGGGGGTGGAGATGCCCCAGGGCAGGGCAAGGGGGGGAGGGAACCCAGGGGCAGGGCCCAGCCACAGGGGGGTGGAACCCAGGAGCAGGGCAAGGGGGGGGTGTCCTAGGGGCAGGGCCCAGCCGCAGGGGGGTGGAGATGCCCCAGGGCAGGGCAAGGGGGGGAGGGAACCTAGGGGCAGGGCCCAGCCACAGGGGGGTGGAGATGCCCCAGGGCAGGGCAAGGGGGGGGTGTCCCAGGGGCAGGGCCCAGGCACAGGGGGTGGAGGGGCAGGGCCTAGCAGACATGGCAAAGAAGCAGCATTTACTTATTTATAAAACCGTTTATTAAAAATAGGAACTGATAGAAACTAGACACAGGCGGCTAGGTGGTACAGCAGCAGCTGCCAGAGCCGATGTCGCGGCCCTGGGGATGGGGCTGCAGCAGGGAAAGGAGTGGTTGAGAGAAGGGGCCTTGCTCAGATGAGCCCCCCTTCTCCCCGCGGTCGTGGGGGAGGGGGCAGGAACCCCCTACTAAGGCTCTGCACACTAGGGGGAGGTAATGACCACAGCTGCCCCCCCACACACACACACCCAGGGCTTAGTCTGATATGGGGGCTCCGGTGCAGCAGTGGGAGGAGCAGTGTCATGATGCCCCTCCAGCAAGAGCCCACTATAGGGCACCCTCCAGCATCTGCTCAGCCCCACCCCTGCCCTGCTCGCTCCTGGTCCAGGAGAGCCGTGGCCCCTCCTGCACCTGCCAAGCTGCTGTGCAACACGCGTAAACAAGTGATGGAGAGCAGAGGACGAGCATGAGCAGGGCGCTTTGCAGAGCCCCCTCACCACTGCCCCCGGCGGTGAGTACAGAATGGTGCTAGAGGCAGATGCCAGATGTGGTGCACAGGGGGGTAGGGGGCTCCCCTCTTTTCTACCTTAAAAAAAAAAAAAAAAAAGATTTCTGTCCTGTGCAAAAGAAAACCCATCAACCTTCGTACAGTTCAACAGATATGCCATGCGCATTCCTGCAGCCCGGCTGGCCACGCCACCCCACACAATCCCAACAAAACACGGCTTCAATAATACTGACTCGCAAAGTCCCTTTTAATAGGTAGGCAGGGCAGACTGTCGCTGGGCCTGGCGACGGCACATGCAGGATGAGCTTCCAAGCGCAGCGTCTAGCGTCTCGCTGGTGCCCTACACAGATGGACAGACTCAGAAAAGGGGCACGGGCAACTAAGCAATGCCAGGCAGCTGGGACGGGCTGCTAGGACGACACGGTCACTGCTGTCAGGGCTCCATTCCGGGCAAGGTGGAACTTGGTGAACGCCTCTTCAAGTAAACAGCTGAGTCTGCTCTGGTCAGCCTAGGGAGAGCAGAGTATAGTGAGCGTGGCTGGGACGGCACTGACTGCATGCCAGGCAGCCCCAGCTGGAGCCCCGTGCAGGCAGAGGGCAAGGGCCAGCACGCTGGGCCATGGGGCTGACCAGACACACACCTGTGAGACAGGGATAGAGGGCACAGCAGGAGCCGGGCCTTGGGAGGGGGGAGACTGGTGGGGATGGCAGGACAAGGAACCCTGTGACCTGTGCACTGAGGGGAGGGGGCGCCCATGCAGCCAGTTCAGGTGAGGCAGGAACTCACCTCACTGATGAATCCCAGGTGCACCAGCTCCCCTGCCAGCTCCTGGATATTGTCATCTACAAGAGAGAGGAGAAGTGAGTCCTGGACTGGTGGGACACCCCGGGGAGGGGAAGGGCAGGTACTTACTGGGCAGTAAGTCACAGCTCAAGTGTCGATTCAATTTGTCTTCCAGTTTCAGCAGCAGCGTGAGCTGCAGGAGAAAGGGGGCATGAGAAGGAGCTGCAATTCCTGCAGGATCTGGGGGGAAGCCCCTCCCCCCACAGCCCTGGGGGCCAGAGCCCTTTACATAGGGGGGCAGGATGGGGAGTACTTTGAGCAGTACAACCCCCTCTGCTCCCCCCGGGACAGAATGCGCCGCACCCAAGCCAGGAAATGCCATGTGCTCAGCCCACAGGGACCGTGCTGCACCAGGGGCGCTGCCGTGGATCACCAAGCCTGTCCTGGCTTTAGGGCCTGCACACTGGAGCCATGCTGGGGCAGTAGTGCTCAGCAGCCAGCTCCGCTCACTCCACTACTGCTGCCAAGGGGGAGCCGAGACACCGGCTCAGTAATGGTGCCATAAGACCCCGCCCGTGCAGAGCATGCGTGTGCAAGAGGGAGACGGAAACCTACATGGTGCTTGACTCCCTCCTCCACTGACTCAATGTTACACTGCATTAGCACCACCTGCAAGGGAAGCAGAGAGGCATGTGACTCCAGCTGTCACTGCACGATGCAGACACTCAGGGGAGAGCAGCAGCATCTCCCGCACTCACCTTGCGGGTCTCCACCTCAGCAGGTTCTGGCGTTGGGGTCTTCACTGACGGGGGGACAATGGGGGACTTCACCACCTCCTGCTGGGGCTGCTGGGGCCGAGGCATCCCAAAGGCTGTGAGTGGGTAGATGCCGTTCCTGCAAGAGGAGAAGCATTATGGAGGGCACTTGCCTTCTCCCAGTGAGCAGAAGCAGCATCCAGGGACCTGCCCGGGGCCAGTTGCAGGCAGGGGAGTCTCACAGCATAGGAGGGGGAAGGCCTCTTACCTCACATCCTCCAGGAACTTGTCCAGCTCCAGTGCTGGGGACTGGGAGAAGCTGAAAAAAGAAGGCAGTGAAGTCACGAGCCGAGCCAAACCCAGCCTGTGCCTCCTCCCTCCCTGCCTGCCAGTGCCAGGGGGCTTGCCTGACAGTTCTCTCTTCATTACAACCAGGAAGCAGAGCCTCTCCCCTGTGCAATGCAGGGGCTGGAGGCTCCAGGACAAAGCCCTGCCCTTCAGCCTGGGCCCTCCAAGCAGCTCTGCAAAGCTGGACACACTAGTAGCATTAAGGGAAACCAGCAAGCCCTAACAAAATGGTAGAGCCCCATCTCCCTGCTAACAGCATGTTAACGCATCACAAATGGTATTGCAGCCATTTAGCAGATGCCAGGGAGGAATGAACGAGGAGAGGCCCTGCGAGCAGAGAAGTCACTCTGGTGCCCAGCTTTTCTCTCCACTAGGGGAGAAGGATAATGCAGAACTGGCAGTAGAACAGGCAGAAATAGGTACAAGTTCTTGTTTTTATAAAAACAAGGTTTTTGTAATTTAAAGGACTTACTTGGGAACCAACCCAGTAGCACCATCTACCTGCCAAAGGAGGCTTATGAACATAGGAGCCTCCAGACTGGATCAGACCAGGTTCCCAGTCTGACAGTGGCAGCACTAGATAGTGCTGAGGAAGAGGAGAGAACCCTGGGGTAGCAGATGTGGGATACTCTTCCCCCTACATAGACCTCCCCATGGTATCGAATAGCTAGAGACTGATGTAAGCCCTGAACCAAGAGATTTAATGTTGATGCCACAATTATCATCGACTGTGATCATGCTGAATAGTTTTGATCCGCAAGCGTCCAGTCCCTTTTTGCATCTTACTAAATTCTGGCTTCAGCAATTTCCTGTGGCAGAGTGTTCCACCGGCTAGTTACATATCCAGTTCTGCGTGAGAGAGAAAGTGTTTCCTTTTCCCCTTTTCCTTTTAAGGATTGAACTCTGCCATTCTTGTGCAGGGAGAACAAATGTTCCCCCTCTCCCTCCTCTACTATTTTTCTCTCTGTCATGTCTGCTATCAATCTCCTTTCTAACGTAAAAATCCCAATCTCTTCCGTCTTCCTGGAGAGTTTTTACAGGCCCTTGATCATTCCCATTGCTCTTCTCCAAACCCCTTCCAGTTCTGCAATATCCTGGGAGATAAGGTGATCCAAGTACCCCATGTTGGCGACAGTTAAGTACATACCCAGCGACTTGCCTAGGTATGCCCAGATGGGCATGTTTTCCCTGCGATTGTCTGCATGCTATTTCAGCAAAGGGGACCATGTGGTCCCTGTCAAAAGCTACCAATTCGCTGGTTGTCATGGTTATTGTGGGATGTGCATGTGGAAGAGATTGAGTCATGTGACAGGTGGAATAGTGTGTCCCAAAGCTGCCAGAGGGGAAACTGGCAGGCGGGGTGGTTCTCAGAGCTCACTCAATCAAACATGACGACTGATGTCTACCTAGCCCTGCCAAGGTTTATGATCTAGACAAGGTGCAGGCTTGGGCCCTTACAAAGCACAAAAGAACCCAAGAACAAAACCCTGAACAGAGGGACGACCAGGGACAAGCTGATTACAAAGGAGACAAAAGGTCTGGTTCTGTATAATACAAGAACGAACGGCACAAGATGTTGTCCATTACAGAAGTGACATGCTGCCAGCATGAGTGTCATGGAAAGTAGGTCCCAGCTCTCTGGACTGGGCAGGCGCTGCCCAGACTGACCATTGGGTGAGAAATCCCTCAGAGGGGAAAGGAACTTGCTAACACGTGTAGACTCCCCAGGGCATCTATTTTTCTTTTACCTGTAACCTGTTGTTTCCAGCCCTTCTTACTGCTATTTGAATCTCTCAGGCTTTGTCCCAAGTGGCCACTGAGTTTTACTAGAGACATGGCTCAGTGCTGTGTGCCAAGGACAGGGCAGATCTGTGGTGACGCTAGTAAAGGGGGGATGCCGCTTTCACAGAGACAGCGAATCTCTGCACATTGCATGTCCAGAAGTTGTGGGACTGGGCACTTGAGTGTAATGAAGTGGTGTGTACAGACAAGCTGGGGGGGCTTGTGCCCCAGGGACAGCAGAACTCAAGGGTTAACTAGCCCCATAGATTATCTCCACTCTGCCTCCAAGGCTCACTTAGGGAGCCTAAGAGCTGGGGCATGGAAATTCCTCACCTGCAGAAGGGAAGAGCAGGGCTTGCAGAGCCTGGAGTGGGCTGCTGGTTTGGGGCAGGTTCCCCCCGGGGGCACAGAGAAGGCTCCCCTACACTTTAAGCAGGTGGGAGCGATTCACCCTGTAGCCAGGGATAACACAGAAAGCGTCAGTGACCAGCACTCCACACAGAACCTATGGGGCCACACCGATTTACAGAATTGCATAAGAATGTTCCCTGTTCACTACCCCACTCTCGATGCAGCCTAACATGCCATTTGCTTTTTTGACTGCACTGCTCAGAGCCCAGGTCTCACCGAGCTGCCTACGGTGATCCTCCTGTGTGCGACTTACGACTGCTCCCCCACCTCTTTGTCCTGCTCTTTCCTGTTTCGTTTGTGGCCAGGTATCACTGTATCCCTTGTGTTTTTTCATCACTCTGCCACTTTTCCATAATGCTGTTACATCACAGCTCGTGGCCACTGCCAGGCATTCTAGGAAATTCCCCGGTTTTGCTTTTAAATCTCTTACATTTGTATATAAACACTTATAGCCTATTTGACCAGGTGTCTGCTTTGATTTAACTCCTTGAGCTGCTATCTTACAGACTTCACAGCATTTCCATGGTTCTGAGTCTCTCCCTGCTGTAGTTCAGCTGTAATGTCCAACTTCTCCTGTGTTGGATACAGATACCAGTGTATTACCAACAACTCACACGGCAGTGTGACTGACATGCTCCTTAGCGCACACCGGCTTTCAGCTGACACCACCCTCCAACACTTCATCGTATGTGCCAGCAGTTCAGGTCCGTTTTGATTAAAGTGGAGACCGGTTCTTCCGTAAAGGTTCCCCCATCCCCAAAACATTCATCAGAACCTGACAAACCCCTCTTCCTGCCACACACACAGACCATGGAGTTACCTCTGAAATGTGCACAGGTCCAGCCAGACATGAATTCCCTGCATTGGTCTTCACAGCTGAGGAAGTGAGGGAGATTCCTACACCTGAACCAGCCTTTTTAGATGACAAATCTGAGGAATTGTCCCAGATTGAGATGTCAGAGGAGGTAGCTTTGGAACAAATTCATAAACTAAACAGCAACAGGTCCCCAGGAGCAGATGGTACCACCCAAGAATTCTGAGGGAACTCAAATATGAAATTGCAGGTACTGATTGTGGTATGTAACCTATCGCTTAGATCAGCTTCTGCCCCAGATGACTGGCAGAGAGCAAAGAGAACACCAATTATTTTTTAAAAGGCTCCAAAGGCAATGCTGGTGGCCATTACAGGCCAGTAAGCCTAACTTCAGTGCTGGCAAATGGGCTGAAGCCATATGGGCTGGGAAGGGAAGGGAACTTCAGGGAAGGAGTGGGGCAAGAGTGGTGCAGGGGCGGGGGGAAAGGGAGGTTTGAGCTCCCACCGGGCAGAGAGGAAGTCAGCACCTATGGTCCGGTCCCCTGAGAAACCTCCTAGTTGTAGGATGAGTGAAAACTGAAAAATCATACGCTGGAAGGCCATTACAGTTGTCAAATGCACCTTTATAGAGCTTAAAGATAATCCAGTCATTTTTAGTTCTAATCTAGAAACAAATGATATCAGAGGATGTAGGTGAAAGGTGTTTTAGGTCACACCAATGTTTGAATCTCATCCACTTTTAGGTGTGGGTGCCACAAATAGATCGTTTCCTGCTATGTAACAGCACTCCCTTTACATCCCCAGAACAGGCGGTTTCTAAACCCTGTGAATCATGCCTTGAGCCAGAGAACCCCAAGGCTGGGGTGGCAGATTTGACCAGCATGCTGAGGGAGGAAATTGGGGACAAACAGTGAGCTGAGTGAGGTAAGGAAACCATGTTTGTCTCAGCCACGTTGGAATGACAACAACCACCTAGACTGTGTCTCGGACAGCAGCTTGGACATCAGGGGAAGTGGGGGAAATGCATACAGAAGTCCTGGACTCCAACGAAGGAGAAAGGCATCTCCCAGGGAGCGGTGACTCAGACCACCTCTGAGCAGAAGTGGGTGCATTCCTTGTTTTGGGCTGTGGCAAACTAGACCTATCTGTGGGACACCCCAACAGTGAAATATGCACTGGAGGATAGTGGGATCTGTCACTTGTGATCTTGTGAGAAGCGTCTACTGAAGGCATCCGCTGTGGTGTTCTGTACGCCTCAGAGGTAAGATGCTGAGATGCTGATCTGGCTTCATCTGCATCAATTCCAAAGTCTCACTGCTTCAGTGCAGAGGGAAGACAATCTCGTTCCCCCTTGGCAGTTTATGTAAAACATGCATGACGTGTCCATCATTATGTATTTGCCCCAATCAGTGGGAGGAAATGGATACAGGCGTTTGACGGCTCTCGGTTCTAGCAAGTTGACGTGTGGGTGGACTCGAGAGAAGACCACCTGCCTTGAACAGTGTGTGCAACTAGTGGGCTCCCCATCCAGGTAGGGATGCATCTGTTATTACTGATCTTTGAGATGGTTTAGCGCAGGGAACCCCTGTGCAAACATTGTGAGGGTTCTTCCACCAGTCAAGGGATTTTTATTTATTTCTACTACCGAAGGCATGAGTAGCAGCATATTTAAGCTATGTCTGCTTGGTGAGATCTCTTTACGCTGTTTGTAATCCCTCTGGGAGGTAAGAAACTGGGTGGGACGTGAGCTCTGTGCGGTCGGAGACATACTGAACCTTTTTTTGTGCAGGGGTGTACATTCCCAAAGAGTATAAGGTGGCTCTAGATTCTTTTAAGATATGCAAAGATCCATCAGTTTTTCTGCAAACAACTTTGATCTGTCAAAAGGAAGGTCCTCAACTGTATATCGAACGTCTCAGAAAACCCAAGAGCTGAAGCCAGGAGGCCCCTCCTCATGACTGTCTCCATGGAGACAGAATGAGCAGCTGTATGAGTGGTGTTCAGAGAGGCCTGTGGAGATGTTCTTGCAAGCAGCTGCCCCTTTGCGATGACTGCCTGGAACTGCTCCCTCTGGTCTTCTGGATGATGCTCAATAGTTAGTATACCATGAGGGCTTGATAACTGGCAATCCTAAATTGTAAAGGTGGCCAATGAGTATGACGTATGGCCAAAAAAAATCAAGACACATTAAATATTTACCATCTAGAGTCGATTTAGTGTGGTGCTGTCTGACATGTTCATCCACAGCATCAACCACAAGGGAGTTGGGGAATTTGTAATGAGTCCACTACCCTTTTAGTAAGGTCTGAGACTGTTTAAAATCGTCAGCCAAGGACAGCGAAGGAAACATGACAACTTTGTTTGGGGAGGAGGAAGAGATGTTAGTTGTAGGGGTAATTTGTCCAACCTAATTTCTGGATCCTCAAAAGGTCTCCTCTTGTGGATCAGAAACCCTAGAGAAAGGCTGGTGGGGACTGTCTGCTCTTCTCCTGGTGAAGCTCACTAGGGTCCCAGGAGAATTGCTGGCAGTAAGCCATCCAAGGTCCCAGTACAGCCACTGATGTGGTACGTAAGGCATGGGTGGAGGCACCCCAAGGTATCAATACCAGCAGCATGGAGCACGACTCTCACAAGGACTGTCCAAGTCCTTAGAGGTCTCAGGATAAGAAGTTCCTTGATAATGGAAGGGAGCGCCCTGGACAAATGTGGGAGACTGATGAAAAGTCCCCATTGTCTGTCTCCTCCTCGTCCTCCTCACTTGATAGAGGAGGAGCCGTCATAGAAATAAGCAGAGACTCCGTTGGTACTGGGTGAATCTTTGAGGAACAAGATGTGGTTGGTGCTGAACAGGAGAGATTCAGGCATTTCTGTTACTGCCATGTCTCGAGGAAATCTAAATCTCTTGAGGTACCAGAACAGTGAGTGGTACTGATGAAGCAAGTTGGGCAGAGGTGACTGTGGCAGAAGGTGCCGAAGGTACCAAAGTTCATGTGCCCTATAATGAATGACCAGTAGCTGTCAGTCTGGTCTTCTGCGGAGCCAAAGTGCTGGGTACTGAGATCCTTGCAGACTTTTGGTACCAATTTAGAAGAGCTTGGCTTCTCTCTGCCACTTCAATCACCCAACAGTGCCAATCTTCTGGAGCTAGAACTCAAGAGTCCCTAGGCTTACGGCTGGTGACAGAACTGAGGAACCTGCAGCCTTGTGGGTACTGAGTCGGAGCTCAGTAGGTGCTGAAATGGTCAACCTGATCAGAGACCATCTGTCTGAGGTAGATTCTCTACCCAGAGGGCTGGAAGGCCACTTTGAGTCTTTGAGAGGATTCCAACAATCTCCTCTTCAACGCTATGGGGAATGCTGCAACGAGGAGGCTGAAGCAGTCGACGTGATTGGAAATTGTGTACGGGGGGCCCCTGGGTCAAGGTCAGATGCTAGCCAGTGCAAGCTCTTCATCATAAGGAGACAGTGTGAGTTCCCATTTCCTTCTGGCCCTTGTCTTTAATTTCAGGCAGAAATTGTACTTTTGGGGAACACATGACTCTCCAAGGTAGCGGATAAGCTGGGAAAGTCCTTCCCTGACAGGGACAGCCTCTTGGTGCAAAAGGCAAAATTTAAACCTGCGAAAACCAAGCATATCCTCTCCCAGGGTTTCAGTTCCTCTGAGGGAAAGAGAACAAAAAAACAGGGGGAGGGACAAGGGTCCTTATCCTACAAGTTTAAGTAATTTTTTTTGTAAACTATAAGAATTACTCCAGCTAACTACCAAAGGAAACGAAGAACTAATGTTAACTATTAAGAACTAGAGGAAAAATATAGTTGAGGTAAGCTCAACTCAGATGCTGCCGAGGCTCCATCTCAAGCCAAGGCTGTTGAGAAGGAACTGAGGGTGGCTCACCCGCACAGCTCTGTATAGTACAAGACTGCCGGGGGGTGAGGTGGGGGAAGAGGAAGGCCCACGCACAGGCTAAATGGACACTGGTACATAAAATCGCCAATCTGAGGTGCATGGGGCACCTAGAGTGGAGCACCCATAGGGACACTACTCAAAGAAGAATTACATTCAAAATTAGAAAAAATACAGAGTAAGGCAACAAAAATTATTATGGGGATAGAACAGCTTCCATATGAGGAGAAATTAAAAAGACCAGGACTATTCACCTTAGAAAAGAGACAACTGGGGGGATATATTAAAGGTCTATAAAATAATAAACAGCGGGAAGAAAGTGAATAAGGAAATGTTATTTACCCCTTCACGTAATACAAGAACCAGGGGTCACCCAATGAAATTAATAGGCAGGATGTTTAAAACAAACATAAGGAAGTACTTCATACAATGCACAATCAACTTGTGGAACTCCTTGCTAGGGGATGATGTGAAGGACAAAAGTATTACTGCACTCAAACAAGAACTAGATAAGTTCATGGAGGACTGGTCCATCAATGGCTATTAACCAAGATGGTCAGGGATGCAACCTCATGCTTTGGGTGGTCCCTAAGCTTCTGTCAGAAGATGGGACTGGACAACATAAGATTAACCACTCAGTAGTTGCCCTGTTCTGTTCATTTCTTCTGAAGCACCTAAAACCAGCCACTGTCAGAGACAGGACATTGGGCTAGATGGACTATTGGTCTGACTCAGTATGACTGTTCTTATATTCCCTGGCAAAGGAAGGGTCCATGGGCTGAAAGTCAGGGCAGGTACAATTCCCATTGCACTGCAACCTGAGGAAGAGCTTCACAGGAGTCACAGGCTTCTCTGTATGGCCGGGGAGGGGAGTGGGAATGAGCCTGATACAGAGCCCTACCTGTGAGAGGGGCCCAGCACATGCTCCCTCGGGGTGGGAAGGTAAAGGCGTAAAAATCAGCATTTAACCCTTCTCCAACTGCTCATTAACAATACAAGTCACTGCTTTAAAAAGGGGACACATTCTTTGTCATAAATTATAAGTGCAGGAGGGACTACTGTTTTCATCTAGTCTGACCTCCTGTAGGACAATGGTCATAGGACTGCCCTCAATTAATTCCTGTTTGAACTAGAGCAAATCTTTTAGAACAGCATCCAATCTTGGATTAGAAATGGTCAGTAATGGAAAATCCACCATGACTGTTGGTAAATTGTTTTGTTTCAACAGTAAATTACCCTCTGTTAAAAATTTACATCTTACTTCCAGTCCAGTTTTGTCTAGCTTCAACTTCTGGCCATTGTAACTTTTTGGACCTGTCTCTGCTAGACAAGAGGGCCCATTAATAAATGTGTGTGTTCCACATGTAAGTACTTACAGATTGAGCAAGTGACCCCTCAAACCTTCTTTTTGCTGAGCTAAATAGACCAACCTCCTGGAGTCTATCACTGTAAGGCATGTTTTCTAATCCTTTAATCAGTCTTGTGACTCTTCTCTGACCCCTCTGCAATTTAACAACATCCTTCTTGAATTGTGGGCACCAGAACTAGATTCGGTTTTCCAGCAATGGTCTTTTTGGGACCTGGAGCCTGAAAGAGACACCCCTGGGCAGGCTGTGAGGGGCTTTGCTCCTCTGGGGAATCCAGATGCTCCAGGGCAGGCCTCTCACAACAGAGTCTCTGCTTCGGGCAAGGGTCTGACGCCCTGGTATGCCAGTCTGATTCAAAGGCCCATGCCATGGCAGAGTGAGGGCCAGTAGCTTGGGGAAGCAGAGCATAGCTCGCCCTCTGCAGCACCTCAAAAGATGCTCATAGCATGCTTAGATTTTGCTTGACGCTTGCGGGACTCTGCACTGCTGGGATGGGGACAGAGGGAGCCTGCTAGAGAGAGGCTGCATCACAGGGTTAGAACCTCAGCTCCCCAGCTCAGGAGAGCAAGAGGAGATAGATGCTGAAATGAAATCACTACTCCATGAAAATGAGCAAAACTAGTTACAAAACAAACCAGTTGGGAGAGATTGACCCACCATCTTGTTCCACCTCTGGCAGAAGGATTCCTGGTGCCCTGAGCTGAGGGCTGGGCTTAGTCTTGGACCCTCCAGCAACAATGCAGAGCCCAGAGGTGCTACCTCTCTTGTGAACGAGAAGCTGCTCACAGAAAAGCATCCTGGTGACCAGCCCCTAACTTGTTGCACTGCCCAGCCCTCCTGAACACTCCAAACTCTGGCCAGGAACGCAGCAAGAGCCTCCTGCTTTAAATGGCTACATAAACCTCAGAAACCACACCACCACCTCCTCACACATAGGGCACCTGCCTCAGCTGAGTGCCTGGGGAAACAAATTGCTATGACCCTCATCCAACCAACCCCACCCCTCCTGCCTCCCATCACCCCCACATGACAAGCCAGGTCCGACATGTAGCTTAAGAGCCCAGAGCAGGGCCCTGTGCACCACCAGGGTGGTGTTCTAAAGGTAAAAGGGACAGAGGTCCTCTCCAAAAGGAAGCAGACACTCCCTCCCTAACAATGCTGCCACCTGTCCCAATATTTCATGTTCTCTTGCAGCCCCAGCTCCTGGAGCCAGGTGATCAGGTGAGAATATTGCTTTCCCTTTTGTTTACTTACCCCCACAGTAACTGGTTTGTCGAGGTGTTTGTTGTCAGTGCGGACTCCACTGTAGGCGTACATGCACTTCATGCGCGAGACTGGAGATTTGAAATAGCCATGTCCCTTGGGCCCATGCGCCCTGTGCAAGGACAAGAGGGCAGAGCAGCCTCGACCCTCCCTTTGCTCCTGGCAGTTGCAGCCAGACAGCAGCTGGGGAACATCCCACTCATTACTCTCCTTAGACTTTAAAACCAATTTTTCTTCCAACCTTGTGCTGGAATCTTCACAGTCCCATTGAACTGGACATTGACAAAGAAAAACTATTGGGGTCTGATCCCCTCCTCCCCAGTGCACTGGAACAAGCGGCTTTGCACCCACCACCACACCACCTGGCAGATCCAAACCCTGCCACCATCCTTTGATTGGCTGATCCCTACTGAGATGAACATACCCAGGGATGCTCAACTCAAGCTAAACCTGCCAGAGAGCGGTCCGCATGGGTCACTCTAGACCCGGAGGTGAGTCACAGGCTGGGCAATACTGGATTTGTGATTCCTAAAGGAGGACTTGCATACAGCACCTGTCCAGGGCGGGGCTCTGTCCTAGGTCAGACACTTGCCACATTCCATCTGGCTCTCATATTGAGGGAGGGTGTCATAAACAGATAGCTAAGGGTTAATAGAACAGAAGTACTTCATGTCTCTTTTGCCTGTAAAGGGTTAACAAGATCAGTGAGCCAGGCTATCACCTGACCAGAGGACCAATCAGGGGGCAGGATACTTTCAAATCTTGAGGGAGGGAAGCTTTTGTGTGTGCTGTTAGAATTTGGTTGTTGTTCTCTCTGGGTTCTGAGAGTGACCAGGTGTGCAACCAGGTTTCTCTCCAATCTCTCTGATACAGTCTCTTATATGTCCAGAATAGTAAGTACTAGGTAGATAAGGCGAGTTAGGCTTATGTTTGTTTTCTTTATTTGCAAATGTGTATTTGGCTGGGAGGAGTTCAAATGTGTATTTGGCTGGGAGGAGTTCAAATTTGTATTTTGCTGAAAGGATTTTAATTTGTACTTGTATACTTAGGCTGGGAGGGTGTTCCCAGTGTCTATAGCTGAAAGACCCTCTAACATATTCCATCTTAAATTTACAAAGATAATTTTTACTGTTTTTCTTTCTTTAATTAAAAGTTATTCTTGTTTAAGACCCTGATTGTTTTTTTATTCTGGTGAGAGACCCCAGGGGACGGGGTCTGGATCCACCAGGGAATTGGTGGGGAGAAAGGAGGGAAGGGGGAGAGAGAGGCTAATTTCTCTCTGTGTTAGGATTACTCTCTCTCTCAGGGAGAGTCTGGGAGGGGGAAAGAGAAGGAAGGGGGAAGGTGAATTTTCCTCTCTGTTTAAGATTCAAGGAGTTTGAATCACAGTGATCTTCCAGGGTAACCCAGGGAGGGGAAGCCTGGGAGAGGCAACGGTGAGGGAAAGGGTTTACTTTCCTTGTGTTAAGATCCAGAGGGTCTGGGTCGTGGGGGTCCCCGGGCAAGGTTTTGGGGGGACCAGAGTGTACCAGGCACTGGAATTCCTGGTTGGTGGCAGCGCTACAAGTACTAAGCTGGTAATTAAGCTTAGAGGAATTCATGCTGGTACCCCATCTTTTGGATGCTAAGGTTCAGAGTGGGGAATTATACCATGACATGGTGTGCAGCGTGTGGGACAGATAGATAAGATAGAATCCAAAAACCAGTGAGGTTTTTATTTCTCTCCCTGCTAGCTATCTGCAGGCAGACTGAGAGGTTTGGGTTTAGAAGCAAAAGCCAGTAGGATTTTTTCTCTCTTTTCTCTCTGCTAGCTGTTTGTAAGCAGGAGAGAGGATTTTTAAAACTACAGCCAGAAAATTTTTTCCTTTTCTCCTTTCTGGTTGTGCAGAGAGACTGCCTGAAGGCAGAGACATTAAGTTTAACAAGGGTCTTTTGTTAAACAAAGGGACTCCAGCTGTGAATCACCATACACTAGCAAAACACATTTGCAAATGAATGGTTTTTTTCCTTTCTAACTCTGTCGGGAATAGCTAGGTAGAAGGAGTTTAAAAAAAAAAACGACTGTTGCTAAGCAACTCGAAGAAGGCAACAGAAAAGCAGCATTTCAGACAGTAAACACCAGAAGGCGCCCCAACACAAGAAAGCAGAAACCATGACTACCAAGGACACCCTGAAACAGGAATGGGCAAGACTGGATGCAGAGGAACAAATCAAAGATGCAGACCACAGGCGAGACATGGAAAAGAAACAACAAGAACTAGAAATAAAACAAAAAGAGATGGAGCTGAGAGAAAGAGAAAGAGCGGCTGCCCACAGGAGAGAGCTGGAGATAAAAGAAAGAGAGGGAAAGAGAGAGAAAGCATGAACTGGAATTAGCACAGGCTAAACAGAATAACACAGCCAACCGTAACAACCCTTCTCCAGTTATTGTTCCACATCAAGAAATTTCCCACCTACAAGGCAGGTGATGACACTGAGGCCTTCCTAGAAAATTTTGAAAGGACCTGCCATGGGTACAGCATCTCTGAAGACCAGTACATGATAGATCTGAGGCCACTGCTCAGTGGACCCCTAGCAGAGGTGGCAGCTGAAATGCCTAAGGAGAACATGAATGATTATAAACTTTTTCAAACCAAGGCCAGAATCGGAATGGGGCTAACACCTGAGCATGCCCATCGGAGGTTCAGAGGTGGAAACCAGATGTGTCATTCACCTGACATGCCTACCACATTGGAAAGAATTATAATGCCTGGATATCAGGAGCCAATGTTAAATCTCTGGACGACATGCACCTCCTAATACAATTGGAGCAATTCTTAGAGGGTGTTCCTGAGGAAACAGAAAGGTACATCCTAGATGGGAAGCCCAAAACTGTCACCGAGGTGGGGGAGATTGGAGCCAGATGGGTGGAAGTGGCAGAAAAGAAAAAAGCTACTATCAAGGGGAGTGAATATCACAGGGGTCATACCGACAATAAACCCTATACCCGAGGGCAACCTAAGACCCCACCTACAACGCAAGGAAAGCCGCTGACTCCCTGTTCTCTCACCTCACCAATCTCCAGTAACCACCCTCGGCCCAGTGACCAGTCAGGTGGGCAACGCTTTAAGTGTAATGAACTGGGACCTATAAAAGCCAACTGCCCCAAGAACCCCGAGTGCAGTTCATTATATCTCCATCACTCCAAAGATCCCCAGGCCCAGATGCCTCTCAAATACCCTCAGAGCAAAGGGAAATTGAGAGTGGGCGGAAAGAAGGTTGTCGCGTGGAGAGACACGGGGGCACAAGTGTCAGCTATCCACCATTACTTAGTGGACCCCAAATTCATCAACCCAAAGGCCCAAGTGACAATTCACCCTTTCATGTCACAAGCTGTAGACTTACCTACAGCTGAACTGCCTGTCCAGTACAAAGGCTGGTCAGGAATGTGGACTTTTGCAGTCTATGACAATTATCCCATCCCCATGCTGCTGGGGGAAGACTTGGCCAATCAGGTGAGGCGGGCCAAGAGGGTGGGAATGGTTACCCGTAGCCAAACCAGGCAAGCTTCCCAATCCATTCCTGTTCCTGAGCTGTCCACAGAGGCCCCGTCTGTGTTACCAGAGACCCAGACAGAGGTAATGGACCCGGATCCCCTGCCTACAACTGCAACAGCCACAGTGCTTCCAGTCCCAGACCCGGACCTGGAAATGCAACCAGCACCAGAACCATTGCCAGCACTGATGCCAGCGCTTGCAAACGCATCTTCAACCCCAACGCCAGAGGGCGCCAGCGAGCCTGAACTGGCAGAAGCAGCAGACAACCACACCCAAGAGGCTCAGCCAGAGCCTGGAATACCACCTGGTGCACCAGCGGAGAGCGGTTCACCAGCCACGAAAACAACCCCATTACCTACATCGCTTCCCGAAGGACCACGCCCAAATCCACAGTTTAAGGAAGAACTAGTGTCTCCAGCCTCCAGGAAACAGTTCCAGACTGAGCAGGAAGCAGATGACAGCCTTCAGAAAGCTTGGGTGGCGGCATGGAGCACCCCACCGCCTCTCAGCTCTTCTCACCGATCCCGTTTTGTTATAGAACAAGGACTTTTATACAAGGAGACTCTCTGGTGGACACTGGGAAGACTGGCATCCACAAAAACAGTTGGTGGTTCCAACTAAGTACCGGGGGAAGCTCTTAAGCTTGGCCCATGATCATCCCCGTGGCCATGCTGGGATGAACAGAACCAAAGACCGGTTGGGGAAGTCCTTCCACTGGGAGGGGATGGGCAAGGATGTTGCCAAGTATGTCCGGTCTTGTGAGGTGTGCCAAAGAGTGGGAAAGCCCCAAGACCAGGTCAAGGCCCCTCTCCAACCACTCTCCATAATAGAGGTCCCATTTCAGCGAGTAGCTGTGGATATTCTGGGTCCTTTCCCAAAAAAGACCCCCAGAGGAAAGCAGTACATACTAACTTTCATGGACTTTGCTACCTGATGGCCAGAAGCAGTAGCTCTAGGCAACAGTAGGGCTAAAACTGTGTGCCAGACCCTAATAGACATTTTGCCAGGGTAGGTTGGCCCTCCGATATCCTTACAGATTCAGGGACAAATTTCCTGGCAGGGACCATGAAAGAACTGTGGGAGACTCATGGGGTGAATCACTTGGTTGCCACCCCATACCACCATCAAACCAATGGCCTGGTGGAAAGGTTTAATGGAACTTTGGGGGCCATGATACATAAATTCATGAATGAACACTCCAATGACTGGGACCTAGTGTTACAGCAGTTGCTCTTTGCCTACAGGGCTGTACCACATCCCAGTTTAGGGTTTTCACCGTTTGACCTCGTGTATGGCGACGAGGTTAAAGGGCCATTACAGTTGGTGAAGCAGCAATGGGAGGGGTTTACACCCTCTCCAGGAACTAACATTCTGGACTTTGTAAGCAACCTACAAAACACCCTCCGACACTCTTTAGCCCTCGCTAAAGAAAACCTAAAGGATGCTCAAAAAGAGCAAAAGGCCTGGTATGATAGACATACCAGAGAGCGTTCCTTCAAGGTAGGAGACCAGGTTATGGTCTTGAAGGCGCAACAGGCCCATAAGATGGAAGCATCATGGGAAGGGCCATTCACAGTCCAAGGGCACCTGGGAGCTGTTAACTACCTCATAGCATTTCCCAATTCCTCCCTAAAGCCCAGAGTGTACCACGTTAATTCTTTCAAGCCCTTTTATTCCAGAGACTTACAGGTTTGTCAGTTGAAGGCCAGGGAGGAGATGACACTGAGTGGCCTGACGGTGTCTATTACGAAGGGAAAGGTGACAGTGGCGTGGAAGAGGTGAACCTCTTCACAACCCTGCAATGTCTGCAGCGGCAACAGATCAAGGAGCTGTGCACTGGCTTCGCCCCATTGTTCTCAGCCAACCCAGGACGGACTGAACGGGCATACCACTCCATTGACACAGGTAATGCTCACCCAATTAGAACCCCACCCTACCGGGTGTCTCTTCATGCCCAAGCTGCTATAGGTTGGGAGATCCAGAACATGCTACAGATGGGTATAATCCGCTCCTCTACCAGTGCATGGGCATCTCCAGTGGTTCTGGTACCCAAACCAGATGGGGAAATACGCTTTTGCGTGGACTACCGTAAGCTAAATGCGGTAACTCGTCCAGACAACTATCCAATGCCACGCACCGATGAGCTATTGAAAAAGTTGGGACGTGCCCAGTTCATCTCTACAATAGACTTAACCAAGGGGTACTGGCAAGTACCGGTAGACGAACCTTCCAAGGAAAGGTCAGCATTCATCACCCATGCAGAGGTGTATAAATTTAATGTGCTTCCTTTCAGGCTGCGAAATGCACCCGGCCACCTTCCAAAGGCTGGTAGATGGTCTACTAGCAGGATTGGGAGAATATGCTGTTGCCTACCTCAATGATGTGGCCATTTTTTCGGATTCATGGCCCGAACACCTGAAAAAGGTCTTTGAACGTATCAGGCAGACAGGACTAACTGTTAAGGCCAAAAAGTGTCAAATAGGCCAAAACAGAGTGACTTACCTGGAACACTAGGTGGGTCAAGGGGCCAAGGTGGAGGCTATTCAAAAGTGGCCTGTCTCAAAGTCCAAAGAACAGGTCCAATCCTTCTTAGGCTTGGCCGGGTTTTACAGGCGATTTGTACCACACTACAGCCAAATCGCTGCCCCGCTAACAGACCTGACCAAAAAGACCCAGCCAAATGCAGTTAAGTGGACTGATGAGTGTCAGAAGGCCTTTACCCAGCTTAAGGCGATGCTCATGTCGGACCCTGTGCTAAGGACCCCGGACTTTGACAGACCATTCGTGGTGACCACCAACGCATCTGAGCGTGGTGTGGGAGCAGTTCTCATGCAGGAAGGACTGGATCACAACTTTCATTCTGTCGTGTTTCTCAGCAAAAAACTGTCTGAGAGGGAAAGTCACTGGTCAGTCAGTGAAAAGGAATGCTATGCCATTGTGTATGCCCTGGAAAAGCTGCGCCCATACGTTTGGGGACAGCGGTTCCAGCTACAGACCAACCATGCTGCACTAAAATGGCTTCATACTGCCAAGGGAAACAACAAAAAACTGCTTCGATGGAGTTTAGCTCTCCAAGATTTTGATTTTGAAGTTCAACACATTTCAGGAGCTTCAAAGTATCAGAGGGGTAGCCGTGTTCGTCTGGATCTGTAAAAGCAGCAAAGAGTCCTGTGAAACCTTATAGACTAACAGACATTTTGGTGCATGAGCTTTTGTGGGTGAATACCCACTACCTTTCCAGGGGAAAGTATATATATGCAGGCAAGCTAGAGATTACCTCATTATCTCTAGCTTGCCTACATATATATACCTGCCCCTGGAAATTTCCACTACATGCATCTGACGAAGTGGGTATTCACCCACAAAAGCTCATGCTCCAAAACGTCAAACAAAGTAGCTAATGCACTCTCTCGTGAAAGTTTCCCAGAATCAACTGGCTAAAAATTGTCCTTACAATGTAAAGAATCTTGTAGTTTTACATAGTTAGTAGTATATGTAAAGGTATATGTGTTTATTAATCTGTTTATTCTAAAGTTCTAGGGAGAAATCACCGCCAGTGAGGTTCCACACTGTCAGCGATTTGGGGGGGCGTGTCAAACAGATAGCTAAGGGTTAATAGAACAGGAGTACTTCATGTCTCTTTTGCCTGTAAAGGGTTAACAAATTCAGTGAGCCTAGCTGTCACCTGACCAGAGGACCAATCAGGGGACACGATACTTTCAAATCTTGAGGGAGGGAAGTTTTTGTGTGTGCTGTTAGTGTTTGGTTGTTGTTCTCTCTGGGTTCTGAGAGTGACCAGACGTGCAACCAGGTTTCTCTCCAATCTGTCTGATACAGGCTCTTATGTGCTCAGAATAGTAAGTACTAAGTAAATAAGGCGAGTTAGGCTTATGTTTGTTTTCTTTATTTGCAAATGTGTATTTGGCTGGAAGGAGTTCAAATTTGTATTTTGCTGAAAGGATTTTACTTTGTACTTGTATACTTAGACTGGGAGGGTATTCCCAGTGTCTATAGCTGAAAGACCCTCTAACATATTCCATCTTAAATTTACAAAGATAATTTTTACTGTTTTTCTTTCTTTAATTAAAAGTTTTTCTTGTTTAAGAACCTGATAGTTTTTTTATTCTGGTGAGACCCCAGGGGACGGGGTCTGGATCCACCAGGGAATTGGTGGGGAGAAAGGAAGGAAGGGGGGAGAGAAAGGTTAATTTTCTCTCTGTGTTAGGATTACTTTCTCTCTCAGGGAGAGAGAAGGAGGGGAGGGAAGGTGGATTTTCCTCTCTGTTTTAAGATTCAAGGAGTTTGAATCACAGTGATCTTCCAGGGTAACCCAGGGAGGGGAAGCCTGGGAGAGGCAATGGTGAGGGAAAGGGTTTACTTTCCTTGTGTTAAGATCCAGAGGGTCTGGGTCGTGGGGGTCCCCGGGCAAGGTTTTGGGGGGACCAGAGTGTACCAGGCACTGGAATTCCTGGTTGGTGGCAGCGCTACAAGTTCTAAGCTGGTAATTGAGCTTAGAGGAATTCATGCTGGTACCCCATCTTTTGGACGCTAAGGTTCAGAGTGGGGATTATACCATGACAGAGGGCCCCATGGCTGCTCCACCCTTTGTGCTGCCTCGACACAGCACAGCGTACATGCACAGCCCCAGACACGGCTGCCCAAGACTCCACTCCCATGCATTAGGGGCATATGCACCTACAGTGGGATCCACCTTGGCGACAGCTCAGAAAAACACAAGTTTCTTACCAGCATGGCTGCAGAGAGAAGCTTTAAAATGTAGACAGCAAAGAAGAGAGCCTTTCACTGGTTACCCAGTAAATTCCCGATTCTGAAGGCTTGGGGTACAGTGAGCGAGACAGAGGCGGCTCAGGATCAGGCCTGAAGCGTTCCCCAACTTCAGCACTGACTTCTGGGGGTAGCCTGGCCCGACAAGGAGGAGACTGGACTGCAGGTCCATGGAGCTACTCTATCGCTCCTGCTTCCCAGGCCAGCCCGTGGGACACTGCCTTCCAGGAGCCATGTCTCCTCCCTGGATCAGTGCAGGAACACTGAACAATGGCTGCTCTGGGTAGTCCCATTTGGATCAGGACAGCTAAAGACTGCCTCTCCTCCACCCCCATCATCTGTTCTTCCTCCAGTTTCTCCACCTCTGCAGCAGCAGCCGTCACCCCTTCCCCCCCATGGAGACAGCCAGGCTGGCTTTGTCTCACTCTCAGGCCCTTTGTGCCATCCCTACACAGTGAGTCAGCTCCCACCCGAGCAGTTTGGGAGCCTCACATGGCAGTGCTAAGCTCTTGGCGGCAGGGCCTGTCTGTAGCACCTGGCACAGAGGGGTTCTGGCCAAAGACTGGGCTCCCAGGTGCGACAGTAATACAGATCATACTGTGCTGGGCAGCTCTTGCTCTTCACAGCAGCAGTGTGGGAGGCTGGCTCTCCAGCAGAGAGGGGTACTCACATCATCTTGACCCCCTCCCTGTCTGTGTGGTTGATCTCTGCTAGCACTGCATTCATGTCCATGTTTTTGGTCATTTCTTCTAGAGCGTTTTCAGGAATCATATCTGCACAGAAGAGGAAGGAGGTTAAACCCACACTGCCCCAACCCCTGCCCAATTTGCCTAAGGGCTACAGGAAGCCACGGGATGCAGCTTTGAGACAGCCACATGGCTCTCGCAGCAGGCAAGGCACTGCCAAGGGACAGACACTCAAGTGGTGCAGCCACCCCAAGTCTGGCATTCAAGGCTAAAGCTTCCAGCTTCCCATTGTTGCGATGTCTGAAGGGTGGTGAGCTGCGGGAGTCTCCTGAAAGCACAGAGCAAGGTGTGCCCTAGATCTCGTACTCACGCTGGTGTCCAACAATACAGTGAGCGGCCAGTAACTTCATGGAGGGCACCTCGAACAGAGCTTGGTTGAAGAGGAGCTCTCGAGCAGTGGGACGTTTCCCAGGGTCCAGCTCCAGGCACTTCTGAATGAACTCCTGCAAGACAAGAAGCCACAGACATAGGAAGGCACATCCGACAGAGTCAAGAGGGTGCTGCAGCCAGGTTGCAGGGGCCAAGTTTGCGCCTTGCATGTCAGCAGGCATATTCCTAACACCGCCTTGTACTCACTCTCTGCAAGGGGTCCTCCAGCAGCTGGATGGCGCTGTTAATAGCCTCCTGGGGCACATAGGATGACTCGCCATTACCCTGGATTTCCAGCACCGCCATCTGCCAGCAGAAAGAAATGTCAGGCCCAGCTGAGCCCAGGTGGCCTAGGCACTCTACCAGAGTTCAGGCCGAGGGAGTTATTCCCGGAATTGGCAGGGCAGGGAGAGAACTGAGGGAAACTCCATATTGCCAACTCTTGTAATTTGATGAGATGATATTTGGTGTTTCTTGTAAAGCACCAGCCCCTGGGAGGCATGTGATTAGGTGACTTTTTTTTTTTTTAAATAAAGAAATCTCGAGTAATCCTCATGGTTATAGGGACAAGCCTGAAAGCAGGACTCTAACATGACCTAATGGCTCAGAAAGCAAATAAACGCATCCACTGTTATTTTAAATCATGACTGAAGTCCAGCTTAGAATTTGCTGGGGTCTTCCTCATGGTTTTTGAGCTCTCGGGGTTGGCAATACTGGATCCAATTGTAGGAGAGTAACTGAGCGGTCTGCAGTGAATGGTCCCGCCCCTGCACTCTCTCAGGAGCCATCTGGACTGCTGCCATAAGTTTCCCAATATCACCCCTGCTCCCAGTGACCCAGAACAAGCTGGAAAGACTATTTCCCCAATACCCTCAGAAAGGTATCTAAGAAAGTGCCTTCAGCAGTGTTGCTACCCACAATAAAGAGGGAACCTCAAAGAGCCCCCGAGGCTACCCCATCCACTTCCAATGGCAGCCCAAAACACAGACGGAACTGTTGTAATAACCGGGCTCTAGCAGCCTGAAAACAGTGTTGGAAAGAGGGTGAAAGCTCAAAGCGTTACAATCACCTATGCCAAACATGGACAGAGGAAGGCCCAGACAGAAGACAGACTGAATTAGTCCAAACAAAGTTCAACTGACACCACCCAAGGACTGTGTTAAAAGCATCACTGGAAATCAACGTGAGAGAAGAATCAGAATGGACCAAGCTGGAAACTGGACCTAGCTGAGAGAGAAACTATGGGATGCACTATTCTGCCCATTGCCCCCTTTTGGGGAGTCACATGGAGGAAAGACTCCTGGGGGATTCCCTTGAGCAAACGCTCACAGGCCTCTGCTTCACTCCAGAGTCCGCCTGACTCTGCTGGAGAAGCCTCAGTCATCAGGAAGGCCAGACCGGTGAGGACACCAGACTGATAGTTACGAGATCCTGCTCTGTTTTCCCCACTCTCCTGTGCCACTTTCTATCCCCCACTGCTTTTCACACCAGCAATGACCTGCACAGCCTTGGTATGGTGGGATGAAGCGCAACACGCACCTCTGCCCAGCCTCAGACATAACAGTGATGGAGCAGGACCCCCCCTAATCAGCCTCCTGGGGTCACACACCAGGGAGGTGAGCTAGGGTCCAAAGTCGAGGCTGACTTGCTAACTCAGAACATGTGTCTGTGATTGACTAAGGCTCTTGCATCCCAAGATTAACAAAAAGCCGCATTTCCTACCCCATTTCTAATCTCTTCTGCCAGACTCTTTTGTCAAAGGCTGTAGAACTGATGAAACTGTTTTTAATTGTTCACTTTATTCATGGAACTTCTGTTCACCATTCACTACACCTGCCTACACTGTAACTTCTGTTCATTGTTCACCATTCACTACACTGTACCTTCTGTTCACTGTTCACCATTCACTACACTTCTCTACACTGTACTTTCTGTTCACTGTTCACCATTCACTACACTTTCCTACATTGTAACTTCTGTTCACTGTTTGCCATAGTGTAATTCAAACCCCATTTTAAAACGCTCACTCCATTTTGTAAAAGCTTCCTCCAACCTTCATTTTTGCAAACCCTGTTGTAATTTTACCTCCCTTATGAAGAGAGGGAAGAGCATCTTCACAAGCAGGCTGGCTAACCTAGTGAGAAGGGCTTTAAACTAGGTTCACCGGGGGAAGGAGACCAAAGCCCTGAGGAAGGTGGGGAAATGGGATACCGGGAGGAAGCAAGAGCAGGAGAGCGCAAGAGGGGAGGACTCCTGTCTCGGACCAAGAAAGCAGGACAATCAGCAAGTTATCTTAAGTGCCTATACACAAATGCAAGAAGCATGGGAAACAAGCAGGGAGAACTGGAAGTCCTGCCACAGTCAGGGAACTGTGATGTCACTGGAATAACAGAGACTTGGTGGGATAACTCACATGACTGGAGTACTGTCATGGATGGATATAAACTGTTCAGGAAGGACAGGCAGAGCAGAAAAGGTGGAGGAGTTGCACTGTATGTAAGAGAGCAGTATAACTGCTCAGAGTTCCAGTATGAAACTGCAGAAAAACCTGAGAGTCTCCAGATTAAGTTTAGAAGTGTGGGCAACAAGGGTGATGTTGTGGTGAGAGTCTGCTATAGACCACCAGACTAGGGGGATGAGGTGGATGAGGCTTTCTTCCGGCAACTAGCAGAAGTTACTAGATCACAGGCCCTGGTTCTCATGGGAGACTTTAATCACCGTGATATCTGCTGGGAGAGCAATACAGCGGTGCACAGACAATCCAGGAAGTTTTTGGAAAGCGTAGGGGACAATTTCCTGGTCCAAGTGCTGGAGGAACCAACTAGGGGCAGAGCTCTTCCTGACCTGCTGCTCACAAACAGAGAAGAGTTAGTAGGGGAAGCAAAAGTGGATGGGAACCTGGGAGGCAGTGACCATGAGATGGTCGAGTTCAGGATCTTGACACAGGGAAAAAAGGAGAGCAGCGGAATACAGACCCTGGACTTCAGAAAAGCAGACTTTGACTCCCTCAGGGAGCTGATGGGCAGGATCCCCTGGGAAAATAACATGAGGGGGAAAGGAGTCCAGGAGAGCTGGCTGTATTTTAAAGAATCCTTATTGAGGTTGCAGGAACAAACTATCCCGATGTGTAGAAAGCATAGTAAATATGGCAGGCGACCAGCTTGGCTTAACAGTGAAATCCTTGCTGATCTTCAAGGCAAAAAAGAAGCTTACAGGAAGTGGAAGATTGGACAAATGACGAGGGAGGAGTATAAAAATATTGCTCAGGCATGCAGGAGTGAAATCAGGAAGGCCAAATCACACTTGGAGTTGGAGTTAGCAAGAGATATTAAGAGTAACAAGAAGGGTTTCCTTCAGGTACGTTAGCAACAAGAAGAAAGTCAAGGAAAGCGTGGGCCCCTTACTGAATAAAGGAGGCAACCTAGTGACAGAGAAGGTCGAAAAAGCTAATGTACTCAATGCTTTTTTTGCCTGTCTTCACAAACAAGGTCAGCTCCCAGACTACTGCACTGGGCAGCACAGCATGGGGAGGAGGTGACAAGGCCTCTGTGGAGAACAGTGGTTCAGGATTACTTAGAAAAGCAAGATGAGCACAAGTCCATGGGACCGGATGCGCTGCATCCGGGGGCGCTAAAGGAGTGGGTGGATGTGATTGCAGAGCCATTGGCCATTATCTTTGAAAACTCATGGCGAACGGGGGAGGTCCCAGATGACTGGGAAAAGGCTAATGTAGTGCCCATCCTTGAAAAAGGGAAGGAGGAGGATCCGGGAAACTACAGACCAGTCAGCCTCACCTCAGTCCCTGGAAAAATCATGGGGCAGGTCCTCAAAGAATCAATTCTGATGCACTTAGAGGAGAGGAAAGTGATCAGGAACAGTCAGCATGGATTCACCAAAGGCAAGTCATGCCTGACTAACCTAATTGCCTTCTATGAGGAGATAACTGGGTCTGTGGATGAGGGGAAAGCAGTGGATGTGTTATTCCTTGATGGTAGCAAAGCTTTTGATACGGTCTCCCACAGTATTCTTGCCAGCAAGTTAAAGTAGTATGGGCTGGATGAATGGACTATAAGATGGATAGAAAGCTGGCTAGAACGTCAGGCTCAACAGGTAGTGATCAATGGCTCCATGCCTAGTTGGCAGCTGGTATCAAGCGGAGTGCCCCAAGGGGTGGTCTTGTTCAATATCTTAATTAATGATCTGGAGGATGGTGTGGCCTGCACCCTCAGCAAGTTTGCAGATGACACTAAACTGGGAGGAGTGGTAGATACGCTGGAAGATAGGGATAGGATTCAGAGAGACTGAGACAAATTAGAGGACTGGGCCAAAAGAAATATGATGAGATTCAACAAGGACAAGTGCAGAGTCCTGCACTTAGGACGGAAGAATCCCATTCACTGTTACAGAGTAGGGACCAAGTGGCTAGGCAGCGTTCTGCAGAAAAGGACCTAGGGGTTACAGTGGACAAGAAGCTGAATATGAGTCAGTGTGCCCTTGTTGCCAAGAAGGCTAACAGCATTTTGGGCTGTATAAGTAGGGGCACTGCAAGCAGATCGAGGGATGTGATCATTCCCCTCTGCTCGACATTGGTAAGGCCTCATCTGGAGTATTGTGTCCAGTTTTGAGCCCCACACTACAAGAAGGATGTGGAAAAATTGGAAAGAGTCCAGTGGAGGGCAACAAAAATGATTAGGGTGCTGGAGCACATGACTTATGAGGAGAGGCTGAGGGAACTGGGATTGTTTAGTCTGTGGAAGAGAAGAATGAGGGGGGATTTGATAGCTGCTTTTAACTACCTGGAAGGGGGTTCCAAAGAGGATGGATCTAGACTGTTCTCAGTGGTTGCAGATGACAGAACAAGGAGTAATGGTCTCAAGTTGCAGTGGGGGAGGTTTAAGTTGGATATTAAGAAAAACTTTTTCACTCAGAGAGCGGTGAAGCACTGGAATGGGTTACCTAGGGAGTTGGTGGAATCTCCTTCCTTAGAAGTTTTTAAGGTCAGGCTTGACAAAGTCCTGGCTGAGATGATTTAGTTGAGGATTGGTCCTGCTTTGAGCAGGGGGGTGGACTAGATGACCTCCTGAGGTCCTTTCCAACCCTGATATTCTATGATTCTATGATCTTATTAGTTTAGGTCAGATGTGTGACTGAGGTATGTATGGATGATGGAATCAACCTCCAGCCCCAGCCTGTCCTGATGAAATAAAGTTCAAACACCAACGGCTGAAGATGCAGACAAGAGCCCTAACAAAATAAGAAGAGTCCACCCTAAAAAGAAAAAGTACAATAAAAGGAAGATCAAACCCAGGTCCAAGGCTAAAAGTCACACCTGTAATTGACGGGTGATCAATCACCAAACCCAGAGGCAGCTTGACACAGCAAGACCTATAGATTCTGGATTCAAACTAAAGCCTACAAAAAGGATGGGTGAGATGGAAAACTTTGGAGGGTAACATTCTACTGCCAACATGGAAGGGAATAGGTGCATGCCCAACAGAGACCCAGCTTATTTGGCCAGTTAGCCGCCACAAGCGACGAACCCAAGCTGCAAGAGAGAGAGAGAGAGAGAGAAATATGGCATCTTTGTCTTGCCCCCTGAAAAGATCCTCTGTAGTTTTGTCTGTACAACAAGGCCAGAAAGGTAACAGCCACCCACAACAGTCAATGCAACAGCACTAACCCTTTCTTCTCCACTAAGGACTGCCTCTCCAATCTCCTCTCTGAAAGAGGGGCTGATCACTTCTGATGAGGTTTGTTTTGCATAACAATTTCAATTCAAAATGCCCTCTTTGATTCTTTTCCCCCCCATCTCCCCTAATCAATAAACTTCCAACTTTGGCATGAATGTTCTAGTGCAGCAGTGCTCAGACTTTTCCAGTTGTTCCCCCTTACCCACAACAGAATCTGTCCATGCCTCCCCCTCTCCTCATCCCATTACTGCACTGCCAAGATTGTCTCAGCAGCAGAGCTTGGGCTGAGGGCAGAGCCAGGCTGCAGCTGGGGTCGGAGAGGGAGCGAGGGCAGAGTTGGGCCTGGAGGCAAAGCAGGACTGGGGGCTGAGCGGGGAGGAGGAAGGAGTGAGGCTGCAGGCGGAGCTGGTCTGGGGGCGAGCGCTCCCTCTCTGTCCCCTGTGGAGGCTGGCCCGGCCCCACCACACACCACTCCAAATGTTCCTCTGCAACCCCCTTGGGAGGGGTGCGCCCCACAGTTTGGGGACCACTGTTCTAGTGTTTGCCATGGGACTAACACCACAGAGGTCTCTGTGCTCAAACCTCCGAACCAGGTCTGACACCTGTGACTCTCTGGTCTCATTGATGCCACCAAAATTAACTCAACTGCAGGCCAGGCAGCGTTCGCTGAAGTCACCTCAGCCATTTCCAGTGACAATGTTTGCATGATAGATTAAAGTGTTTCCAAAGCAGCTGATCTTCCCTCTGCCAAGAGCACAGCTCATCGGGCAGAGAACTGCAGCCCTGGCACGTAAGGACTAGTAGAACCTGATCCCCTCTGCAGTGAGCAAACCAGGTTACAAACTGCTGCTCTTCTCAGGAGGAGACAATCTGTGAACTCCTCCTCCGGGAAACACGCTGCTCAGTGTAGAGGCGACACTTTGAGACACTGGACAAGAATGGGGGAATAGTCATGTGCACATTTTGTTTGGTTTCCTGTGGGAGCAGGCAAAAGTCTGCCAACGACTGCAAAGGCTTCTGTACTGTCCAGTTCTTTCTATGCCCACACCAGAGCCTTCATATCCTAGGCTGGGAAGGGTACTATTGTACTGCTCTGCAGAGCGGACTCCACAGTCATTCCTTTCCTCTTGTCTCCAGCGGGGGGCTGGCCTCTCCAGCTCCCTGGCAAGACTGTCTGCTTTGTTGTTCCAGGGCATTTATTTGCCCCCATGGGTCACTCCCACTATTGATTTTCATGCTCCCCAGGCTCAGGTTTCAAATTACTGTATCATTGTCACCGGCTCCATGCATTGAGAAATACCATCATGGGCAACTAGCTAGGTCAAATGAGAATCCCTTGTTACCACAGACCCCTTGGAATTCAAAGAGGTAGTTTGTGGTGTTAGTCTGGCCCCCCCCCCCCACCCCCGCATCTCCTCCTGTTAGGCTGCAGGGGCTTACATTATGTCCTGCAGAGTTCTCTACCTCATCCGATTCTTGAAACTAGCTGCAGAGTATATTTTTTCTGCTGAACTCCCAATTCCTTGGCTCATGCCTGGTGAACACAGGGGGCATAGGAATGGTCAGGCCAAATCAGAGCGGGGCTCCATCTACCCCCATCTCCTGGCTCCAAGAGCAGCAAGCACCACCTGCTTCAGAGTTAGGGAAAAGCCACCCCAAAATGGACAACTATAGAATAAACTGTCCAAGGCCAATTCTGTGTAATCTCAGGCAGTTAGCAGCTGGTTTACGCCCTGAAACAGGAAGCTTCGTATTCCTTATTAAACTGCATCAAAATTGTGGTTGTTCAGATCCTCCACAAAAATTCATCCTCCTCCTTTGACTCTTACTGAACTTCTGGCCTCATTATCTTGTGGCACTGAGTTCCACAGGTCACTTGTTACATTTGGAGTGGGAGGAGCCACCCAAGGGAGACCAATACAGGGGACAGACACTGATGGAAAGGCCCCAACCAGCCCAAATCCTTGTCTAGCATGTTAGTGCCAGTAGGAAGTGGGAAGATGCAGCGGGGGAGGGCATGGGTTTTGGTGACAGAAATGGTTGAACTGCTGCTGAGGGACTGGGGGACAGAGTAACTCCAATAGAGAGGATTCTTGTTTCATTCAGACATCCCTCCCCTGCCCAGAACACACCCCATGCCATCTCCCTTCCCGCTAAGATGGAAGCGGCCCAGCCCACTCACCTCTAGCGCACACATCCCAAAGGAGTAGATGTCCACAGCAGTGGTGACATTGGTGACTTCTGTAACACAGGAACAAGGCTCCTCAGTCAATTCCCAACAGGACAGTCCTAGCACCTTATAGCACCAGGAGCCGCCACACCAGGCAGCGAGATCCTGCAGCCCCCTCCCTTCCACTGCTATTCCAGGGACAAGGGCTCCCAGTGGCTCCAGATCAAGGCCATGCAGGCCCAGGGGGAGTAGCATTAGCTCCCCTTAGCTGCAGCCTCTCATGGGATATGCAGATAATAGCTGCCCACAGACTGGTTACTAGCAAGACACAAGCAAGCCATACCACACCCGAGGCCTGTGGGCACTGTTCTGCTATACTATACCTCCATACTCTGGGGCAAAGAAGTGCAGGTTCTTCTGCTCCTCACGACACGTCTTCACATGGTTGTTGATGGTGTCTGGTGCCACTGGAAGAGAGTCACAGATGCTTACAATGCAGTAATCCGTACCAGCTGTGCCCCAGGCTGCTCAGGGGGAGGGCAACAGCTGTCCATACTGACCCCAGGCACCAGCTCCCCTCATCTCACACTGAGGCGGGTGCACTTTCCCCATGCACGGGAGAGCAGAGAGGCACTGGAATGTTTCTCTACCCTGTTCCCTTGGCTGCACTCTCACCGAGACCTAGTATTGGGCTCAAACAGCACCTGTGGAGTCCCTGGCCCCCGCAGAGGAAGGAGCACCTAAGAAAGGCCTCAAGTTTACAGTCAAGCCTGAAGGCTCTCAGCTCAGACCCACAGCACTGAGCAGCTTGAGGCTTGGCTACAGAGACACTGAATTTCAGACAGACTGACAGCTCTGCAACGAGGCGACTTGTTCCATGGCCAACAAGTTGTTGCTGGTGCAGATTCTGCTCTGCTCAGAGAGGTCTCTCAGTAGCGCAGAGCCAAGCACAAAAGCCACCAGTACAGAGAACAGAAACCCTGATGGAGAAGGCCCAGCTAGCACAGTGCCTCTGCCTATGGCTCATGTCTGCAGGAGGCCTCTGCCAGGAGCACTCAGCCTACCGGCAGCAGCAAGATGGCACCAAACCCAACAGTGAGGGCAATCAGAGCAGCATGAGCACATGGGCTTCCGAGGGGAGGGGATAAGTTCCTGGGACAACTCACTCCATTAGGGGACTATAGACAAGTCTCCAAGAAGGATCAGCAGTCTAAACATTAGAAAAATCAAGGTAAGTAGAGAACACACGGGCTCCCTCCTTTCTAGCACTCACCCCTCCCTGGAGCACAGCCACTCCTGCACCAAAGCGCTCCCAACACTACTTCATCTCCTTCAGACAGGGCATCCACACCCTCCCACCCACAATCCTACAAAGTAGTGACACTTAACTCAGAATGTTCTCCCTTGGGGGAGAATTCGGCGCCACTGTGCATGTGCAGAATTCATATCCCCTGCAGATTTGTGTTTTCTCTTGGCAAAAAATGCTCTGCCAGAGAAGCTCTGCAGTTATGCCTTTCAGCCAGTAAGTGCTGCTGTGGTGCCAGAACAGAGGACAGTCAGCTCACCAGCTGTAGCAGTCAGCAGCTGATAGGGAGGGGTCAGAGTCTGCGTTCCTCACAGCACCATGCCCGCGGGGCCAGGTGAGGAGGCATGAGATATGGGGGGATACACAGAGTGGGGCACACAGTGCTGCTGGGAGAGTCACAGACTGGGGTTCAGAAGGGCTAGTGGCAGGAATGGTCTGGGACAGGGGCTGTATGGGAGTGGATATGGAGGGACACATGGGGACAGGGCAAATGTAGCTGACTGAACGGGAGAGGCTGGGATCAGCCAGGTCTGCATGGGGGAAACTCCACAACAATCCCCACACCCCAAAAAAACCTGTTCCATTCTTCTTCCACCCATACCCAACAACCCTCCAGGTTTGCTCCGAGGCACCTGGTCCAGCAATTACTTCCCTCTCCCCGAATCTTTGCCCTGTTTTTGAAGGGTGCGGGAAATACATTTCTGTATAGTAGTTTAATTGAATTATTCCTCAAAGGTCTGTATCAATATGCCTACTAAGGAATTTATTTCTCAAAAAATGTCCAGAATCATTTCTGTCTCTGTATTGTTACAAATATACTTGCTAATAGGTATTTTGAAATAAATTATCAAAAATTGAAAATGGAGTGACTTACTTTGACAAAATATATAGAATTTTTAACTTTTTGAAACAGAATTCCTCCAGGAGTAAGCCTAGTGAATCTGCCTCAGTTACTCTTTCCAAATGAATCACAGCTGGCTACTCTTTCTATCATCTGTTTGAATGGGAGACTCCACACAGTGCTTGTTTCAAAAAGGTAGAGATTCGGAATAGAACAAAGAGGAATAACAGGGAGAATGTAAAAGGAATTTCACGCTGAGTGAGCTCAGATTAGTCCACAGCCTCAAGAAAGCCCTGTCACTTGGGCTGCAGAAAAGCCTCGGAGAACAGACTGTAAAAGACAATCCTGCCTGGTTCCCAGGGGCTAGGACCTAACAAGGTGCTTCCATCTCCCATATCTGTTTTTCTGTGAATGAACAGAGAGCTCTGAAACAAGAACAGAATGAGAAGGAGGTGGTCACTGGAGACAACTCAATGCGCAGTTGCAGTCAAGAAAACAGGCATATTAGAATGCATTGGGAATTGCATAGATAATATCATCAAAATATCCTGCCTTCATGTAATCAATGGTGCAGCCTCATCTGTATACTGCATGCAGGATTGGTCATTTCATCCCCAAGTGGGGTGACCAGATCACCCAGGTCAAATATTGGGACACGGGGGGCAGGGACAGAGGGGGAAAAAATGGCAGCAGAGCAAAAATATCCCCCATCCCCGATTCCTCCTCCCTCCGCAAGTGCTGGAGGGAGGCCCGGAAGACTCAGAGGAGCACGGGGCCAGGGTGAGAGTGAGTCTGGCCTGGCCCCGAACAGGCAGGACTCGGGCACGGTACCTGGAGGGAGAGTAGGGGTGGCCTGCGGGACCAGGCGGCGGCTGTTCTCCCCACCTGGGCAGCGGGACTCGGGAGCAGCCGCTGCTGTAGCTTCCACTGCCTCGGGGGGGGGGAAGCGGTTGCTGGCCAAGCTTGGCGGCTGCGGCTCTGGAGCCCACGAACCCCCCAAGCCTGGGCCTGCTGCCGTGGGCAGCCCCAGATTGGGGGCAGCAGGCCTCAGCCCCCCCATTCTGCTCAGGTTCCACAGGGGAACAGGGCTGGGCTACCAATGCCTCCGCTGTGGAATTGCACCAGCTGGGCAGCCAGCCAACATGACTGGCCAGGGGCTGGGTCCCCACGGGATGCTATTTGAGGAAGGACTGCTAGCAACAGATGGCGTTCACCTTTCGAAGAGGGGAAAGGCCTTATTTGCGCACAGACTGGCTAACCTAGTAAGGAGGGCTTTAAACTAGGTTTGATGGGGACAGGTGAGCAAAGCCCACAGGTAAGTGGGGAACAAGACCTGGGAGATGGGTTGGAAACAGGAGGGAGCACGGGCTATAATGGCAGAGAGGAAGGAGGGTCAGGGCAAAGCTGGGAGGCAAGATCAAACCAGTATCTTAGATGCCTTTATACAAATGCAAGAAGTATGGGTAATAAGCAGGAAGAACTGGAAGTGCTAATAAATAAATACAACTATGACATTATTGGCATTACTGAAACTTGGTGGGATAATACACACGACTGGAATGTTGGTGTGGATGGGTATAGTTTGCTCAGGAAGGCTAGACAGGGGAAAAAGGGAGGAGGTGTTGCCTTATATATTAAACATGTAGACACTTGGACTGAGGTGGAGATGGACATAGGAGACTGAAGGGTGGAGAGTCTCCGGGTTAGGCTAAAAGGGGTAAAAAAACACAGGTGATGTCGTGCTGGGAGTCTACTACAGGCCACCTAATCAGGCGGAAGAGGTGGATGAGGCTTTTTTCAAACAACTAACACAATCATCCAAAGCCCAAGATTTGGTGGTGATGGGGGGACTTCAACTATCCAGATATATGTTGGGAAAATAACACCGCGGGGCACAGACTATCCAATAAGTTCCTGGACTGCATAGCAGACAACTTTTTATTTCAGAAAGTTGAAAAAGCTACTGGGGGGAAGTTGTTCTAGACTTGATTTTAACAAATAGGGAGGAACTTGTTGAGAATTTAAAAGTAGAAGGAAGCTTGGGTGAAAGTGATCATGAAATCATAGAATTTGCAATTCTAAGGAAGGGTAGAAGGGAGTACAGCAGAATAGAGACAATGGATTTCAGGAAGGCGGATTTTGGTAAGCTCAGAGAGCTGATAGGCAAGGTCCCATGGGAATTAAGACTGAGGGGAAAAACAACTGAGGAAAGTTGGCAGTTTTTCAAAGGGACGCTATTAAGGGCCCAAAAGCAAGTTATTCCGATGGTTAGGAAAGATAGAAAATGTGGCAAAAGACCACCTTGGCTTACCCTTGAGATCTTGCGTGACCTACAAAATAAAAAGGCGTCATATAAAAAACGGAAACTAGGTCAGATCACGAAGGATGAATATAGGCAAATAACACAGGAATGCAGAGGCAAGATTAGAAAAGCAAAGGCACAAAATGAACTCAAACTAGCTATGGGAATAAAGGGAAACAAGAAGACTTTTTATCAATACATTAGAAGCAAGAGGAAGACCAAGGACAGGGTAGGCCCACTGCTCAGTGAGGAGGGGGTAACAGTAACGGGAGACTTGGAAATGGCAGAGATGCTTAATGACTTCTTTGTTTCGGTCTTCACTGAGAAGTCTGAAGGAATGTCTAATATAGTGAATGCTTACGGGAAGAGGGTAGGTTTAGAAGAGAAAATAAGGAAAGAGCAAGTAAAAAATCACTTAGAAAAGTTAGATGCCTGCAAGTCACCAGGGCCTGATGAAATGCATCCTAGAATACTCAAGGAGTTAATGGAAGAGGTATCTGAGCCTCTAGCTATTATCTTTGGGAAATCATGGGAGACAGGGGAGATTCCAGAAGACTGGAAGGGGGCAAATATAGTGCCCATCTATAAAAAGGGAAATAAAAACAACCCAGGAAACTACAGACCAGTTAGTTTAACTTCTGTGCCAGGGAAGATAATGGAGCAGGTAATCAAAGAAATCATCTGCAAACACTTGGAAGGTGGTAAGGTGATAGGGAATAGCCAGCATGGATTTGTAAAGAACAAATCGTGTCAAACTAATCTGATAGCGTTCTTTGATAGGATAATGAGCCTTGTGGATAAGGGAGAAGCGGTGGATGTGATATACCTAGACTTTAGTAAGGCATTTGATACGGTCTCGCATGATATTCTTATAGATAAACTAGGAAAGTATAATTTAGATGGGGCTACTATAAGGTGAGTGCATAACTGACTGGATAACCGTACTCAGAGAGTAGTTGTTAATGGCTCCCAATCCTGCTGGAAAGGTATAACAAGTGAGGTTCCGCAGGGTTCTGTTTTGGGACCAGTTCTGTTCAATATCTTCATCAACGATTTAGATGTTGGCATAGAAAGTACGCTTATTAAGTTTGCGGACGATACCAAACTGGGAGGGATTGCAACTGCTTTGGAGGACAGGGTCAAAATTCAAAATGATCTGGACAAGTTGGAGAAATAGTCTGAGGTAAACAGGATGAAGTTCAATAAAGATAAATGCAAAGTGCTCCACTTAGGAAGGAACAATCAGTTTCACACATACAGAATGGGAAGAGACTGTCTAGGAAGGAGTATGGCAGAAAGAGATCTAGGAGTTATAGTGGACCACAAGCTAAATATGAGTCAACAGTGTGATACTGTTGCAAAAAAAGCAAACGTGATTCTGGGATGCATTAACAGGTGTGTTGTAAACAAGACACGAGAAGTCATTCTTCCGCTTTACTCTGCGCTGGTTAGGCCTCAACTGGAGTATTGTGTCCAGTTCTGGGCACCGCATTTCAAGAAAGATGTGGAGAAATTGGAGAGGGTCCAGAGAAGAGCAACAAGAATGATTAAAGGTCTTGAGAACATGACCTATGAAGGAAGGCTGAAGGAATTGGGTTTGTTTAGTTTGGATAAGAGAAGACTGAGAGGGGACATGATAGCAGTTTTCAGGTATCTAAAAGGGTGTCATCAGGAGGAGGGAGAAAACTTGTTCACCTTAGCTTCCAATGATAGAACAAGAAGCAATGGGCTTAAACTGCAGCAAGGGAGATTTAGGTTGGACATTAGGAAAAAGTTCCTAACTGTCAGGGTAGTTAAACCCTGGAATAGATTGTCTAGGGAAGTTGTGGAATCTCCATCTCTGGAGATATTTAAGAGTAGGTTAGATAAATGTCTGTTAGGTATGGTCTAGACAGTATTTGGTCCTGCCATGAGGGCAGGGGACTGGACTCGATGACCTCTCGAGGTCCCTTCCAGTCCTAGAGTCTATGAGAAGGCCCGGGCTTGGGGAGTTCAGTCTCGGGCACCAAAGCTGCAGCCACCGAGCGCCACACGCTTGGCCACTTCCTTCCCCCGTGGCAGTGGGAGCTGCAGCAGTGGCTGCTCCCAAGTCCCGCTGCCCAGGTGGGGAGAACAGCCGCCGCCTGGCCCCGTGGGCCACCCCCCTATTCTCCCTCCAGGTACCGCCCTGCCCGAGTCCTGCCTGCTTGGGGCCAGGCCGGACTCACACCTCACCCCAGCCCCGCGCTCCCCTGCATCTCCTGGGCATGGCATGCCTGGCAAGAGGCGGGGGTTTGGGGAGGGAGCCAATGGGGCAGTGAGGGGGTGGGGATGGGCACGGGGATTTGGGGAGGGATCCAGTGGGGGAAAGGAGGGGGCAGACTCGGGGCAGGGGAGAGTGCGAGCCCTTCTAGGCTCCAGAGCCTTTGCTTGTTTGTCCAGTGTCCCGACATAACATTGGTCAGGATGCGGGACAAACAAGCAAATATCGGGACAGTCTGAATAAAATCGGGACGTCTGGTCACCCTATCCCCAAGGGCGCTGCAGAATTAGAGGGGGTTCAGAGAAGGGTGACGAGAATGATCAAGGGCTTGGGAAAACTGCTCTGGAGAGTGTGTGAGAAAGAAATGCAATAGAACATGATAGAAGGCTAAAATAATCAACAGTCTAGAGAAGGGAGGTCAGGAGAATCTATTCTCCCTGGTTCATAACAAAAACACAGGGACATTCAATGAAATTAAGATAGGTAGGAATTTCAAAACTGATGAGCAAGTACTTTTTCACACAATGTGTAATTAGCTTGTGAAACTCTGCTACAAGAATGAGGAGTACTTGTGGCACCTTAAGACACTAACAAATTTATTTGGGCCTAAGCTTTCGTGGGCTAAAACCCACTTCGTCAGATGGATGCAGCGGAAAATACAATAGGAAGATTTACTTACACACACACACACACACACACACACACACACAGAACATGAAACAATGAGTGTTACCATACACACTCTAGTGACACAGTGATCAGTTAAGGTGAGCTATTACCAGCAGGAGAGGTGAAAAAACTTGAAGCTACCAAGATTTAAAGAGGAACTGGACATTTGCCTGGGTCATAAGAATATCCAGCATTTTCGTAATTAACAAGAGTTCCAGAAGGGAGATTAAACCTCCTGCTCTGCGGGTTAAACTAATCTGTAACTACCAGGGATTAGAAGGTTTCTTACACCTCTCTTTGGAGCACCTGGCTCTGGCCACTGGATGGTATGGATTACAGACCTGAGCCATACCGGCAACTCCTGGGCTCCCTAAATCTCTCTCGAGGAAGAGCAAAGCGGCTTACCAATGACGGGACATGTGATCCTCTCCTGTGGAGCAGCACGCCCAAGGGGATGCACAGAGGAGCAGGGGCAGACCAGAGTGCTCCTGCCAGAACAGAAACTCTGGAGCAGAAGGAAGGACTGAAACAACAGGGACCTCTCTAGTAACACTCCAGTTGCTCCCATTCCTGCTATAAACAGCTTCCTCCCTCACATAGTACCCCATGGAAACTTACCAACACTAACAACCCCTCTCCCCAACAGGCGGAGGGCAGTGCAAGGGCGCATATTCACTGTTGTCAGTACACCAGCACCAAACAGGCATCAGCCTAGCTGCCAATCAACGTCACAGCAAAGGACACACCTAGTTCCAGGCAGCACCCCTGCAGCTTTCACAGAGGTCTGTTTCACAAAGGCAGGCTAAGGCACTGCACAGTAGTAGTCAAATGGGCCCCCTACTACCAAGTCTCTGCCTGAACAGAGACCATGACTGCAAAGAACAATCCAGTTCTGCACAGGGAAATTCCTTATTTCCAAAGACTGGAGAGCGTCAGGCTCTTTTTTCCACACCAGGCAGCGTGTTCTCAGATGTTTGGCTGTGTGAGTGTTCTCCGTGTGCTGTCCGAACTCTGCGCAGACAGTTAGCATAACAGTGAACCACCCAATGACCACAAGATCCATTAAGGAGCAAAGGCACCCAGCTAGGTTTATTGTCGACGAAGCACAGTAACAGCACCTGGCAGACTCAGGCTATTAAAACATGTATGCCCAAAACAATGGACACAGCTCAGTGAATGGCTGGTTATCCATTCCCCCCCCCCGGCTGGCCAGACACTCCCTTTGAGGTTCCATTTTATACATCAATACAAACAAGTTACATACTGTCCCTTTGACGTAGTTAGTTGACACCTTTGATGCAGCCAGTTACCATCCATCACCTTGTACATCTCTATCCATCACACTGTCCTCCTGACCTTATCTTTAGGATGGGTCAGCGTGTTCCTGTTCTCTGTAGGGAATGTCTGATAGCGAGGTGTTCTGGTACCACCCTTCTGGAAGACATCTGCGCAAGTGCTCTGTGTCTAGTACTTCTTAGGAATGTGCATTTCTCCAGTATCAGCCCTGTTCTTGCCAGATTGTGAGTAGGCCCTGCAGCGCTCACAACCTGACTTTGTTTTATATCAGCAAAGTTTTGACCACTACTTAAGGCCTTGTAGCTGAGGCCTGGGCTAAAGTCTCAGGCCCTCTTACTGTGACTTTAAGCACCTCCAAAGCCGGAGCAGAGGTTCTTCTGTGTGGATGGGGGTGGAAGTTGGGCTAAAACACAGGTAAAGGTCCAGGTTAACTGTGCAGTGAAAACATGTCCTGAGTATGCAACTGGGCAGATCGATGTAGTGACCATAAGCTCAAAATGGGTACTGTGATGGGGTGTTCACCCCACACAAGGTAAAGCAGGTTAAATTAGATCAATTAACCTGAAAGGCTGCACCTGGGGGACAGCCAAGAATTAAAAGGGTGATTGATGATGGAGCCCAGTTGAGAAGGAACACGTGGGACTGGTATAAAGCCAGAAAGTTGGCAGCAGAAAGGAACTGCAGAGAAGTAGTCTGCAGTCACTCCCTGGGAGAAGGAAGGTGTGTTGAGGGCTATGGAGTTACACAGTCTGCAATTACTTCCTGGGAGGGGGGAGTTTGGGCTGCTGAGCCCAGAAAGGGGAAAGCCAGAAGCTGTAGGAAGGAATTCAGGGAAAGAGCAACATGGTCAGAGATCAGGCAGACCACAGCTGATAGATGTAGGGTCCATGGACTGGAACCAGGAGTAGAAGGCAGGTCAGGGTTCTCCTACCAGCCAGTGAGGGAAGTGGCACAGACTGGGTGCTGGAGCAGAAGATTGCCTAGGACAGTGTAGGGGGGAAATTAACATCTGTGTAGGGGGAAAATGCCAAAGAAACATACCACAGTAGCATTTAACATGAAAAACAGGAACCACACAACTGAGGAAACTAGTTAAACATAAGTTAAAAGGAACAGTTACAAGGCTGAAATGCCTGCAAGCTGCATGGACGCTATTTAAAAACATCATGAGGCTCAAACTAAACGTATGCCTCAAAACCAAGTTACCATGGCTAAATAGAGCAGAAGAGGCAGTTAGAGGCAAAAAAAGACATTTAAAAACTAGAAGTCAAACCTAGGGAGGACGATAGAAAGGAGCATAAACTCTAGCAAGTCAAGAGTAAAAGTAGAGCAAGAAAGAATTTGAAGAACAGTGACCTGAAGAGAAAAACCGAAGAGCAATTTTTTTAAATTACATCAGAAGCAGGAAGTCTGCTAAAAAAAGTTACTGGGGCCACCAGCCAATCAAGGTGCTAAAGTAGCACTCAAGGGAGACACGGCCATTGTGGAGCAGCTACATGAATTCCTTGCATCGGTCTTCACTGCAGAAAATGCGGGGGAGATGCCCACACTCCAGCCAGCCATTCTTTTTAGATTAAAAAAATGGAAAAGAACTCTCCCAGGTTGAGGTGTCAAGAGGTGGTTTTGTAACAAACTGATAAACAGTAACAGTAACAGGACCAGATGGAATTCACTGAAGAATTCTGAGGGAACTCAAAAATGAAATCACAGAACTGTGGTATCTGACCAATCACTTAAGTCGGCCTCTGTACCAGATTACTGATAGATGGCTAATGTAACACCAATTTTTAAAAAGGACTCCAGAGGTGATCCTGGCAATTACAAGCCAGTAAGCCTAACTTCAGTATCAGGCAAATTAGTTGAAACAATAGTAAAGAACAGCATTATTTGACATGTAGATGTACACCAGGGGTCGGCAACCTTTCAGAAGTGCTGCGCTGAGTCTTAATTTATTCACTCTAATTTAAGATTGTGTGTGCCAGTAATACATTTTGACGTTTTTAGAAGGTCTCTTTCCATAAGTCTATAATATATAACTAAACTATTGTTGTATGTAAAGTAAATAAGGTTTTTTAAATGTTTAAGAAGCTTCATTTAAAATTAAATTAAAATGTAGAGCCTCCTGGATTGGTGGCCAGGACCCGGGCAATGCGAGTGCCACTGAAAACCAGCTTGCGTGCCGTCTTTGGCACCCGTGCCATAGGTTGCCTACCACTGATGTACACAATATGTTAGGGAAGAGTCAACACGGCTTTTGTAAAGGGAAATCATGCCTCAATCTATTAGAAATCTCTGAGGGAGTCAACAAGCACATAGACAAGGGTGATACAGTGGACAGTGTAACTTGGACTTTCAGAAAGCCTTTGACAAGGTCCCTCACCAAGGGCTCTTAAGCAAAGTAAGTAGACGGAAACACGAGGGGTGGTCCCCTCCCGGATCAGTAACTGGTTAAAATGTAAGAAACAAAAAGGTAGGAATGAACAGTCAGTTTTCACAGTGGAAAGAGATAAACAGTGGGGTTCCCCAAGGATCTGTATTGGGACCAGTTCCATTCAACATATTCATAAATGACCTGGAAAAGAGAGTGAATAGTGAGGTGGCAACATTTTCAGAGAATACAAAATTACTCAAGATAGGTATGCCCAAACCCCTCTGCAAAGAGTCACAAAGGGAACTCACTAAATTGGATGACTAGGCAACAGAATACTAGATGTAATTCAATGTCGATAAATATGAAGGAATGCATTTTGGAAAAGATCATCCCAACTACACATAAAAAAATGACAGGGTATAAATTAGCTGTTACTACTCAAGAAAAAATTCTTGGAGGCACCCAAATAATCCTCTGAAAACTGTTCAATGTGCAGTAGCAGCAGTCAAAAAAGTTAACTATGTTAGGAACCATTAGGAAAGAGATAGATAAGACAACAGAAAATATAATGCCACTATAGAAATCCATAATATGCCCATACGTTGAATACTATGTTCACTTTTGGTTACCTCATCTCAGAAATGATATATTAGAATTTGCTATGGTATAGAGAAAGACTACAAAAATGATTAGGGGTATGGAACTGTGTCCATATAAGGAAAGATTAAAAAAAAAGACAAGCTGTTCAGCTTGGAAAAGATGTCTAAGAGGGATATGACAGATGTCTAATAAAATCATGACTGGTGTGGAGAAAGCGAATAAGTGTCATTTACCCCATCATAAACAGAGAGTTAAGGGTTAATGTCTCTTTTACCTGTAAAGGGTTAACAAGCTCAGTGAACCTGGCTGACATCTGACCAAAGGACCAATCGGGAGACAAGATACTTTCAAATCTTGGTGGAGGGAAGCCTTTGTTCTGTGCTTTTTGAGTTGTTCTTTGTTCTCTCTTGGGGCTAAGAGAGGCCAGACATGCAACCAGGTTCCTCCAATCTTTCTGAAACAGTCTTCCATGTTCAAAATAGTACGTATTAGCTAGAAAAGGCGGATTAGATTTATGTTTGTTTTCTTTATTTGCAAATGTGTATTTTGCTGGAAGGATTTTACCTCCGTTTGCTGTAAATTGTATCTTATGCTAGGGGGGAGGGAGTCCCTCTGGTATATGTAAAGCTGAGACCCTGTAAACATTTTCCATCTTGATTTTACAGAGATGCTTTTAATTAAAGAAAGAAAAAGTAAAAATTTCTTCTTTTTAAGAATCTGATTGATTTTGTCATTGTGTAAGACCCAAGGGGACTGGGTCTGAACTCACCAGGGATTGGTGGGGGAAAAGGAGAAGGGGGGGAAGGTGAATTTCTCTCTGTTTTAAGATTCAAGGAGTTTGACTCACAGTAATCTCTCAGGGTAACCCAGGGAGGGGAAAGTCTGGGAGGGGAAAGGTAGGGGAATGGTTTATTTCCCCTTGTTTTAAGACCCAAAGGGTTTGGGTCTTGGTCTCCCCAGGGAAGGTGTTTGTTGTTTTTTTTGTTTTTTTTTGGGGGGGGGGGGACAAGGAGTGCACCAGACACTGAAATTTCTGGTTGGTGGCAGCGCTATCAGATCTAAGCTAGGAATTAAGTTTAGAGGAGTACATGCAGGTCCCCACTTTCCGGACGCTAAAGTTCAAAGTGGGAAAGAGACCCTGACAACCCCTTCACCTGATATACAAATTAGGGGTCATCCAATGAAATTAAATAAGCAGCAGGTTTAAAAACAAACATAAGAAAGTTCTTCAAAATACAGTCAACCTGCGGAACTCATTGCCACAGGATATTGTCAAGATCAAAAGCATAACTGAGTTAAAGAAAGAACTAGATAAGTTCCTGGAGGATAGGTCCATCAATGGCTATTAGCCAAGATGGCCAGGGATCCAACGCCATGTACTGGTGTCCTGAACCTCCAACTGTCAGAAGTTGGGAAAGGATGACAGGGGATGATTATTATAAATTTCCCTCTATTTATTCCCTCTGAAGCACCTGGCACCGTCCACTGTCTGAAGATGGGATACTGGGCTACATGGACCATTTGTCTGGCCCAGTACAACCATTCTTATTCATAGATTCCAGGACTGGAAGGGACCTCGAGAGGTCATTGAGTCCAGTCCCCTGCCCTCATGGCAGGACCAAATACTGTCTAGACCATCCCTGATATGTTCTTAAGCTGTAGAAAGATTAGTCTCTCACACTTGCATACATCTGGCAAAGCATGAGACATTTCACAGCTCACTCCATTCACGAACCTTGATGCAGCTGAATTAAGGAGGGCATCAGAGACTTGGAGAACACGACTTCAGAGCCACTGTGACAAAGCAAAGTTTACAGCCATTAAGTGTGGAATCAAAGTTGGAGAGGAAACATCTCAGAGCATCTGCCATATTTTGATAACCCAAGCATTTTACATCCAAATGCTGTCACATGGGAGATCTACCTTAAGGGCTGCAGACCAACAGTGCTATGAGATGATCTTATAGACTCATAGACTCTAGGACTGGAAGGGACCTCGAGAGGTCATCGAGTCCAGTCCCCTGCCCTCATGGCAGGACCAAATACTGTCTAGACCATCCCTGATAGACATTTATCTAACCTACTCTTAAATATCTCCAGAGATGGAGATTCCACAACTTCCCTAGGCAATTTATTCCAGTGTTTAACTACCCTGACAGTTAGGAACTTTTTCCTAATGTCCAACCTAAATCTCCCTTGCTGCAGTTTAAGCCCATTGCTTCTTGTTCTATCATTGGAGGCTAAGGTGAACAAGTTTTCTCCCTCCTCCTGATGACACCCTTTTAGATACCTGAAAACTGCTATCATGTCCCCTCTCAGTCTTCTCTTTTCCAAACTAAACAAACCCAATTCCTTCAGCCTTCCTTCATAGGTCATGTTCTCAAGACCTTTAATCATTCTTGTTGCTCTTCTCTGGACCCTCTCCAATTTCTCCACATCTTTCTTGAAATGCGGTGCCCAGAACTGGACACAATACTCCAGTTGAGGCCTAACCAGCGCAGAGTAAAGCAGAAGAATGACTTCTCGTGTCTTGTTTACAACACACCTGTTAATGCATCCCAGAATCACATTTGCTTTTTTTGCAACAGTATCACACTGTTGACTCATATTAAGCTTGTGGTCCACTATGACCCCTAGATCTCTTTCTGCCATACTCCTTCCTAGACAGTCTCTTCCCATTCTGTATGTGTGAAACTGATTGTTCCTTCCTAAGTGGAGCACTTTGCATTTATCTTTATTGAACTTCATCCTGTTTACCTCAGACCATTTCTCCAATTTGTCCAGATCATTTTGAATTTTGACCCTGTCCTCTAAAGCAGTTGCAATCCCTCCCAGTTTGGTATCGTCCGCAAACTTAATAAGCGTACTTTCTATGCCAACATCTAAATCGTTGATGAAGATATTGAACAGAGCCGGTCCCAAAACAGACCCCTGCGGAACCCCACTTGTTATACCTTTCCAGCAGGATTGGGAGCCATTAATAACTACTCTCTGAGTACAGTTATCCAGCCAGTTATGCACCCACCTTATAGTAGCCCCACCTAAATTGTACTTTCCTAGTTTATCTATAAGAATATCATGCGAGACTGTATCAAATGCCTTACTAAAGTCTAGGTATATCACATCCACCGCTTCTCCCTTATCCACAAGGCTCGTTATCCTATCAAAGAATGCAATCAGATTAGTTTGACACGATTTGTTCTTTACAAATCCATGCTGGCTATTCCCTATCACCTTACCACCTTCCAAGTGTTTGCAGATGATTTCTTTAATTACCTGCTCCATTATCTTCCCTGGCACAGAAGTTAAACTAACTGGTCTGTAGTTTCCTGGGTTGTTTTTATTTCCCTTTTCTGTTTGCAATAAACTGAAGACAGTTAACCAGCAAAAGCTGGAAAAGCTCATGCACAGAAATTGACTCATTCTGATCAAAGTATCAAGCCGGGGGGTGAAGCTTGTGCAGAAGACCCATCCAGTTGTTAAGTGTTACAACCGTCAGAACAGTGCAAAGCGCAATTACAGGCAGTGAGGTTGATTAATTATTGGACAGCCATGAATCTGAAAGACCATACATTATCTGACCGCAACGCCAGAGTAACTTAATGCTTAAAAAACAAAGGGTCTGGACTTTGGGAACAAAACCGCTGCTCTTTCTAGTTTCAGTCATAACTAACATGGCAACAAGTAGATCAACAGCAGCAGCTACACGCCCCTGCCCAAGATGATCTCAGTCAGAAGAAAAGCACTTCACTTGAACTGTCACAGACTGACCCATTCCAAGGGCACTCCCCCACTGAAGGGGTCCCCAAGGACAAAAGAAATTAACAGGCAATGCCCAAACATGCCCATTACACTGGATCACTTTAGGGGCTGTGCAACATTGCCCAAGAGATCACATATCTTGAGCTTCGCTTCAGCCAGGTTAAGTTGCACCTTCAATTCAGATACACCACTGCCTTACCCACTTGCAGGCCTATCATGCCTCATCAGGTTATTACTCAGAATGTTCACAATTGCCAGAAGGCACTATGGTTTCAAACCCCAATTACTTTTTTGGTATGTTATAATTATCACTTCACAGGAAAGCTCACAAAATAGTGACATTGAGCGAGAGAGAACATTGCCTTAAATGTTGAAGGAGGCGTGCACCTCTTTGGAAGAACAGCTAGAATTCAGACATTCAGTTCAGTCCAGGTATTTCAGAGGGCAAATCACGCAAAATTTCTCAATCAAGGCAAAACTTCAGATCCAGGCTCCATCAGTAAACAGGGAGGATAATAAACCAAAACAGTTAAAATTCAGTGTTTTTAAATTTGCAGACTAGATGACCTGCACCCAAAGTTTTAAAGTAATTGGCTGAGGAGCTCTCTGAACCATTAATATTGATGTTTTACAAATGTTAGAACACCAGGGACATTCCAGAGGACTGGAAAAACACTGCCAGTATTTTAAAAAGGGTAAATCTCTATGAGCCAGGTAACTACAGACCAGTTAGCCTGACATATGTCCTGGGCAAAACCACAGAAAGGCTGATATGCTTGACTTCTTTATAGATTGTGTCCACGTCATCACAGCAGACTACTCTTCAAACTAGGGGAAAAAAGGCAGAACAAGATCCAACAGCTTGAAGTCGAAGCTAAAGAAATCCAGACTAGAAATATGGGTCACTTAAAAAAATACCAAAAAACAGTGAGAGTAATTAACCACTGGAACAACTTACCTAAGGACATAGCGGATTTTTCCTCACTTGGAATCTTTAAATCAAGGCTGGAGATCCTTTTAAAGATTTGTTACAACTCAAACAGAAGTCACAGCTTGATGCAGAACTAGTGGGTGGGTATTCTGGCGGGTGTGATGCAGGTGGTCAGACTGGATGTTCGTAATGATCCCTTTTGACTTCTACTGATGCTCTCTCTCAAATTGGGCAACTCACTGCACACTTTAAGATCCCAGAGAGCAGAGCATAGCATGAAATTCATGTTGAGTAATGAACATTCTGAAGGGTCAGATGAAACCATCAAAGCTAGCATCCAACACGACATAACTGAGCGCTCATTTTCACACACAACTTGCTGACAACCTCCTTTGGACATGGCACTATACCAGTGCAAACAGAGAAGTAATCTCATTAGAGCCCAGTTACTCCTACCTCAGTGCTTATCTGGGCCTCACCACTGTAATGCTGATGCCATGCCAGTATTTAAAGATATACATAATGGTCTTTCCTCCTAGCCTGTTGGAGGACTTGCTTGCCATGCTCATCTGGGAGACTTGAGCTGATAGCATAGTTTTCAACTCCCAATAGCTGTTGGGGACCATCATTCTCGGAGAAGGGACTTTTGATTATGGAAGATCAGGCGGACAATTCTTGCTACCTTGCTAGCATGCTGCCAGATGGGCCTGTTTAAGATGGCATTTCCCTAAACCAGGAGCTTTCAACCTTTTTTCATTTGTGGACTGTTAGGATATAGATATTCAGGCCTTTGCAGACAAGCCTATCCTTTAAGAATTTAGGTGTATTCTCATCACTTAGCTAGTTATAGAGGTATAAAAGAAAGAATCAAAATCACTGTCTGTGTAATGGCCTTCTCTTACTGTGACAGGCTAAGGCCTTCAGCTAAGATGTAGTTAGGCAGCCATAAGCTGGGAAGTGTATGGTCACAGCCTCACATTCCAAACTAGTCACATTGAAATAAGGTGCTATTGGGCTATTAGGAATACAATCCTGTCCTGATACTCCTATCACCTCCAGAGGAAGGGAAGAGCCTAGAAGATGTAATAGGAAACTTATTTTAATAGCATCCTGTCTGGCAAGAACTCACTTATCAATAGACACAGTTGGAAAACCCTTATGTCTGTATAGATGTAGTTGTAAAATACTCACTTCTGTATGTTTATTTGCATGGTCTCTGTCTGGTTCTGTCATTGTTTCTGTCTGCTGTATAATTAATTTTGTTGGGTGTAAACCAATGAAGGTGCTGGAATATAATTGGTTAAATAACCATGTTACAGTATGTTAGGATTGGTTAGCAAAATGATTGGTTAAGGAACAGCTAAGCAAAACACAGGTTTTACTATATAGTCTGCAGTCAATCAGAAAGCAGGGGGGGATGGGAACAGGGACTGGGGAAATTGGGATCATGTTTTGCTAAAGGGGGAAATGGGAACAGGAACAGGGTCACAGGCAAGGCTCGGTGGTGTCAGAGCTGGGAAGGGGGACACTTAGGAAGGAAACTGGAGTCATGCTTGCTGGAAGTTCACCCCAATAAACATTGAATTGTTTGCGCCTTTGGACTTCGGGTATTGTTGCTCTCTGTTCATGCGAGAAGGACCAGGGAAGTAAGAGGGTAAAGGAATAAGCCCCCTAACATGGACCCTAAATATTTTTAATGAAGGTGTGGACCCCTTTGGAAATCTTAAACACAGTCTGCAGACCCCAGGGGTCCGCGGACCACAGGCTGAAAACCACTGCCCTAAACACTTGGCTGTAAGACACACCCAACACAGAAAGACCCAGCCACCAGCCTCTACCACTGGCTGAAATAGAGAATTGCTACCTTCTGGAGGTGATGGCTGTATCAGTGATATTATGAAGTACTCTAACACCACACAACATTCAACATTTATTCATACAGTAGCCCATTCACCATCACCATCAAGTGCTCTATCCAAAAACCAAAAGGACAAGTCACCATCCAAATCTGGGTGGTAGAGTCAGAGCTCCAAATGGACTTAATGAAATGTACTTCATTAAGTCCGTTTGGAGCTCTGACTCCATCACCTGTTGACAAACATGTCCCTCACAGGACCGTCAATGCAATGCCTAAACTTTAACCACAATCAAGAAATGTCACACTTTAAAAAAAAAACAAAAAACAAAATCTGTCTTAGATGGGAAGTGAAAGCAGCTATAAGAAAATATATATAAAAAAGGGAAGAAAGGGAAAGTTGACAGTAATGAATATAAACCAGATGCTAGAAATTATAGAAAATTGATAAAGAAAGAAAAAGAACAGCAACCTCTATGGCTAGCAGAGTTCAGGACAATAGGTTTTGTTTTGGTTCTTAAACTACCACTGGTATTTGATTCAGACCATTACCAAATGGAAATGGTAGAACTGGCAATAATAATGCAGAAAAGGCTGAAGCGTTCAGTAAAGATTTGTTTTATATTTGGGGAAAAAGTCAATAGTCATATTATGATGAAACCTTCCATTCCAATAGTAACTCAGAAGATGTTAAGCAGCAACTACTAATGCTAGACATTTTTAAATGAGCAAGTCTGAATAACTTACCTCCAAAAGTTTGAAAAGAGCTGTCTGGAAGCCTCTCTGGACCATTAACATTGATTTTTAATAAGTCATGGATAACAGGGAAAGTTCCAGAGGACTGGAAGAGAGCTAATGTGCCAATATTTAAACAGGGAAATAGGACAGCCTGGGTAACTATAGGCCAAGTCAGCCTAACACCTAACCAAAAATCAATTAGGCAAACAATGGAATGGCTGACACAGGACTCTTAATAAAGAATTAAAGGAAGAAATATGACAATATTGTATAGAAAATAGTCAAACTTGATTTTTTTAAATTACAAGTTTGGGTAATAAAGGTGAGTGTTGATGTACTTAACTTGGTACTAGGAGGTGTAAAAGGTTAATCGGTAAGCATTAGTGTCACTTGTTAACCCGTCTTAACCGTTAACCCCGGCCCCAGCCGGCTGCATCAACCCCAGCTGCTTAATCGGTTAACTGTTTATATGACATTTTAAATAGTTTAAACTGTTAACTTTTTAACCGGTATTTAGATCCCTAGTTAGTATCAAAAGATATTTTGATTAAGAAACTAGAATATAAGTTTAATATGGCACATATTAAATGGATAAAAATCCTGTCAAACTAATGGGTCTCAAAATGTAATTGTAAAAGTGAAATCGTCATCATCAATCAAGTGTGTTTCCAGGGGATTTGTTCTTGGCACTATGGTATTTCTGACTTTAAGCCATGAATCGATGTACAACCCCACAGAGTAACTGAGCATGCTCCATGCCAGATCTGAAGGGGCTGAGCAGGACTTACCCTGTAATTGCTCCTGCCAGCAGCTGCTATGGCACCAGGCACTGGACGTGAGAGCTGGGAGACTGTCTCCTATGCTGTGAATGCTCCCTCTGCTGGTGCTCAGGCAGCAAGCCAGATGCAGAGGGATGGTGGAACGAAACAGTAGGCAGAGGGCAGAAGCCAGAGCCCCAAGGGACAGAGAAAAGGGGGCAGGAAAGGACAGGAGCAGAGAATATGGGCAAAAGATGGGGGCAATCGCTCCAGAGACAGGTCTGACCACTGTAGCACGCTCACTGTCCTACAAACCTTGGAACTGGACTCGTTACTGAGCCGTGGCATTCCTCTGCTGTCTAGTCTCATCCTTCTAGCGGCAGGTCCACACTGAATGTAAGCTCCTACTCTTACCAGCTACTCAAGTGGCAGAGGGCTGTGCTGAGGACCGGAGATCCCAAACCTGCTGATGAGCCAGGCTGGGAATCAATATAATTCCATGCGATTTGTTTTTTCAATTTAAGGGTTTGTTTGAAAAGAACTTCACCTAATTTCTTAACACTCAAGTTAGGGCATACCAGTATTAAAGTTCCTTGTGCAACTCAAATGCATCTCCCTTGTGTGTGCGCATTATGTCTTTAATTGTCTGATGACAGCTTCTCCCCTGCCACCACCACAGCACACACTGGACAGACTTGCTCTGGGAATGAATCAGGGATGTGCAGTGAATGATGCTGTTGTCTACCAGACCAGTGCCTCATCATTTGAAGGAGTCGCAAGCTATGTACTGAATGAGGCAAGGGATTGCAGAAAAACAAACAAACAGTCTCATGGTTAAAGCAACTGAATGCTGCCTTGGAGAACTGGATTCTATCCATGCCTCCACCACACAGAGAAACTATATGAAGCTGGGCCAGTTACATACACCAAACTTTTCACAGCTGAGCCACTGTGTTTCCCATTTTCTGGGTACTTCGTCACCCAGGATCTGATTTACAGAAGTGCCAACGCTCAGTTGCAACTGAAATGAGAGCTCGCCTCTGAACATGTAAAGTCCTATAAAATGCTTAGTCTGATGACTCAGGCCCACCGCTTCTCAAAACTGAGCACCCAAAGTTAGTGACACTTGACCGTTTGGGCTTTAATCTGTGCCTCAGAACCTCACGTACTAAAATGGGGATACCACCATCTCACAGGGACGTGGTGAAAAACTGATTAATCCTTATAAAGAAGTAAGGTTCAATTATAAGAGTGCCCTAGAAAACCCATGAATAAATAAATAGTGTATTCAGTGCAGAGTTTGGATGGTGTGCAGTAAATATGTGGGCCACACACTGAATGAATGGAGAGATGTTTTTCTGGAAGATATATTTTAGTCAAGCAAGTCGTTGGGCTCAATTCTGGATGAAGTTCTATGGCCTGTAATATACAGAACATTAAACCAGATTTAATTGTCTCTTCTGGTCTTAAAAATAAAATCTATGATTCTGAATAAGCTTAAACTACACTTTTTGGAGCATCTAGTTTGTTTCAGAACCTGGAAACTATTTTGTGGGTGTTAATGTTGGTGTTAAAAGTGTACAAAGTTGGAATGATTTAAGCTGACAGCAGCCTCTGACAATGTATTCATGAAAAAGGATTCTGGTGATTAGGTCTCTCTCCCTCTCCCCAAGACAGACATCCCACCATCACTTCCCAAATTCTACTGTATAACTTGTGCATCATTCGGATCAAGGGCTGGGATTTATGTTGTGTGCAGTCCATAATGTGTACATAGTTTCGTGCTGCTGTCAGTGGCAATACAGAGGCAAGAGGACACCAAATAGAAGTATCAATCATATTATAGCAGTCAATATGGGAGTTCCAATGTGCTATTTTGAGGTACAGTGTATCACAACAGGGTATTTAATTTATGCAGTCTCTACAATTAGATTTTAAACCTTCCCCAGAATGCAAGGATTGCCTGTCTTCCACTACATGCAGGCTACTGTGCCAAAGATGCCATAGACTTTCCAACACAAATTGGAGTCAGCTGTGTGCCTTCCACGGATCCAGTCAGGCGGTGTTTACATTTCTCACATTTAACATGATGCAGCATTTCCATGGTTATTTTACTCTTCTGTAAGTTTGATATTAAAATTTTTTCCCACCTTTGCAGATGGTGCTTTTTCGTAAAACAAGCTTTATAACTTTAAAAATCACTTGCATTCAGCCCCAAGAATTCAAGCATCTTTCCTTCAGCTTCTTCCTCAGCTAATCTAGGAAGAGGTCTGCTCTGTAATAGGTTCCTAATGAGCATTTCCAGAAGTTTGGGATAAGGTCTCGTACTTGGCAAACTGCTCTCTGTAGAATGGCTAGTACCTTTGAAGATTTTCAGAAATGAACATGTTATTTAGCTGCCAGGCCAAAGCTGCATTGGCTTGATTACCTGGACAAAAGTAGAAAGCTCTTAAACAATATTCCTTTCACTCTCTTTCTATGTTGTTACGCTCACCTATCACTTCGATCATGCCTGTTAGTCATTTCCATGTAGCAGTGGATGTTCTACTTTAGTTCCTGTGTTTTCATAGCTCTGGCATGTTCTATTTGGATCATTATCTCCCTTCCTAGGATTCTATAGATATAGATTTATCCTTATTGTTTCTGCCACATCCCAGAATATTGTGTGTGCTCAAAACAAGTGGTGTCAGGTGATGCCTCCGTATAATCTGATAGTTTCTGTTCTTTAATTATCTCTAGATTCTTCGCAACAGTTTAATTGACCATATCACTGTCCTATGTCTTACACTGACTTATGTCTACGAGTTTGTCATTAGGCCAAGAACAATGTGGTCATGAGCTAAAGGATAAAGGAGTCTGAGTCGCAAGTGGTGTTCTCGTCCATCCTCCCTGTGGAAGGAAAAGGCCTGGGTAGAGACTGTCGAATCATGGAAGTCACTGAATGGCTACACAGGTGGTGTCTGAGAGAAGGCTTTGGATTCCTTGACCATGGGATGGTGTTCCAAGAAGGAGGAGTGCTAGGCAGAGACGGTCTCCACTTAATAAAGAGAAGGAAGAGCATCTTTGCAAGCAGACTGGCTAGCCTAGTGAGGAGAGCTTTAAACTAGGTTCACTGGGGGAAGGAGACCAAAGCCCTGAGGAAGAGTGAGAAAATGGGATACCAGGAGGAAGCATGAGCAGGAGATCGCAAGAGGGGAGGATTTCAGCTTCATACTGAGAAAGCAGGATGATCAGCGAGTTATCTTAAGTGCCTATACACAAATTCAAGAAGCATGGGAAACAAGCAGGGAGAACTGGAAATCCTGGCACAGTCAAAGAATTATGATGTGATTGCAATAACAGAGACCTGGGAGGGGATAACTCACATGACTGGAGTACTGTCATGGATGGATATAAACTGTTCAGGAAGGACAGGCAGGGCAGAAAAGGTGGGGGAGTTGCATTGTATGTAAGAAAGCAGTATGACTGCTCAGAGCTCCGGTATGAAACTGCAGAAAAACCTGAGAGTCTCCAGATTAAGTTTAGAAGTGTGAGCAACAAAGGTGGGAGTCTGCTACAGACCACCAGACCAGCGGGATGAGGTGGACGAAGCTTTCTTCCGACAACTAGCAGAAGTTACTGGATCACAGGCCCTGGTTCTCATGAGGAACTTGAATCACCCTGATATCTGCTGGGCGAGCAATACAGCGGTGCACAGACAATCCAGGAAGTTTTTGGACAGTGTAGGGGACCATTTCCTGGTCTAAGTGCTGGAGGAACCAACTAGGGGCAGAGCTCTTCCTGACCTGCTGCTCACAAACAGAGAAGAGTTAGTAGGGGAAGCAAAAGTGGATGGGAACCTGGGAGGCAGTGACCATGAGATGGTCGAGTTCAGGATCCTGACACAAGGAAGAAAAAAGAGCAACATAATACAGACCCTGGACTTCAGAAAAGCAGACTTTGACTCCCTCAGGGAGCTGATGGGCAGGATCCCCTGGGAAAATAACATGAGGGGGAAAGGAGTCCAGGAGAGCTGGCTGTATTTTAAAGAATCCTTACTGAGGTTGCAGGAACAAACTATCCCGATGCGTAGGAAGAATAGTAAATACGGCAGGCGACCAGCTTGGCTTAACAGTGTAATCCTTGCTGATCTTAAACACAAAAAAGAAGCTTACAAGAAGTGGAAGATTGAACAAACAACCAGGGAGAAATATAAAAATATTGCTTAGGCATGCAGGAGTGAAATCAGGAAGGCCAAATCACACTTGGAGTTGCAGCTAACAAGAGATGTTAAGAGTAACACGAAGGGTTTCTTCAGGTACGTTAGCAACAAGAAGAAAGTCAAGGAAAGCGTGGGCCCCTTACTGAATGAGGGAGGCAACCTAGTGACAGAAGATGTGGAAAAAGCTAATGTACTCAATGCTTTTTTTGCCTGTCTTCACAAACAAGGTCAGCTCCCAGACTACTGCACTGGGCAGCACAGCATGGGGAGGAGGTGACGAGCCCTCTGTGGAGAACAGTGGTTCAGGATTACTTAGAAAAGCAAGATGAGCACAAGTCCATGGGACCGGATGCACTGCATCCGAGGGTGCTAAAGGAGTTAGCAGATGTGATTGCAGAGTCAATGGCCATTATCTTTGAAAACTCATGGCGAATGGGGGAGGTCCCGGATGACTGGAAAAAGGCTAATGTAGTGCCTATCTTTAAAAAAGGGAAGGAGGAGGATCCGGGAAACTAAAGACCAGTCAGCCTCACCTCAGTCCCTGGAAAAATCATGGGGCAGGTCCTCAAAGAATCAATTCTGATGCACTTAGAGGAGAGGAAAGTGATCAGGAACAGTCAGCATGGATTCACCATGGGCAAGTCATGCCTGACTAACCTAATTGCCTTCTATGAGGAGATAACTGGGTCTGTGGATGAGGGGAAAGCAGTGGGTGTGTTATTCCTTGACTTTAGCAAAGCTTTTGATATGGTATCTCACTGTATTCTTGCCAACACGTTAAAGGAGTATGGGCTGGATGAATGGACTATAAGGTGGATAGAAAGTTGGCTAGATCGTCGGGCTCAATAGGTAGTGATCAATGGCTCCATACCTAGTTGGCAGCCGGTATCAAGCGGAGTGCCCCAAGGGTCAGTCCTGGGGCCGGTTTTGTTCAATATCTTAATTAATGATCTGGACGATGGCGTGGACTGCACCCTCAGCAAGTTTGCAGATGACACTGAACTGGGAGGAGTGGTAGATATGCTGAACAGTAGGGATAGGATACAGAGGGACCTAGACAAATTAGAGGATTGGGCCAAAACAAATCTGCATTTAAGATGGAAGAATCCCATGCACTGCTACAGATTAGGGACCAAGTGGCTAGGCAGCAGTTCTGCAGAAAAGGACCTAGGGATAAGAAGCTGGATATGAGTCAACAGTGTGCCCTTGTTGCCAAGAAGGCTAACAGCATTTTGGGCTGTGTAAGTAGGAGCACTGCCAGCAGATTGAGGGACGTGATCATTCCCCTTTATTCGGCATTGGTGAGGCCTAATCTGGAGTACTGTGTCCAGTTTTGGGCCCCCCATTACAAGAAGGATGTGGACAAAATTGGAAAGAGTCCAGCGGAGGGCAGTGAAAATGATCAGGGGGCTGGAGCACATGATTTATGAGGAAAGGCTGAGGGAACTGGGATTATTTAGTCTGCAGAAGAGAAGAATGAGGGGGGATTTGATAGCTGCTTTCAACTACGTGAAAAGGGTTTCCAAAGAGGATGGATGTAGACTGTTCTCAGTGGTACCAGATGTCAGAACAAGCAGCAATGGTCTCAAGTTGCAGTGGGGGAAGTTTAGATTGGATATTAGCAAAAACTTTTTCTCTAGGAAAGTGGTGAAGCACTGGAATGGATTACCTAGGGAAGTGGTGGAATCTCCTTCCTTAGTGGTTTTTAAGAACAGGCTTGATGAAGCCCTGGCTGGGATGATTTAGTTGGGGATTGGTTCTGCTTTGAGCAGGGGGCTGGACTAGATGACCTGCTGAGGTCCCTTCCAACCCTGATATTCTATGATGAAAAGTGATTGTCCTATTGCACAATCTGAAATTAGTATTGTGCAGAGGACAAAGATCACATCCAACCTCAAACAGGAGCAGCATCTTTTCTCCATGCATGACCAGCCCAACTTCCTGCATTAGTTTAACATTTGAGTTGCTCTGTTAGAGAGACAGTGAGGCCAGTTAACTTCTGATAGTAAGAGAGAGCATGCATGTGTATTTTTTAAGTTTAAACCCACTGATTTGGGTGACTAAACTGGAGAATTAGAGACAGGAGTCGAACTGTAGCGTGGAATCAAAGAGGTCTAAGGGCTAATGCTCACATGCTGGGGACAGGTTTAGGAGCTGCTGGGAAATCCCAACTGGCATCAGAATAGGAAGCTGAAGTAAGTGATGGCTTGAAAAACCTCAGGGACTCTAGGGGCATTGCAACCATTGCAATAAATAAGAAGCTGGGAGAGAGCTCAAGATGTGCAGAGTCTTAAGCACCTGGGGTAAACAGCCCTTAGGCCACAGGCAAGGAAGAACTAGCTGGAGGCAGTGGGAGTTGCCAGTAAGCTACTGATCAGAAGAAATGAGTGCGTGCGTGTATTGTTTCAGTCTCCACTACCTCAGAGTGCCAAAAACTGAGCTAGTTATCTAGATTCCAATGCCAGGACTTTCATTATGGCCTCTGAGCTACGGGAGCTCTGCGTCTGGGATCATGTATGATGGAAGAAAGACTCCTGTACAGAGGGCATTTAAAGAAGGTGTCGATACTTGGTGCCCTCAAGAAGCTGGTCATTGGGAGAACATGCGAATCACCTGGACATTGTTACACTTCCGGGGGGGGGGAGGGAGGGGAGAATCTGATCCCAATGAATCTAACACATGAGACAAGCAAGAAAACTAAAAGTGTACAAACTGCCCAGATGTGCCTGGGAAGGGATCGTTATTGACTTATGAGCCATTGCCCACACACCAATACACATTAGAAGCTAATAATCAGTGAGAGCCTGTATGGCTGCTCTGTGTGATGTGCTCCCATTACAGGACTGGCTACCCTAGACAAAGTATTTACAAAGCCTGGCATTTCTAGAGCCAGAACTTTTTCAGCTACCAGGCCATCTTGGGCATCTGTATAGCAGTCAACATCCTCATTAAGTCATGTTGGTGCTAATATTTCAGAGTCAGGACTTCTATCAGTTAACAGAACATTTCAATGTTTACATCAAACCCATTGTAGCTTCAGGCAAAGAAGAGAGACTGGATGAGCGACCTTGTGCATTAACCGGGGGGGGAGACAGAACAGTTCAAGATACCCAAGAAATCCCTGTCCTAGCTCCTGCAACACTAAACACGTACACTGTGCAGTGACATGCTACTCACATGCTGCCTGTTAGAGATAGGAAAATGACAATCTGACATACCCTAAACACCAGATGACAAATTCAAAGAGTGGAAAAAATGACCAAGTCCAGCTGGATTCATGAAGAACAGTATCACACTGGCTAACATTTTCAAGTGCACCCAAGTGACCGAGGAGTCTAATTCCCAGCTCTCATGAGCCAGAAGTGTGCAGGGAAAATGCAGTAAAACTCATTCCAGTCTTTCGGTCTAGCTCAAGAGACTGGCTGAGAAAGCCTGAGGTTCAAAGGAGGTCTCAGTGCTGTTGCAGCAAAACTGAGGTCCCATGAGTCCCCCCCTCCCCCCCCCGCAGGTGTCTCCAAGACCACTGAGTAGCTGACAATGCAGCATTTCCCAGGGCGCACTGCCTTACGTTATCTGTTGAGATCTTGTTTTGTTTATAGGCAGGATGGTGTATGAAGCATTAGCAGTAGCACCTCCTGAGGGCTCCAAGCCCTGCAGCCATTAGGTGGGTGATCAGTGACCAGTGCAGAAGGATTTTCTGGGTGATGGGGGTGAAGCTGCTCACAACAGGCTGCATTTTGTCCCAACATATGTCCCCATTGCAGCACCGTAATGTGCTTACTGAGACTACGCTTCCTGCGTGTCCCACCTTGTCCTCTCCACCCCAGAGCAGCCTGCTGGGGAGAGGGATTTGTCCAGTCACTTGACCCTTCAGAGCCAGACTCTCAGCACAATATGCTGCCACCTAATTCCTAGCTCCCTCGCAGATCAGCCTCTGGAAAAAGGAGGAGGAGATCTGCTATACTGCTAAGACCACATGATGCCCAATAACTTCACCATTAACTCTACGGGACTCAGGAGCAGCCACCTTGGGAGAAGCTTTGGTCTACCCTTACTGTATAACATCTGCCTTACTGTATAACATCTGCAGACACAGGGAACCCACAGAGTTTATTTTGACAGGCCCTTAGGTGGTGGTGACTAGGGTTAGGGGAAAGCGGAGCATTGCCCCATAGTCATTCCCATTTGACAAAAGGTGAAACAGGATCACTAAGGGTAGACTCCTCGTTTGTTTCCTCACGTCAAACCCAACATAGTTATGAACTAAGCAAACCAAGGAGGCAATCCAACAGCCCCTACCATTGCTCCACTCAAAAGCTTCAGCAAACTCCCTGCCCACAAACACACAGGTGAGCTCGGGTGAGCTCACTCAAAGCCAAAGCCGTGGCTAGGGAGAGAAGGGCCTCATTTCACAGCCATGGGCTCACTTGGGTGGAAGATCTGTCTAGCTACCAGGTGCAGAACACATTTCATTGAAACATTCAGATTGAAAACAAAATGTCTATGGGGTTAACAAAGCTACAAGCAAGCGGCAGGGGGTCCGAGCAAGAAGCGGAGTCTGGTCTAAGTCTGGCCCTCAGTCAAGCCCTGCAGAGCAGCAGCAGCAAGAGGTAAGAGCCCGATGTACATGGAGAGCTTGGCTTTGAGCAGTCAGAACAATGCATTTATCTCGCTTGACATGCAGGAGCTGGCATGCAATGGGGGCCACAGACTAGTGCAGTCTAAGAACAAGGAGAAGGGACAGAACTAACATTCAGAAGACTTCACACAAGGCAGTGTCCCTCTCTGTAAGGCTTTGGCTGGGAGCATAAGGAACAGGTTATCTCCCAGCACAGAACACGGCTACTGCTGGTAGGGGGGCCTATGCTGGACAGTTTTATACACCAGCCTTATAGCAAGGGAACACTGTATATATAAGTTATAATATATTATATATCTATATATAGATAGATATAATGAACATTATATCTATATATAGATATATAGTGACACAGTCACATCACAGGAGCGGAGAAGTTTGCTCACCATTAGCAAAAATCCTATGAAAGACTGTTGGTAACAGAGCAGCCCGTAAGCGGGAAGTAAAACAAGATAGAAGTTGATGAGTTGATGAAACAGCAAGCACTTCACATCAATACAGACAGCTGGGTAGAACCACCGCAAAACAGGGACAAAAAGAAGAGGCTGGCCACCCTTTCAATAGCCCTTACACCTGCTGACACTAAGCCAGGAGCATGATGCCTCTACACATCAAGAACTGTAGAGGGGCAAAGGAGAGGTGGGCTCTGGGGGCCTCTCGCACGGCCCAGGGCATTATGTTCGGGGCTCTCGGCTTTTGAGGCGGCTGGAATTCCAACCATGTCACTCAGCCACCATTGTCCAGTGGCCAGTCCCTGTGTCCATGCTTAGCGGCCAGATACGGGCAACATGTTGCTGGGAGTAGAGCTAAACCCTACATGGATTTTAGCAGTCGCACCCATACCACATGCTTTGGCATTCAATTTGTTTTGCTGTCCAGATGAACACAAACTTCAGGTCAAATCCCATGTTCCCCGAGCACCCACAGCAGGGATTTAATGACCGCTTAGGTATACATCCAGTGTGTGTCTGTATTCAACCAAGAGCCCAGCAAGCACGTTTAGAGGACAAAAAGGTACTTGTTGCAAGTGGCGAATGGCCCAAGTCAGGCTCTATGAATATATTTGGGACGCTCCCAGGAAGCTACCCCTACAGCCCTTGAGGTTAACATGCTCCAAAGCCACCCACACTCAGCGACTGTAGAAATGACTAATCTTTTGGGGGAGCACAATACACCACCCAGTCAGATTTCACTGAGGGCAGCCCAGACTTCAGTTGAAGAGTTTCCAATTCTGCTCACCCAGAACAAACACTTCCCAAATATGCACTTACTGAGCTCCTCCATACCACTGGCTGACTCTCACATTAACACACCCTGGTATGGAGGGCCCCTGCTAACACACCCTGGTATGGAGGGCCCCTGCTAACACCCACAAAGTGAATGTGGGCCCCTGCTAACACCCACAAAGTGACTCCCAAAGAAGTCTGTGAACCTGGAGAGAAAAGCCCTCAGCCATACTCCACACTGGAGCTTCCAGTTCACATCACATTCTTCTCCCTACTTCTGCCCTAAAGGGCCCTGCCTGACAGCCCAGTATTTCCCTGGAATCTCCCTCCTCCTAGACAGCACCACCCCCACCTCTGTCATTCTGGCTCCTTTCTCCCCCAACCCACTCAAAGTGTCTTCAGAAGCAAGCTGTATTTTCAAGAGATTATCACCACTGCAGCCAATGCCAAAGGAAAGGCAACTGCCATCCTAACCACAGTGCCCTCCTGACGGTAAGATGGGGGCTCTGGGAACATCACCTGATGAAATGCACAGGGAAGCACGCAGCTTTTATTTGTAGGTGATTTCAGCTGAACACGAAGTTCACAGAGTAGCTCAAAAAAATCTACCACCATCCCCCACAACATTCTGACTGGGAGAAAGAGCTGCAGGTATCGCCCTGTTCTGGCCACAGCCTTCCCAGTCCCCTCGCTCCCTGTGCCTTAATGACTTCCCTCTCCGCCATCCCTAAACCCACTTTTTATGTGAGAAAAGGACCACATAGGCTCAGGAACAGATGGACTGCTGCCTCAGCACTACACCTATCACTATCCCATACCCTTTGTCCATTCCAACCCATCTCTGTCTCAGATGACCCGCTACATCCACAGCTCTATTTACTGCTCTGCTGCTCATCATTCCCCCTCACCCTCCAACAACCAGTCTGAGACACTGATACTGGACTTCTTGATTGTCCTTCCTTCTTGCAAGTCCCAACTCCCCATCAAGATGCCTAGGAAGAATGGGTGAAGAAAAGGGATTGTATTGCTCCAGAACTGCATGTAGAGCTGGACCTGTCCTGCCATTGCACATGCTACCTCACAGCTCCAAATACTGCACAGGGAGCACTGCAGAACTGGGCTGCCAGGCAGGCAGCATGCTGCCTTGATCCCTGCAGCTGCACTAGTGGCTGTAGCACCTAATCAATAGTGTGACATTATTTAAAGGAGTCAGCTGCCCCAGAAGCACCATCCACCTTTAACACTTCCAGCCCAGCTGGGGCTGTGTGTTCTTCCTTTAAAACAGGGCACTGTGGCGGCTTTCCCCATCCCCCTGCACCACTACTCTCCAGTGTCAGCTTCACCTGCTGCTGCAGCCCAAAGAGAACTGAACCTGCTCTCACTGTCATGCCCTGCTCTTCTAACACAGCACTGCAGTGAGAAACTGCACTGGGCATATAGTGGCATTTGAGTTCTGCTTTTCTGTGCATTGCCCATCACTGCTGCCCCTACGCTGTCAGAGCTGCACTGCTCACTGGCTCCTTTCAATTACACACAGGATAGTTAGGGTTCTCAAAATTTGGCTAGTCCCTGAAAGTGACTAAATGGCAACATAGGCTCCATGTTTATTGCTTGACGAATCCTAGAGTACCATAAACTCCCCCTATGATTTGAGTGTCACATTGGTTTGGCTAGCTACCGTAGTCAGAGGGAACAGAGATCACGCATTGGAATTCACTTAGCTATTCAGACCCGACCCCAGCTCCCTCTCCCATAGCTGTGTGGGCTCTGCAGGAGTGGGAATGTGGCACTGTCCTCAGCAACTCTGACTCTAGGGCACACTGGGGTGAGAGCTACTATACAGGGGAGCTTTGATGACCATAGCCCCCATTTTCGTGTTCAGCTCCTTTACTTAAAAGAAATGCTTCAATTGCAGAGATTCCGATCATTCTTCTTCTGTATGTAAAGAAAAAAGGGTCCCAGCCAGCATAATCTGTAGCTGTGAGTGGCTGCCTACTAGTAACTAATTCTGAGTGTTGCCTCTGCATATTCACACTTATAGGATATACCTTCCTCAGTGCTGGGGGAAGATCTTTTAGAAAGCGCAACCTGTTAGATCACTTGTGCATCTTCGCGCTACGCTGTCCTTAGAAAGGCTGCAGGGTTCCAATCGCTTCACTTCCTTCAATACACACTAGAGAAACAAAACCTAGGCAAAGGCAGGCAGACAGCATGACTATGCAGAGTCGACACTCGAAGACCCATGGCAATCTTCTTCAAGGCAGCCTCTGCATAGTCTAATTTGTGGGAGTCCAGCAAGTAGTACACCCCCAGGAAAGTGTAGGTGGAGTGTTAAAGACTGAAAAACTGTCCTTCCAAATCAGGCCTCAGATCTAAATGCGAAGTCAAGAGTAGATTCTTTCCCTGAATGAAGTGCTCACTCAGTCAGAAAACCTGCAGCTGCATGCGATTCTTACCAACGAGAAAGGGTAGGAGGCATAGTTCCTTTAAGGTGTCTAATCCTTCCTGTAGTATCAATGGGCTGAACCTGGGGAATGACCGTGGGCAAGTGGTTTGCCAACGGGGGAATCAGACATGCAACTTCTGTGAAGTGTTCCCAAAAGTAGATCTTATCAGAAAAAGACTGGAGTCAGCACCAGGGCCCGGAGAGCTCCCCACTCTGACTAAAGGAGAATCGGGCTCAATGCACAGCCTAATCCACTGGTGTGGATGTGATGTCCTTCTGCAGTGATCCCCAAGGAATACAATGTCTTTACAGGATTTCCAACGCTTTCATCCTATGCAAGTTCAAAGCCTCTGACACCTGCTGTGTGGAGTCTAACCCCCGGGGAGAAGCAGAGCTTGGTGATCTGATTTAGAAGGAATACAGACACCATGCGTGGTATACATTTGAGATGAGGATACCAGGGTCCCTTTGGAGCACAGTGAAGGAGGATCAGCCACAAAAACTGCAGGCATGATCATGTTTGCATGGTCTCTAAATGACAAGTGAAACAAGCAGGTTCAAAGGGCAAGTTCCCAAACATAGGCAGCATCAAACTGGTACAGGTCACAAGTCAGCCTGAATACATTCGCTAGGGCCTAGGTCTTTGGATGGATTTGCTAGTGACGATGGAATGACCAAAGACAGCAGCATTGTCAGCTGGAGGGCGGTATGCCAATATGGCAGACAGTGCACGTGGCTGCAGACAGTCTTAGAAGCCTTAAGAATAGCAACACAGTTGAGACGGAGGCAGAGAGCAGGCACATTGCTTTTCACTGCCCTAGGAAAAGCCTGTCCAACTTCCGAGATTCACATTTCAGCAGGGAGGGCTTCCTGGACTGGAAGCCAATTTTCTGCACCTTTGCGCTTGGAGGCGTAGCCCGAGTCAGACAACGTCCTGTGGCCCAGACCAGAAGGAGTGACTCTAGGTTAGCAAGAGGTTTGAGCAATGGTAGATGAGGCTCACAGGCACCAATACTGTTAGGCAGAGGCCAAGGCCATCACTACGAGATGAACTGTGTCCCCACTGGCAGCAGCTAGCCATGCGAAAGGAATCAAGAGGGTAGGGGCCACAGAATCCTTCCATAACTTTGGCTCTGAACAGTTGGTGCCCCCAAAAGGGCGCTCATGTGGCCTCACTGGGCAATTTTCCAGGCAGTTCTTGAAAATCAACAGCACTGGGGAGTGATTAAGTGTGAATAGGCAGAGGCACGTGTAGTCCTTGGGGAAGGCCTGATTGTGAGGAGAGGTTTAAACAACTGAGGACTCTGCCCAGAGTCAAGACTCTGGGGCTTTCCAGTGGCATTTTTAGTTTCAATCCCTCGCCTCAGGGACACAAACTAAACCCAGACCTAACTGACTGGAAGGGAAAGCAGTTTGTGCCACCGAGCCACTCTGTGCCCCAGGAACAGACGAGGCAGGACAGACCCTTCTGCCCACCCCTCCCCTCAGTCTGGGGAAGGGCAGTGCTAGTACTTAGATAGCCCATTCCCACACACATCCCTTCCAATGGCTTCTCAGCAGCTCAGGAACCAGGCGTCCACTACTGACTGACCATGTTAACTGCTTTCTTGTTGAGAGTCACCTCTGGAGAGTCTTACCTGACCCAATCTTGATCAGTCCATTGTGCTGAATAAAGATGGTGTCACAGGTCAGGTTGCCGTGGATGATTGGGGGATCACAGGAATGGAGGTAGCTGGAAATTCAGAACAGAACACTAGTGAAAAGAGTGCAGTGGGAAGAGGAACGCCACAGCTTCTCCCTGCCCTGCTGGAAAGGCGACATTACAGAACAATATGCCAAGAGTATTTACACCACCAGTGCAATACAATTCAGGAACTGAGTGTGCACAGTCTTTGGGTTAGAAAACAAAGAATAAGACACAAAATAAAATTGGCTCCTGCTAAAGGACCCCAGGAAAGAAGAAAAGGAAACCGTCTCTGACCAGCTCTTGGAGCCCAAAAGCCCAGGATACCACAAATGGGGGAGGGGGTGGGAAGGGAAGGAAGAGAAATATTACTTTTCCCAATTTCTCATGGGTAGAATATTGGCCACAGGGATTTCAAAGATGTTCAGACATTATACTGAGGCAAGCCAAGTCTGAAAGCAGAGTCCACCCCCAAAAGAAACACCCATTCTGACCTTACTTACTGGGACCCAAGAAGGTGCCCAGTATTGTACAGACATTAGACAGAGGGCATGCAGTCTAGCGCACACACATTCCCAGATCAGACAAGCCCTTCTTGATCTGGGTCTCAGGTACTGCAGAGACACACCTTGGCCTACTAGATATTTATACCTTGCATATCAGTCGTTTTCATGCAGTCGAGGTAAGCTAAATCCCCAGAGCTGACTGTCTTTGAGTGCATGTATTTAGACAAGGGCGTTCTTAGCAGAGAGCCCTCAGTTCCAGAGCTTATTCCCCAGTCCTTGGCCTAGGCTCTTTAAAGAGCCAGAAGTAGAGATTATATCTATCCCACACCTTTTGTTAGCCAAGTTAGCAGCCTGAGGGGCTCACTGGATCCCCAACTATTTCTGGTTCATAAAATCATAGAATATTGGGTTGGAAGGGACCTCAGGAGGTTATCTAGTCCAACCCCCTGCTCAAAGCAGGACCAGTCCTCAGATAGATTTTTATCCCAGTTCCCTAAGTGGCCCCCTCAAGGACTGAACTCATAACTCTGGGTTTAGCAGGCCAGTGCTCAAACCACTGAGCCATCCCTCCCCCCATTATGGTTATCTGTGCTTGGAAAAATGGTAGTGATGGGATGACCCAGGCCTTCCTCTTTGCAAGGCTAAATATTTCACTCTAGTTCTGTAATTTGCTAGTGATGTGGTGAATGAGCTTACAACTTAAAAAGTAATCTGGGGCTCACAGGACCAGTGCCCCCAGCTGCCTGCAGGGCCAGTCTGAAGCTGCCTCTGGTCTGTGGGAGGGGCAGGATTACCAGCAGAAGAGGGAGGGGGGAGGAGGTCATCATATTTGAAACCAAGTCTAGTGGTAAGAGTAGTTTTGTCTAGACTGCCTAATTAGTAGGCTGCACTCTTCCATCCCACAGCTAATTAGGAAGACTGGCTCAGGCTGCCGAACTCCAGAACAGCTGGACATTCCTACAGAGGGCATCTCCCCACTTCACCTACCTGAGAGCAGAGAGGATTTGGGTGCACCAGCGCTTCCAGGCCTACAAACACAAGGTGAAGTACAAGTCACAATCAGCAAGTTGGACTAACTGCTGCCATTTCATCTCATCTGGAGGAATCCGCCTGTCCTGCTGCAGCCTGGCCTCTAAGCTCCAGTCCATCCCAGCTGTACTGGTGAATGGTAACCATGGAATACAAGCTCAACACAGCCACCTCACTCATGCAGTGACGAAGAAATCCCCCATCTTCTTTCTGTACTCTAGGGTGAGTGCAGAGCCCCTCTTCCACTCAGGTACATGCAAGACAGAGGTGTGCACAATCTGTGCAGGTCTCAAAACTAGCTCATTCCCTCTGCAGAGTTGCATCAACCTGCCTGATGCTTTCCTGGAGAGACACCCCAGATATGCTGGCTGACTTTGACAGGGATGACAGCTGAATAGAACTTCTACCACAGGCAGGGACACAGCAACCCCCAACCATGAGCAAGGGTCCTGTGAAAAGAGCTTTCCAGAGCGGAGAGAGGGCCCAGTCAAAGCAGGGCACACATGCAGGAGGAGAGATTACCTTTTCATTCATTGTCTTGTGGTTCTTCTTTGTCTTCTTCAGGAACTGTTTCAAGCTGCCTGAGGACATGTACTCTGTGATGAAAATCACCTGCAGGGACAAGATGAGACATTACCTGCTGCCTCCCCTCTAGCCCACAGTATCCCCAGCAAGTGGATTAAGAGGAGCTTCTTACATCACTTACCCTGGCTTTGTTCTCCTTTACATCAGCCCAGTACTTGTGGAATTTCACAATATTCAAGTGTTCCAGCTGGATCAGGTTGTCAAAGACAGCTTTAACCTTCTCCTACAACAACCAGAAATGCAGAACCACATTACCATCTAAGCCAAAGAACGTTCCTATCCTTTCCCCAACCTTCTCTTCTCCTATGTCTGAGTCCCCAGATGTTCCAATGCCATGCACTACCCCATTGCATGGTTCCAGCTGATGTGCTTAACACTAGCAGCATCTGACCCCAATGCTAGATACAAACTGCAGGCCTTGCCCCCTAACTAGGTCTGGATATTATTTGGCCACTGATATTGACAGATTCAAACCATGTTCCACATCCAAGGAGAAGAGCCTGACAGAACCAGCCTGTCATACTTTCTGCACTGAGAGCACAAGATAGTTCAGTTCCAAGGCCTGCACGTTCAGTTGGAGAATCAGAGCAATTCAGCACTCCTGTCAGATTGGCTGGGTTTGTAACTCTTTGCTATGGAACTATGCTCAGCCACCATGGTCTGTGATCCCCACCTAGCCACTACGTGCAGGGCAACCTCCACCCTAACTTACCTCCTGAAGCTTAAAATTCTTGCGCTCGGAAAATTGAACTTCATTCCAAACAACTTCCACACCTTCTTCTGTGTCCATCGCCAGGTAGGCACTATCAATCCCAGGGACATTGCGCTGATTCACCTGGACAGATACATGGGGACAGATGTGAAGTCAAAGGCAGGGAAACACCACCAATACCAGTCACTCATCTATAGCTTCCTCCTACACTGAGCTTACAGCCTCAACCCCACTTAACCACAGGGTGCAATCTGAGACTTGGTTATTCATGTAAATTATGGTGTGCCCAGCAGAGTCTACACTCTAAGCCACATGTGTAGAGGCAGACTAGGGGTCATGTGAGTGGGGGAGTAGGGAATGCTCTAGGGAGAGAACTTTTTGCACAGACATCAGCTTGCAATTTGGGTTGCCTCATGGCATTGATTTGTTTGTATCATTTATGATATTTCTAGTTCTATCAGAGTCATGCCCCCAAGCAGATCCAGGGGGTGAAGAGAGGACCCCCATGTGGAAACCAAGCAGACAAGCAGCATCAGGAGGGATTTGCAGAGAGTGATGTTGCTTGGAGCAGAGAAGGAAGTCATTCATTTCAGGCACAGCGAAATCAAGACAGTTGTGAGTGAGAGGAGATACACAGCTGTCTACACAATTGTTGCACCAATTTAAGTAGAACAGTTTGAAACTGTTGATAGTACTTTAGCTGGCATCAGTAGGTTTACCAATGAACAGCTATAACCCAGTATGAGTGTGCCTGCAGTAGAGATATGCAAAGAGTGTGCAGACAAGCTCGAAGGAAGCATGGAGATGTGCAGACATAGCATGGGATGGACGAAGACGCCTTTGTACAGAGAAGCTTTTAAGAGCCAAGGAGAGCCTGCAGGTGAGGACAAGGTGCTTGCATGCAAGTTAGCAGAGAGACTTGCAGAAGAGCAAGTCACAGCAGCAGGAAATGTTGCAGTCCCTGCCCTTGTCACTGGTAAGGTACATTTTCCCACGACATGCAGCAGCAGCAAAGGATCTACTATGAATGTGGCCTGCATGTTCCTGCGGCCCCAGGCCAAGCAGGTGGAACCACCCAGTCTGAGAAATATCTGTTGGTGGAGTTGCTCAGCAAGTAGGTAAAAGCTGCAGGAGAAGGTTGCTCATCTGCATAGAATCCGGAAGTGAGAGGACTTCACCGATGGGATGCACATCGAAGCATCTGGTACAGAGGATGGCAGCTAACTACACATGACTAGAGCACCACTAGAGGAAGAAGGAAAACAGTCTGCTCTGCAAGGAGTAGACTGGCTGCTGGCCACTTGGAGCAGTAGACAGTTCTCCACCCCCCACTCAGCATAATCAAGCACCAGTACAATGCACTGGCAACATCAGGTGACGCGCAGCCAAGAGAAGGCAGCATTGGAAGTTAGTTGTCAGGGACTCCCTACTGTGAGGGATGGAGGTATCCATCTACTGATCTGATGTCCCATGTGGTGTCCTGCCTGCCTAGAGCCCACATCTGAGACATTACGGAAAGGCTGCCGTGGCTCATCTGTTCCCTGATCACCAGCCCATGCTGCTCATCCAAGTGCGTACTTATAGTACTGCCAGATATGACCCTGAGCAGATCAGCGGTGACTACAGACCTCTGGAAGCAAGGGTGGAGAAGTCAGCAGTACAGCTGATCTTGCTGGGGGATCATGGAAAATTACAGCAGGGTTCTAAGAGCCACATGAGGGAAATCAGAGGGGGACTCTTCAACATCTTGGATGTCTACAGACAAATGCAAGGAGTACAGAGAATAAATAAGAACTAGAAGTGTTCAGTAATAATTTAGTTTATGTACTAACTAGCATGGGACTTGGTGAGGCGAACTGCTGACTGGATATTGGTACAGAGTGGTACAGTCTGTTCAGGAAAGGGAGGCAGAGAAAAAGGGAGGTGGTGGTGTTATACACTATAAGGGAGTCAAATTCTGGAATAGGCTTCCAAGGGAGATTGTGGAATCCCCAACACTGGAGGTTTTTAGGAACAGGTAGGTCAAACCCCTGTCAGGGACGATCTAGGTTTACTTGGTCCTGCCTCAGCACAGGGGGTTGAACTCAATGACCTCCAAGATCTCTTCCAGCCCTACACTTCTATTACTCTTATTTCAACACCCCAATGATTTGCTCATACCATTTCCCTCCATCGAGACCAGTCATTTCTAGATCTCCCTCTACTATGACTAGTGCTCTACTGACAAACCAGTCCTGGCCCCGTGAGGCACCTGGGGTACATCTACACTGCAATGAAAGTGCACTGTGTCCACGGCTGGCTGAAGTCAGCTGACCTGGGCTCACAGGATTATAAAATTGTGAGGTGGGACATCTCAGAGCCCCAGGCTCCAACCCAAGCCACAACATTGCAATTTTATAACCACACAGCCTACTCCCCAAGAGCCCAAGTCAGCTGATCCAGACTCAGACTCATTGGCATGTTTGTACCACATACACCCAGAGGCTCCAATAAGGGTCACATCCTGTTGTATTAAGCACTGTTCAAATACATAGGAGATTGAAAGCACTTTAGGGCAGGGAGAAATTTAGAGAAAAGGTGGGGAAGACGAGCACAGACGCATTTTATAAAGGGCTGCAATTTCTTAATCCTTTTACAACAAGGCACTAACTACTCCCATTTGCCTCTGCCTGGCCATTACTACAAACACAGGAATCACACCACGATCCTGTATCTGGGATGGAAAGTAGCTGCCATTTACCACCAACAACTAGCTATACAGACAAAACAGGAAATGAATGACACCATATCAGACTGAAATTACATGAAGTTTTAGCCAGTGAGAGTCCTTATATTTTAATTTGGCCAACACACGAGGCCCTCATCTCTCTTACTGCACACAGAATCTGGGCTGCCTACACTTATTCAGGACTTCGGTGTTACATCTCTCCACCAGAAGCACAACACCCTTAGCACCATGCTGGGACACTGGGGTTAGCACTGATTCAGCCAGGGACCAGCCGCCCTACTAGGATGATAAAAACCCAATTATTTAATAAACAAAACTGGATTATTTAAATTGATTTAAATTATAAATTTATTTTTCAAAATAAACCTGTTAAATGAAATCTGAATTTAATACAAAATATGTTAAGGCCTAAATTTATTATGATCTCTTAAAATATTTAAATAAATAACAAAAATATGCTGAATCCATGAGCCTCTATCAAAAACCGAGTTAAAGGCTGACTTTCTATATAAAGAAAGAATCAGAGGAAGAACCTCTCATTTTTGAGATCAAGCTTTATAAATATGGCACAATAGGTTATGTACTATATTAAGGGCTTGTTTTAATAAAACCAATTATATGCTATTGTATTTAAATGCCAGTTACCATCACAATGCAGGGTGATACAAAGCATAAGCAAAAAAAAGTTAATTATATAATAAACAAGCAATATATCAGTCATTGTTTTCTACATACTAAAAATGTAGAATTAAATAAGAACCTGAAAAGATTAAGCAACATAACTGCTTAAATAAATGTATGTAGTTATAGTGTACCCTCCTTGGGAAAAAAAAATTATATATCAACTCCAGCATACAGACTCTGTTTTGTTGTAAAATCAAAAAGCATTAATGGCTGTATCAACCACTGAGAATGCACCTCTTTAAAAGGTCAATTTAAATGCAGGCTTTCCCCTTGATTTAAATCAATCCACCATGACCACTACAACAAAGCACTGGGCATTTGGTCAGTACTGAGAAGATTGCCTTCTCAATCACCTAAGATGACAAAACAGACTTCCTGTCACAGGTTGGGTTCTCCTTGGAGACGTGACCAGACATCACACCCTGCTTAGTTTGTGAAAGTCCCATGACGGCAGACTTTCTCCACTACAAATTTGCTCACTTCTTCAGTTCTCTCCATCCAATGCCAAATCACAGCCTCTCCTAGATGTCTCAGCATCAACTAAAATGTAACACTGCCCAACAGAATGCCTGCTCTTTCCTTCCTATCACTACCGACAGAGGTTACTGACCAGTAGTCAGGGAGCGCTCTGCATATGCACACTTGTGGGATTGGCCCCTCTCGGTGTAACATCTTCTAGACAGCACTGTCCTTTGGGGCCTCTTTTTCCTTCCTTCCCCTACCTTGCAGACGGTTCTGAAGAGATATGGAGCAGTGGCCCCAAACACCTCCCAGCTTCTTCTTTACTTTTGGAATTCTTGACCTGAGACTCTGAAGTGGGGGAAGGTGGGCTGAACCTTGAATGTGCAGAGCGCGCAACACACACACCCCAACCACTGCTGAAATGCTGGGGTCAGGTCTGAAGCCCACAATTCAAGGATAAGGTTGTTAAATTGGAGAGGGTTCAGAGAAGAGCCACAAGAATGATTAAAGGATTAGAAAACCTGTTTTATAGTGACTGAGCTCCTTGAGTCTATTTATATAGCTGAAGAAAGAGAAAGCGGCCTTGATCTCCGTACCTACATGGGGAATATTTGATAATGAGCTCTTTGGCCTAGCAGAGAAAGGTCTAACACAATCTAATGGCTGGAAACTGAAGCTAGACAAACTCAAACTGGAAATAAGGCACACACTTAACAACAAAGGCAATTAACCATTGGAACAATTTACCAAGGGTCACGGTAGATTTTCTATCACTGACAATGTTTAAATCCAGACTGGATTTTTTTTAAAAAACTGCTCTAGAAATTATTTTGGGGAACTTCTCTGGCCTGCGTTATACAGAAGGTCAGACTAGATGATCCCAATGGTCCTTTCTGGAGTCTTGGAATCTGAAGTTACTAGTAAGCAACTTTTTTCTTCTTCCAGTGGCCTCTGCATATTTCCACTTCTGGGAAATTAGCAACCAGTACAATTCCTGCACCAGAAAGGTTGCACCTTATAGACCAGAGGTCTCAAACACGTGGCCCACCAAGTGGCCCGCCCCCACCCCCCCCGGCCTCCCTCCAGGCCAGGGGTGGGCAAACTACAGCCGCAGGATTGGCCCCCCCTCCCCAAGCCCTGAAGCGGCTGGCATCACGTTCCTGCTGTGGGGGAGGAGGTGGCAGGGGGAGGGAAGTAGAGGGCTCTGTCCGTGTGTTGCCCTGGCTTCCAGGCACCACCCCCACCCCAACCTCCTGCCTGCATCTCAATCCCCAGCTGCATCCCACACCCTTTCTGCAACCCAACCCCTTGCCCTGAGCTCCCTGCCTGCACCACAACCCCCTGCCCTGAGCCCCCTACCACATCCCACTCCTCCTGCACCTCCTCAACTCCCTGCCCCAAGCCCCCTGCCTGCACCCCGAGCCCCCTGCCCTGAGCCCCCGCCACACCTCTCATATACCCTCTGGGGGCAGGGAGGGGGTGGAGTTGAGGTGGGGACTTCAGGGAAGGGGTTGGAATGGGGGCAGGAAAGGGGTGGAGTGGGGGCAGAGCAAGCGGCAGTGGAGCGGGGGGGAGGAAATGTGTCAGTGATGCGATCCTTGGGCCAATGAACTAGCCCTCATGTGGCATTCATGGTCATTTGAGTTTGAGACCCCTATTATAGACTAACAGACGTACCGGAGCATAAGCTTTCGTGAGTGAATACCCACTTCATCAGACACATGCGTCTGACGAAGTGGGTATTCACCCACGAAAGCTTATGCTCCGGTACGTCTGTTAGTCTATAAGGTGCCTCAGGACTCTGTCGCTTTTTAAGTGAACAGAAACTACTAAACTGCCAAAATAAGAATCAGCTCTAGATGGCAGGTCAAGAGACTTAGAAGTGAATGTAATTTTGCTCTCCCAGATCATACCTTAGTAACGGACATATTTTTCTTTCAAACGCAAGAATAGCTTCAAATAATAGCTTTGCAAATTCTATGAAAACACAGAATCAAGGCCTGCAGTGGCAGCTGCCTTCTGATTAGCTAAAAGCCTTTTTAGATATCCAGGTGAATTCATACCCACATAGTCACAGCAGGGGTGTAAAAGAGAAACAGGGGAATAATAATAATTTATAATTTTATGGAGATATGCCCTCTCCAAGAACTGGAATGGACCTTGAAAGGTCATCGAGTCCAGCCCCCTGCCTTCACTAGCAGGACCAAGTACTGATTTTTGCCCCAGATCCCTAAGTGGCCCCCTCAAGGACTGAACTCAGAACCCTGGGTTTAGCAGGCCAATGCTCAAACCACTGAGCTATCCCTGTCCAAGACAGAAACAGATGACTTGAGGTTGGAAGTGGGGATGAGGACATGGACCAATCACATTTCCCACATGGACTACAGTTTATAGAGGACTGACCATTATCTCATTAAGTCTATGCACTGTAGCTGTTGACAGATGTCTAGCACAAGTAACATTCTAACAAATAGCAGTCAAAGGTCCCAAGAGCTTTGTGACAGAAGACTACAACCCCAAATCAAGAAAGATACATGTGTAGAAGGGAATATCCCCACCCTTCAGCACAGCTAAATAGATATGCAAAATGACTACCATCTGGTGGGCAACCAAGTGAGTGTACTTGTAAGAAGAAATCTAGTTTTCTTTAGCACCGTCATCAAGGCAAAGAAGTTAACTCAAAACAACCCTAGCAGTGCATGGAGCAGCCCTTCCATTAACTAGGGTATTCTAAGGCGAATGAGGACTATTATCCTCAGTGTCACAATACATGCAGCTTTAAGGAGAATGGCAACCACTCCAGGGACCACACTGCCCTCTCACACAAGGCCTCTCTTCTGAGCAGACTGGGCCCTCTGGATGTCACATCTCTGATGCTTTGGCCCCAGCACACTATTTTATTGAAGTGCCAGGAAGACCATGGACCTTCCTCCTCCACGTAAGTGTTCTCACCTTGTTTTAAATTTACCTGAGGGCTTAACTCATGACAAGGAGCAATGAACAGCACTTCACTTGTCAATGGAGGGTTTTCAACTAAAATTCACCCTGTAAATGGTTGGTGTGTAGGGCTATTTCTCCGTCACAGCACATGACAACTGCTACCTACAGAGTGATATTAGTACTCGATCACATCTCACAGGGCAAATTCCAGCCCTCTGATCAGTCCAACTAGTCCCAAGTATCTGTGGGCTCTTTACATTAAAAAAACAAAACAAAGTTTGCTGCTTAAAGCGAACCCTGATGTCATGCGGCTCAGATATTAGGACAGCATTTCTCAAATGTGGCCACAGGGGCTTTTCATAAGGCCACAGGCTCCTGGGCAGTGATGGGGGGGCAAGGCAGTGTTACCAAACATACAAATATCACTTTTCACAGAAACAGACTTAACAGCTAGCAAGTGTTTTCTTTTGTGTTTTTTAAAGCAACCAAGAAAGCAAAAACAGTAAAAAAGGAGAAGAATGTGCAAAGCACATTATTTGTGTCTATTTTGTTTAGGTCCAGTAAGGAACATAGACAACTAAATATTTTTATTATTCAGGCTGCAATAAAAACAGACAAAAATTACAAATGATTTGGACATGTATATGTGCATATTTATTTGTTTTTTCTTAAAGTTAATTTTAGGAAAAATTGTGAGAGCAGCCACCAGCAAGAGTTGATGGCCGCACTCTGAGGCTACCAAAAACTTTCTTGAGATCCCCTGCATTAGGGCATTCTTGTCAATATTTGGACTTTGGTCCACAAAAAAGGTTCCTTAGAAGCTAAATCAATCTCAGCTGACTGCACATAAATAGAAGTATGCAGAGGCGGTGATCCAACAATCGGCAGGAGATAGTGGAGCAGATCTCAAGAAAGCTCCTTATGGCTAAACATAAGAATGGCCATTCTGGGTCAGACCAATGGTTCACCTGGCCCCTGTAGGAAGACAGAATCATGGGCTAATGCCAGGTGCTTCAGAGGAAGTTAACAGATCAGGGCAATTTATTGAGTGATCCATTCCCCGTCATCCAGTGCCAACTCCTGACAGGCAGAGGTTTAGGGACACCCAGAGCATGGGGTTGCAACCCTTACCATCTCTTAACAGGTCCATCAACGGCTATCCTCCACAATTTCTTTTTTAAGTCCATTTATACTTTTGGCCTTCATAACATCTCCTGGCAAGGAGTTCCACAGGCCCACTGTGTTGTGTGAAGTAGTACTTCAGGAGAAGCTAGTAAACAGGAACAGCAAACAGGAGTTTTGCAAGGGCATTCTCCAGGTGAAGGAGGAGTGACTATGCCACCCTTGGGGTGAGACTGCTATCTGTCTGTTGTTGTGTGCTTGCTTGCCACGTGCCTGCTTGACTGAAGTTTATAATGTTGTCTGTTTCGGGGGTTGTGTGCTGAGCCTAGCAACCTATTAGGCAAGGCTGAGAGCTTCCTAATGAGGGTCTGGCCTGCCATGCTTTGATTCCTAACCCTTAAGATTCCTTGCCAAGGGGGGTGGCATGATTTTGGAGTTTCAAATGCCAGCTCAGAAGAGACTACAGGAGCTAGCAAACAGGAGTTTTGCAAGAGGGCCAGATATACCTAACAAACATTCTCTAAGCTTGAACCAATAACTTCCCCTAACCAAACAAAACCAAACCAGCAAGAGTAAAAACAACAATGCAGGCAGACGTCCAGTAGCCAAGTAGCAGGGGTATCCAGTGTATTGCACTGAATGCAGCATGTACAGCTGGCCTTGGGGGCAAGTGGCATGTGTGCACATTCAGGGGAAACAGCTCACAGCCCTCAGAGACCGTGTATGGTCTCCAGAGACAAGAGTGACTCATCTGGAGGAGCTAAGGGGACAGAGCTGTACATAGACAAGTCTTCCTGGGACTAGGGATATAAAAGTTTAACCGGATAGCCAGTAAACTGTTAACCGAAACTGAGAAGACTGCTTAACGGTTAACAATTAAATTCCGCTGCCCCCGCCCAGAGCCCAGGACTCCGCTGTCAGCCCTGCTCTCAGGGCAGCAGCCGAAGTACCTGGCCACAGGGATAGGCAGCAGAGCCCTGTGTAAAACGTGAGGGGTGCTGCAGCATCCTGGGCACCTCTAGTCCTCCAGTTAAATGTTTAACCATGTAACTGATAAAAAGTAACCATGTAACTGATAACATTTTTTTAAAACCACTATTTACATCCCTACCCAGGACAGTTAATGGTAATTCAGAGGAAAAGTGACAAGAGTTAAATGCCTGCAAGCTGCACGGAAACTTTTTACCACTACCACAAGAGGCTCAAACTATAAGTAAACCCCAAATTAAAACAAAACAAAACAGTAAGAGGACCAAAAACATGCCACTATGGCTAAACAGAGTAAAAAAAGAGACGGTTAGAGACAAAGACATCTAAAAAATGGAAAGTCAGATCCTACTGAGAAAAATAGGAACAAACTCTGGCTAATCAAGCATAATTAGACAGGACAAAAAAAAAAATCTGAAGAGCAACTACCAAAAGACAAAAACTAACAGCAAATATTTTTTCAAGTACATCAGAAGCAGGAAGCATGACAATCAGTAGGGCTACTGGACAAACTGAGTCGCTAAAGGAGCACTCAAGGAAGACAAGGCCCTTGCAGAGAAGCTACATGAATTCTTCACATTGTTCTTCCCCGCAGGGGATGTGAGGGATATTCCTACATCTGAACCACTATTTTTAGGTGACAAATCTGAGGAACTGTCCCAAACTGAGGTGCCAGAGGACATTTTGGAACAAACTGTTTAATTTAACCGGAATAAGTCACCAGGACCTGATGGTATTCACTCAAAAGTTCTGAAGGAACTTAAATATGAAATTTCAGAACTAACAAATGTGGTATGTAACCTATCCCTTAAATCAGTCTCTGCACCAGATGACTGGAAGACAGCTAATGTGACATTTTTTTTAAAAGGATTCCAAAGGTAATTCTGGCAATTACAGGCCAGTAAGCCTAAATTCAGTACCAGGTAAATTGGTTGAAGCAACAGAAAAGAATTATCAAACACATAGATGAACACGATTTGTTGTGGGAAGATTCAACACGGGCTTTGTAAAGGGAAAAATCATGCCTCACCAGTCTATGAGAATTGTCTCAAGAGGTCAACACACATGGACAAGGGTGATCCAGTGGATTTAGTGTTCCTCAAGGTCCCTCACCAAAGATTCTTAAGCAAAGTAAGGAGTTATAGGATAATAGGGAAGGTCCTCATGAATAAGTAGCTGCTTAAAAGACAGGAAAGAGAGTAACTGGTCAGTTTTCTGAACGGAGAGAGATAAATAGTGTCGCCCTGCCCACAAGGATCTGCACTGGGACCAGTGCTGCTCAACATATTCATAAATTAGCTGGAAAAAGGGGTGAACAGTGAAGTGACAAAGTTTGCAGATGATACTAAATTACTCCAGATAGTTAAATCCAAAGCAGACAAAGGGATCTCACACAGAACTGGGTGACTGGACAATAAAATAGCATATGAATGTTATGTTCTTATGAAATTCAAAGCTGATAAATGCAAAACAATGCACACTGGAAAACAATCGCAACTCTACACACAGAATGATGGGGTCTAAATTAGCTGTTACCCCTCAAGAAAGATCTTGGAGTCATTGTGGAGAGTTATCTAAAAATGCGCTCTATGTTAAAAAACATTAGGAAAGGAATAGAAAATATGACCAAATATCAAAGCTGCTATAGAAATTCATGGCACACCCATACTATGAATACTGTATGCTCTTCTAGTCACCCCATCTCAAAAAAAGATATTAGAATTGGAAAAAGTACAGAGGGGGAAACAAAAAAGTGATTGGGGGGCAGGAATCAGCTTCCATATGAGGAGAGATTTAAAAGACTAGGACTGTTCAGTTTCGAAAAAGAGTGCTATGGGGGACAATGATGGAGGTCTATAAAATCATGAAAGGTGTGGAAAAAGTGAACAGGCAAGTGTTATTTATCCCTTCAGATAACACAATGGCAGGGATCACCCAATTAAATTAATAGACAGCAGGTTTAAAACAAACATAAGGAAGTACTTCACACAACAGTCAACCTGTGAAACTCATTGGCAAAGGATGTTATGAAGGCCAAAAGCATAACTGGGTTCAAAAAAGAATTAAACAAGTTCTAGGAGAATCAGTAAATCAAAGACTATTAGCCAAGATGATCAGGGACACAACCCCATGCTCATGGTGTCCCTAAACCTCTGCCTGCCAGACGCTGAGACTGGACAAGACAGGATGGATCACTTGAAAATTCGCCTGTTCCGTTTATTCCCTCGGAAGCATCCGGCACCAGCCACAGTCAGAAGATAGGACATTGGGCTAGACAGACCACAGGTCTGGCCCAGTATAGCCATTCTTAAGTCCCCTTAATACAGAGAAGTTAACACCAAGTGACTCCACAGTAGACGACTGCCGTAGGGGGTACCTCCAAGGACGCCTTTCAGCCTGCCACTCACACAGCATATCAGCATCTGGCCAAGCCTGTGATCACAGCATCAACTGCCCACAAGGGTGGTTGCAGGAAGGCTCAGGATTTCCCCACAAACACACCCAAACCCTGAGTGAGCTCAGCACTGCTGCTGGCTCTGATCAGAGGCTGATACTCCTTTCCTCACCACTACCTAGTTTCCACTGCAGCACAACAACAGGGTTTTTCCCCTGGCAGAGAAAGAAGCATCTCTGGGCAAAGGAAATTAAGCAGGTTTAGCGTCTTAAAATGACATCAGTGGAGCTCATCACTCGCAGAGGCTACAAGGAGAAAGTCCAGCCCCAATATGCACTGGATGATGAGCAGTCTGTGCAATCACCTATCCCACTCTCACATTGCAGGCCATGAGCTCTGCACAGCAGGCATTTGGAAGGAACCAGCCTGCACTATTACACTGCAACAGCCTGCTGCAGCCACAAGTCATTATAGGATTAAAGCCAAAATTTCTTCTACACCCTCCTCTTCATCCCCGTTTCTCCATTTTATCAACTCCTTGTCTTCTTCTGTGCATCATATAGCACCAGGGCGCTCAAGTGATCTCAAGCCAGCACCACCACAACCATTTCAATTTCTCCATCATGATGAAGCAGTTACCAAACTAATGCTTTCAAGTCTACTGACAACTGACCATTAATCTTAACCTTAGGGGCCACCACAGACTAGCTGCTTTCTGGCTGCATCATGAGCTTCGATACTATTACAGCCGTCAATAAAAATTTAAATGCCCTTTCAAGGTGGTTGAAAAAACATCAGGCATTTGTGTGTAATTGGATATAATCAGTGTCCTCCCATCTGGAGCAAGCTGAGAAAACAACTTGGTTACTAGAGAAAAAGGAACATACTGGCCCAGTACCATTTTCTTCCACTAAGTATGTCAGCTGTGCACAGGTGCATCTGATTCAAGTGCCAGTCACACAGGGTCTGCAGACCCCAATGTGACACCACAGGGCTGGAAAGTTCCAACAACAAATGAAAACAAATTCTGTTCTACGTCTACACCAGAGTTTTTACCTCATGTTGGTTGTCTGTCAATTAACATGTTTGTAAAGGCTAGTCTGGACACTAACAAAATGCTTGTTCAAGGTTATAACTGTTTGCATTTTACCTTTGGGAACAGCAATCTAACTCAGGATAAGTCTTGTCTACATTAGATTGTTTAAACACATGTGAAACCATGTTAGCCATGTTTTAGCTAGGCGAGCCAAGGCTAAAAAAGCAAGCTAATCTAATTTCAAACTTTCTTGGCTGTATTGCAACAGGGCTTTTCAATCCTGATGAGATAACTTGACTGAGCTAACACTGAACACATCCTTTTTGTAAAGATAGGGCTTTAATGGACAAAGATGAATTTGTTCTGGCCCAGGGATGCATATAAGACCCAATATACCATCTAGACAGTGCACTAGGATGGCTGAAAATCAGCTAAAACTGCCAAAGAAACATTGTGAGGTTCTTGGTCATTCTTCTGCTTTCATTGCTTAGTGAAATGTCCAGTGAGCACCATGGGAAGGGAAAGGTAGTTTTTTAGTAACTGCCGTAAATAGCATGAGAGGTAAACAGCAGGGTCTGCCACAGATCTGAACTAGGAACTAGGCTATTCAACATATTCATAATAAATCTGGAAAAGGGGGTAAACAGTGAGGTAGCCAAGTTTCCAGATGATACAAAATTACTCGATTATATAAAATTCCAAAGCTGACTGCAAAGAGTTACAAGGAGATCTCCCTAAACTGGTGACTTTTTGTCCTAAGACTACAGGAGTATTAACAGGCCTTTTCAAATGGTCCCTTAGAAAGTTTAGCATAAGTAGTTTAGTTCACAAACTGTTTAACCGTGTATTTAGGTGTGACACTGAGTACATTTCCCAGACCTGAGGAAGAGTGCTGCCATATACACAAAATGATGCGTCTAAATTAGCTGTTACCACTCAAGATAAATCTTGGAGATGTTTAAGTGTATTGCTGACACAGCTATCCACAGCTGGGACCCCACAACTCTAGCCCCAAATCAACCACAAGGAGCACACAAACCCTGTGGTGAGAATCTGAGGCAATTTTCAAAGGGGCAATTCTGATGACAAGATGCTAGGTAACCATATTATGCACTTTAGATCACAGAGCAGCCCATGACAGTGTGCGCTAACAATTCTTGTATTCCAAGGCCCAGAAGGGACCATTGTGATCATCAAGTCTGACCTCCTGTATAACTATCCTAGAGAACTCCTCCAAAATAATTCCTAGAGCAGATCTTTTAGAAAAACATCCAGTCATGATTTAAGAATTGTCACTGATGGAGAATTAACCATGACCCTTGCTAAATTGTTCCCATGGTTAATGACTCATTTAAAACTGTAGGCATTATTTCCAGTCTGAATTTATCTTGCTTCAGCTTCCAGCCATTGGATCATAGATTCATAGATTCTAGGACTGGAAGGGACCTCGAGAGGTCATCAAGTCCAGTCCCCTGCCCTCATGGCAGGACCAAATACTGTCTAGACCATCCCCGATAGACATTTATCTAACCTACTCTTAAATATCTCCAGAGATGGAGAATCCACAACCTCCCTAGGCAATTTATTCCAGTGTTTAACCACCCTGACAGTTAGGAACTTTTTCCTAATGTCCAACTTAAACCTCCCTTTTGGCCACAGCATCACACTGGGAGATCATCTTCAACTGATTATCCACCACAACCCCATGTCTTTTTCAGAGTCACTGCTTCCCAGGATAGAATCTCTCCAGTCAGGTGAGTATGGCTTCCATTCTTTGTCCTAGATGTACACACTTACCCATATTAAAACTTGTAATGTTTCTATCCTGCATTTCACTGATTCAAAGTGTTGTCATTTAATAACCTGCATAAAGAACTAAGTTCTTAGAAAGAATTTGAGTTGGTCTCTGGCATATAGAATTTTCCCAGCTCTCTAGCTATCAATGTGGGATGTCACTATAAAAAACTTGTTTCCATTCACTCACCGCTTTCTGAAAAAAAATCTTCCTTGGGCCCAGTCAAGGGATATATATTTATGGGGAAGAATGGCTGAGAAACAAGGAAGTGGGAGGAAAACTCCTGGAGAAGACAGACAGCTGTGCAGCATTTTAAGACTTTTGTCCTCTCTCATGACTCAACCTATTTACTTTGCACCTACAAAGCCCTTGTAGGGGGTTGTCCTGTTGCAAGACTGGTGGGAGAGTGGAGTAGAAAAAAAACGAAAAAAACCACCATTTCTGAACATGTTCCCTTGGTACCCAATAAAGTGTACAGTAAAAAAGTTAAGCACTTAATAGCTATTGTCATTCTATTAGCAAACCTTAGTGAAAACCCGCCCTCCTCTTGGTGACTTGCCAGGCCCCCAATGTTCTCCAGCTGCTACATATTGTCTCACTAGATTACAATTATACAGAATTTGGCAGCAGATTTTAAAGAAACCGAGGCTATTACATACACCAATCTACACTAAAAGAATGTTATTTAGGTCGCAAAGTCAATGATTCAAAAGAGAGGAAGTGCCAAAATGAAGGTTGCCTGTGCAACTTTAATTTTGTTCCTCTATGCATATACATCATGATGTAGTACAATGATCACACTCTATTTTGTTTCACAGGCATCTGCCTCTAAGTGCACAGGATGGAGGATACTCAGGGAATGAATCAGCTGTGTAATGACTAGAGTGTTTTCAACAGGATCACTACATCACTAATGCCAAAATTAGGCCACGGTGTAGTGAAAAGAGTTCGTCTACACAGAGAAATTAGCTGAAAAGTTGTTCCACAATAGCTCCTTCTGTGAACACTATCGGAATCAAAGTCACTAATTCCAGAATAATACATACACTTCCATAGCAATTTTTCTGGAATAAAATGACTTATTCCAGAACAGCATCCACACAAGGAGCTATTTGTGAACAGTTTACTCTGCTACAGCTAGTCCAGTCAATTTTCCCATATAGGCAAGCCTTAAGGAAGGCTTTTCTGCAGAAAGAGAAAGGCTGACCACATGGTATGGGACCTCAAGAGGTCACCTAGTCCAACCCCCTGCTCAAAGCAGGACCAATTCTCAACTAAATCATCCCAGCCAGGGCTTTGTCAAGCCTGACCTTAAAAACCTCTAAGGAAGGAGATTCCACCACCTCCCTAGGTAACCCATTCCAGTGCTTCACCACCCTCCTAGTGAAAACATTTTTCCTAATATCCAACTTGAGACCATTACTCCTTGTTCTGTCATCTGCTACCACTGAGAACAGTCTAGATCCATCCTCTTTGGAACTCCCTTTCAGGTAGTTGAAAGCAGCTATCAAATCCCCCCTCATTCTTCTCTTCTGCAGACTAAACAATCCCAGTTCCCTCAGCCTTTCCTCATAAGTCATGTGCTCCAGCTCCCTAATCATTTTTGTTGCCCTCCACTGGACTCTCTCCAATTCTTCCACATCCTTCTTGTAGTGTGGGGCCCAAAACTGGACACAGTACTCCAGATGAGGCCTCTCCAATGTCGAATAGAGGGGAATGATCACGTCCCTCGATCTGCTTGCAATGCCCCTATTAATACAGCCCAAAATGCTGTTAGCCTTCTTGGCAACAAGGGCACACTTTTGACTCATATCCAGCTTCTCATCCACTGTAAGCCCTAGGTCCTTCTCTGCAGAACTGCTTCCTAGTCATTCGGTCCCTAGTCTGTAGCAGTGCATGGGATTCTTCCGTCCTAAGTGCAGGACTCTGCACTTGTCCTTGTTGAACCTCATCAGGTTTCTTTTGGCCCAATCCTCTAATTTGTCTAGGTCCCTCTGTATCCTATCCCTATCCTCCAGCATATTTACCACTCCTCCCAGTTTAGTGCCATCTGCAAACTTGCTGAGAGTGCAGTCCATGCCATCAAACCCACACACTTCCTATGTGACCACTGGGCAAGCCCAGCCAAAATTTGCATAGATAGCCACTAGCTATGTGTTCCTTATTTTCTGGGTGCCTCACTTGAGACACATGGAGCATGACTTTCAGAAGTGCTAAGCACTCATAACTTCAGTTGAAATCAAAGGGAACTGCAGATGCTCAGCATCTCTAGCAGGAAGGCAGTTTGATCTGGAGGAACGAGGAGTCCGGGGGCCATGAGTTCTAATCCTGGCTCAGCCACTCTGCATGTATTAGCAGGTCAATATAAAGACTATGAGCAAGCCTTGGGTTCACCTTGAACTTCTAACTGTCTTGTCTTCCCTAAGAAGTTACCTGATAATACCTGATATGAAGTGTGCACTTTTTTTCCCCTAGTAAAGCCAAGCTCTGAAAGGGGAGGATGGGGTGTGTCTTGCATGATACTCAAGATAATATTTATTTTAGCAGACCACATCAGGGAGCAAATCCCAGACCCAAAGACTCCTCACAGACAAGTCCTGTCACCTACCTGGAAGTCAGCTCTGATAACAGACAACTAGGACTGCGTGAAATACATGGGCCACAATGGAGAATGGAAGGAAGCTGGAGTCTGTGACAGCCCACTGGGGCATTTATAAATGGCAAACAAAACCTTGCTATGCACCAGGAGCTTTGTGCAGAGCAAGCAGCATGAGAGTCAAGTTCACATGGCATACCCCTACTTAAAAGGCAGTATTTTGCACTGGCTGAAGTTCCAAGTCAAGCCCAAAGCACAGCCACAAGAGTCCAGCCAGCAGCTGATGGAGGGATGGGTGATTGTGGTAACCTCCACATCAGAGAACATCTTAAATCACCAGACAAAGACAGCAAAACACAAATTGGCCAACGCTCTCTAGATATCCAACAACAAAAGGCTTGATGAGACGTATGCACTGATGCCACAAATACCATCCTTCACTTCTCTGTTGCCCATTTTCTGTGCAGAAATAAACTGCACCAGCTCTAACCCAACATGGATAAAAAGAGAAATAACCCCTAACACACAGGTCACAGGTAGGCCCCTGGACTCGACATTCAAGAGACTGAAGAAAATCATTTTCAAATGGGGCCTGTGAATTCTCTCTTTTGCCACTGTCCAAAGGGGATTCGGTAGGAGAAAACTCCACCACCATGTGGAGTTCTATTCAGTAGCACTCAGGTACATTCAATGTGTTGTCTCACTCTCTTACACAAACAGGGGTAAAACAAACTACTATCTGGAAATGACGACAGGGTGAGAGACAGAAGGATGCAAAGGAACCAACGGGAGAAAGCTACTTTGAGAGAGGTCGGGTACAATTCAGCTCAGGAAGAGAACCAGGTTCTATGACTGGACCACTCACTAATAAAAAGAACTGATGGCACCAATCTGTCCTGCTCACTTTGACGTAGTCAAATGACAATCACAGGACAAGATGCCCTGGGCTACTCAGATTAGTTCACAGCTATCCAGATCACAGAACAGTTCTTCATACCGAGGTTGAGCTTCCTCATACCATCATTCTTCTTCCTGGGGAATTGTAACTCTCCACCAGCCCCAAACACTGGCTATACTCAAAAGAAAGTACAGAGTTTCACCAGTTCATATAGGCCCCCCCTCTCCGACCCTCATCACATCCCCTATTTTCTGTGTCCTGTGTCTCCCCACACACACACACCCAATAAAGGCCACTAGAACATACCATAAGAATGGCCATACCGGGTCAGACCAAAGGCCACTCTAGCCCAGTATCCTGTCTTTCAAGAGTCGTCAACGACAGGTGCCCCAGAGGGAACAAACATGGCAGGTAATCATCAAGTGATCCATCCCATCACCCTCTCCCAGCTTCTGGCAAACAGAGGCTAGGGACACCATCCCTGCCCATCCTGGCTAATAGCCACTGATGGATCTATCTCCCCTTAACTTATTTAGTTCTTTTTTGAACCCTGTTACAGTCTTGGCCTTCACAACATTACAAGTTCCCTGCCCTTTGCTTATTTGTTGGGCACTGACCTCTTCACGTCTCTTTTGCCACCGTCCACAAGGAGATTCTTCAAGGATTTCAGACTCATCTTCACTCTCCTCCTCTTCCTCCTCCTGGGGTGCTGCCTGAGCTGCAGAAGTCACTGGTGGAGACACGGAGGTCATTCCTGGCCCAGAAGATGTGGATTCTGGCTTTGTGTCTGAACCACTGCTGGGAACCTGCTTGGCTTCTCCTTCGGACATGATGGGATGCAATTCTAGTACCTGGAAACCATGACAAAGCTCACATACCATCTCTAGTCAAGCACCCCACCCAGTACGAGGGAAAGTGGAGCGAATCTTCCTCAAGGACAGCCACTCTCCAGCTCAGGGCAGCTCACTCAGGAAGAAGAGTCTCACTTGATTCTTCTAAGACTTAGCAAAACAGCACTTAGTATCTGACCACTGCTGATGTGCTTTGGGCCCAACCAGTGAGCTCACCCCCCATGTTCCTAAGGTACTGCAGCCACCCTAGTTGTTTGGGGAGAACATTCTTTCTGTGAGATCTGATCCACTGGAAGGCAAAGCATTGTGTTTGTTTCCTAGTTCCCTACAGATAAACCTGAGTCAATCACTGTGGGGGACCTTCTGTCTCTCTCACTTATTTGGAAGGCCTTGCTTTCTGGGAAGGCTAAAAAACTAGTGCTTGGTTAAGGGGGAGAAATCTTGCTGCTCAGGTAGGCAGAGATGCATTTTTCTGAGCATTACCAGATGTACAAAGTGTGAGCACTGCACATTGGCACAAGTTGGCCAACAACAACATGGGCCACTCTCTGAGATTTTACAGAATCATTTCAATCCAGCAGATCCCTAGACCAGGAGGTCTGAGGGAAGAGACAGATTTTGGGCCAGGTCTGCTATGGGGAAATGTAGCTAGTTCATACAAGCACCGGCAAGGCGGTGAGCACCAGACAGGGTCTACTCAACAAGTGCCCAAGCTCGGTCTTAGCTAACAGGGGCAGACCCCACTCACCAGTCTCCCCCGCCTCCTACTCATTTAAGCATCAGTTCCAAGTAATGTGACATCTCTGTCCCACCAGGCAAAGTGGAAAAACAGATGAAGACTGAGAACAGAGAAGACTGAGAGGGGACCTGATAGCAGTTTTCAGGTATCTAAAAGGGTGTCATCAGGAGGAGGGAGAAAACTTGTTCACCTTAGCCTCCAATGACAGAACAAGAAGCACTGGGCTTAAACTGCAGCCCTGAGCTCTCAAACAGGGGTCCTAGCCCAGGACACCCCCCAAGGTCTCAGGCCACCCACTGAGGCCTCGGGCCCTCACCACTTGGCTTCCTTAGGCCCTCATTAGCCCCTCCAGGCACTCCCCCCACCGCCCACCCGCCAACCCTCACAGGGCCCAGCCCCGTGCACCCCTCACACCCACACTCATACTCTCACCATCCCCCACAGGCCCAGGCCCGTCCAGCCCCCCACCCCCTCCAGACTCTCACCGCCCCCCCCAGGGCCCGGGCCCGCCCACCCCCTCCAGACTCTCACCGCCCCCCCCAGGGCCAGGGCCCGCCCAGCCCCCCCGGACTATCACCGCCCCCCCCAGGGCTCGGGCCCGTCCAGCCCCCCCGGACTCTCACCGCCCCCCCAGAGCCCGGGCCCGCCCAGCCCCCCCGGACTCTCACCGCCCCCCACAGGGCCCGGGCCCAGCCAGCCCCCCCGGACTCTCACCGCCCCCCCCAGGGCTCGGGCCCGCCCAGCCCCCACCCGACTCTCACCGCCCCCCCCAGGGCCCGGGCCCGCCCAGCCCCCCCGGACTCTCACCGCCCCCCCCAGGGCCCGGGCCCGCCCAGCCCCTCCGGACTCTCACCGCCTCTCACAGGGCCCGGGCCTGTCCAGCCCCCCCGGACTCTCACCGCCCCCCCAGAGCCCGGGCCCGTCCAGCCCCCCCGGACTCTCACCGCCCCCCCCAGGGCCCGGGCCCGTCCAGCCCCCCCGGACTCTCACCGCCCCCCCCAGGGCCCGGGCCCCCCCCGGACTCTCACCGCCCCCCCCAGGGCCCGGGCCCGCCCAGCCCCCCGGATTCTCACCGCCCCCCCGGACTGGGGCCCGGGCCCGTCCAGCCCCCCCGGACTCTCACCGCCCCCCCCCAGGGCCCGGGCCCGCCCAGCCCCCCCGGACTCTCACCGCCCCCCCCCAGGGCCCGGGCCCGCCCAGCCCCCCCGGACTCTCACCGCCCCCCCAGGGCCCGGGCCCGTCCAGCCCCCCGGATTCTCACCGCCCCCCCCCAGGGCCCGCCCGCGGGAGGGAGGGAGCGAGATGCGCTCGGCTCGGCGCGGCCCCAGCCCCGGGCAGGCCCCGCGCGCCGCACTCACCGGGCTGGGCCCGGCGCCTCGCGCTCTCGCCGCCGCTCGGGGCTGCTCCCTACGTCGCCGACAGCCACGGCACTAACCGCAGCGCGGCGCAACGCACCCTGCTGGCGGCCGGGAGGCCGGGCCAATGACACGCGCCCGGCCCGCCGCCGCCGCCTCCCGATTGGAGGGCACCCGGGTAGAGCCCGCCCCTGCAGCCGGGCAGGTACAGCGCGGGGCGGGGCCTCTGGAACGCTCCAACCTGCGGCCCTGGCTGGGGCGGGGCGGGGCGGGGCAGCCCAGGGCCACGGGGATGGGCGCAGCCCGCCCTGCCGCCCAGCTGAGCGAGGCCCGTCCATCCAGGCTCCAGGCCCGAGGCCACGGGGATGGGCGCAGCCCGCCCTGCCGCCCAGCTGAGCGAGGCCCGTCCATCCAGGCTCCAGGCCCGAGGCCACGGGGATGGGCGCAGCCCGCCCTGCCGCCCAGCTGAGCGAGGCCCGTCCATCCAGGCTCCAGCCCGAGGCCACGGGGATGGGCACAGCCCACCCTTCCACCCTGCTGAGCGAGGCCCGTCCATCCAGGCTCCAGCCCGAGGCCACGGGGATGGGCACAGCCCACCCTTCCACCCTGCTGAGCGAGGCCCGTCCATCCAGGCTCCAGGCCCGAGGCCACGGGGATGGGCACAGCCCACCCTTCCACCCTGCTGAGCGAGGCCCGTCCATCCAGGCTCCAGGCCTGAGGCCACGGGGATGGGCGCAGCCCGCCCTGCCGCCCAGCTGAGCGAGGCCCGTCCATCCAGGCTCCAGGCCCGAGGCCACGGGGATGGGCACAGCCCACCCTTCCACCCTGCTGAGCGAGGCCCGTCCATCCAGGCTCCAGGTGTGTGGGCCAGGGTTCTGGGCGCAGCCCGCCCTTCCGCCCCACTGAACAAGGCCCGTCCATCCAGGCTCCAGGCGGGTAGCCAGGGGCCACGGGGATGGGTGCAGCCCACCCTCCCAAACGAGCCTGGCCATCCGAGTCCAGGCTCAAGGCCACGGGGATGGGTGCAGCCCACCCTGCCACCCAGCTGAATGACGCCTGTCCATCCAGGCTCCAGGTGTGCAGGCCAGGGGCCAGAGGGATGGGCGCAGCCCGCCCTTCCGCCCCACGGAATGATGCCCATCCATCCAGGCACCAGGCATGCAGCCAGGGGGATGGGCGCAGCCTGCCCTTCCGCCCCACTGAACGAGGCCCGTCCATCCAGGCACCAGGCCTGGGGTCAGGGGGATGGGGGCAGCCCGCCCTTCCGCCCCACTGAACGAGGCCCATCCATCCAGGCACCAGGCCTGGGGTCAGGGGGATGGGGGCAGCCCGCCCTTCCGCCCCACTGAACGAGGCCCGTCCATCCAGGCTCCAGGCGGGTAGCCTGGGGCCACGGGGATGGGTGCAGCCCACCCTCCCAAACGAGCCTGGCCATCCGAGTCCAGGCTCAAGGCCACGGGGATGGGTGCAGCCCACCCTGCCACCAGCTGAATGACGCCTGTCCATCCAGGCTCCAGGTGTGCAGGCCAGGGGCCAGAGGGATGGGCGCAGCCCGCCCTTCCGCCCCACGGAATGATGCCCATCCATCCAGGCACCAGGCATGCAGCCAGGGGGATGGGCGCAGCCCGCCCTTCCGCCCCACTGAACGAGGCCCGTCCATCCAGGCACCAGGCCTGGGGTCAGGGAGATGGGGGCAGCCCGCCCTTCCGCCCCACTGAACGAGGCCCATCCATCCAGGCACCAGGCCTGGGGTCAGGGGGATGGGGGCAGCCCGCCCTTCCGCCCCACTGAACGAGGCCCGTCCATCCAGGCTCCAGGCGTGCGGGCTGGGGGCCAGGGGGATGGGCGCAGCCCGCCCTTCCACCCCACTGACCGACGCCCGTCCATCCAGGCACCAGGCCTGGGGTCAGGGGGATGGGGGCAGCCCGCCCTTCCGCCCCACTGAACGAGGTCCGTCCATCCAGGCTCCAGGCGTGCGGGCTGGGGGCCAGGGGGATGGGCGCAGCCCACCCTTCCGCCCCACTGAACGAGGCCCATCCATCCAGGCACCAGGCCTGGGGTCAGGGGGATGGGGGCAGCCCGCCCTTCCACCCCACTGAACGAGGCCCATCCATCCAGGCACCAGGCCTGGGGTCAGGGGGATGGGGGCAGCCCGCCCTTCCGCCCCACTGAACGAGACCCATCCATCCAGGCACCAGGCCTGGGGTCAGGGGGATGGGGGCAGCCCGCCCTTCCGCCCCACTGAACGAGGCCCATCCATCCAGGCTCCAGGCGTGCGGGCCGGGGGCCAGGGGGATGGGCGCAGCCCGCCCTTCCACCCCACTGACCGACGCCCGTCCATCCAGGCACCAGGCCTGGGGTCAGGGGGATGGGGGCAGCCCGCCCTTCCGCCCCACTGACCGACGCCCGTCCATCCAGGCACCAGGCCTGGGGTCAGGGGGATGGGAGCAGCCCGCCCTTCCCCCCCACTGAACGAGGCCCATCCATCCAGGCACCAGGCCTGGGGTCAGGGGGATGGGGGCAGCCCGCCCTTCCGCCCCACTGAACGAGGCCCATCCATCCAGGCTCCAGGCGTGCGGGCTGGGGGTCAGGGGGATGGGCACAGCCTGCCCTTCCGCCCCACTGAACGAGGCCCATCCATCCAGGCTCCAGGCGTGTGGGCTGGGGGCCAGAGGGATGGGCGCAGCCCGCCCTTCTGCCCCACTGAACGAGGCCCATCCATCCAGGTACCAGGCCAGGGGGATGGGCACAGCCCGCCCTTCCGCCCCACTGAACGAGGCCCATCCATCAAGGCTCCAGGCCTGGGGTCAGGGGGATGGGGGCAGCCCGCCCTTCCGCCCCACTGAACGAGGCCCGTCCATCCAGGCTCCAGGCGTGCGGGCTGGGGGCCAGGGGGATGGGCGCAGCCCGCCCTTCCGCCCCACTGAACGAGGCCCGTCCATCCAGGCTCCAGGCGTGCGGGCCAGGGGCCAGAGGGATGGGCGCAGCCCGCCCTTCTGCCCCACTGAACGAGGCCCATCCATCCAGGCTCCAGGTGTGCGGGCTGGGGGCCAGGGGGATGGGCGCAGCCCGCCCTTCCGCCCCACTGAACGAGGCCCATCCATCCAGGTACCAGGCCAGGGGGATGGGCACAGCCCGCCCTTCCGCCCCACTGAATGAGGCCCATCCATCCAGGCACCAGGCATGCAGCCAGGGGGATGAGCGCAGCCCGCCCTCCCTCCCGCTGAATGAGGCCCGTCCATCCAGGCTCCAGGCGTGCAGGCCAGGGGCCAGGGGGATGAGCACAGCCCGCCCTTCCGCCCCACTGACCAACGCCCGTCCATCCAGGCACCAGGCCTGGGGTCAGGGGGAGGGGGGCAGCCCGCCCTTCCGCCCCACTGAACGAGGCCCATCCATCCAGGCACCAGGCCTGGGGTCAGGGGGAGGGGGGCAGCCCGCCCTTCCGCCCCACTGAACGAGGCCCATCCATCCAGGCACCAGGCCTGGGGGATGGGCACAGCCCGCCCTTCCGCCCCACTGAACGAGGCCCATCCATCCAGGTACCAGGCCAGGGGGATGGGCACAGCCCGCCCTTCCGCCCCACTGAATGAGGCCCATCCATCCAGGCACCAGGCATGCAGCCAGGGGGATGAGCGCAGCCCGCCCTCCCTCCCGCTGAATGAGGCCCGTCCATCCAGGCTCCAGGCGTGCAGGCCAGGGGCCAGGGGGATGGGCACAGCCCGCCCTTCCGCCCCACTGACCGACGCCCGTCCATCCAGGCACCAGGCCTGGGGTCAGGGGGATGGGGACAGCCCGCCCTTCCACCCCACTGAATGAAGCCCGTCCATCCAGGTACCAGGCCAGGGGCCAGGGGGATGGGTGCAGTCCGCCCTCCCACCCAGCTGAACGAGGCCCATCCATCCAGGCACCAGGCCTGGGGTCAGGGGGATGGGGGCAGCCCGCCCTTCCACCCCACTGAACGAGGCCCATCCATCCAGGCACCAGGCCTGGGGTCAGGGGGATGGGGGCAGCCCGCCCTCCGCCCCACTGAACGAGGCCCGTCCATCCAGGCTCCAGGCCTGGGGGTCAGGGGGATGGGGGCAGCCCGCCCTTCCGCCCCACTGAACGAGGCCCGTCCATCCAGGCTCCAGGCGTGCGGGCTGGGGGATGGCCTCAGACCGCCCTCCCGCCCAGCTGAACGAGGCCCGTCCATCCAGGCTTCCGGCGGGTGGCCAGGGGGATGGGCGCAGCCCACCCTCCTGCCCAGCTGAATGAGGCTCGTCCAACCAGGCTTCAGGCAGGAGGCCAGGGGGATGGGCCCAGCCTTCCCTCCCGCCCAGCTGAACGATGCCCATCCATCCAGGCACCAGGCATGCTGCCAGGGGGATGGGCACAGCCTGCCCTCACGCCCGCTGAGTGATGCCCGTCCATCCAGGCACCAGGCGTGTGGGCCAGGGGACAGGGGGATGGGCGCAGCCTGCCCTTCCACCCCACTGAATGAAGCCCGTCCATCCAGGCACCAGGCCTGGGGTCAGGGGGATGGGTGCAGTCCGCCCTCCCACCCAGCTGAACGAGGTCTATCCATCCAGGCTTCAGGCGGGTGGCCACGGGGATGGGCACAGCCTGCCCTCCCGCCTGCTGAACGACGCCCCTGCATCCAGGCCCGAGGCCACGGGGATGGGTGCAGCCCGTCCATCCAGGCCCCAGGCGTGTGGCCCAGGGCCAGGGGGATGGGTGCGGTCTGGCCTCCGGTCCAGCTGAATGACGCCTGTCCATCTAGGCACCAGGCGTGCGGCCTGGGGCCCTGGCGGGAGATCAGCTGAATATGGGCCAGGCTGCAGCCAAAGGGGCTAACGCCAGCCAGGGGTACAGGGAGCTTCCTGTAGGCGCAGCTAGGTGATTTCCCCTCTGTATCTGGCACTGGTGCCACCGCTGCTGGACTGCTGTGACAAGTTCAGGTGTCCAGTACCCCTCCAGTCAGATATTGATCAACTGGAGAGGGGTCAGAGCGGAGCCACGAGAAAGCCTGCCTTATCGTGCTCAGTCTACTTGGCTGGACAAAGAGAAGGCTACCTTGATCACAGTCCATAAGTACTGACACAGGGAACAAATACTTGATAACGGATTCTTCAGTCTGGAAGAAAAAGCTCTAACACAATCAAGTGGCTGGAAGTTTAAACTAGAGAAATTCATACTAGAAATAAGGTAACAGTGAGAGTAATTAACCACTGGAACAATTCACCAAGGGTCATGGTAGATTCTCTATCACTGGAAATTTTTCAATCAAGATGGAAAGGTTTTATAAAAGATTTGCTCTAGGAAAAACTGTGGGACATTCTCTGTTTTTTACAGGAAGTCAGATTAGATGATCACAATGGTCCCTCATTCTGGCTGTTCAGGAGAACATGCTCCCCTTCCCTACAGTAGGCTGGGAAAGACTTTGCATTCGCTACCTGGATTCTACTGTCTCCTCCCTTCAGCTCTGTGGAGCCCCTGCCTGGGTGTTGGAGTTGTTATTTATGCAGAGTATTAACATGACACTAATTTAAACATAAATTCCTTTATTAAATCCAAAGGTCAAATGGTGTTTATGCAACTGAGCTAATCATGCCTAAAAAGCCTAAATAAATTGCAGTGTACCACAGCCAAACAGAACAAAAGCATTTGACCAAGGTACTTACAAATGGGCTAAAGCCAGGGCTCCTTAGACTCATTGGTCAGCTCCAACTTGGTCAGGCAATTATTAGCAATGAACCCTTTAAGAGTTTATTTTTATATGCTTAACATAAAGTCGTGTCACTTCCAATTATTGGACCTTAGGTAAGATCAGGTGATGCAGTTGTTTATATAGCCAAGTATTTACTGCAATTAACCATGTTTTATTTCTATTACTTTAGCTCAAACGTTAAAAAAGAGAACGCTTGTATTTCAAAGGGTTACTATCAATTTAACACAACAATCTTATGATCTCCTTTTTGGTCACATGCTTTGGGCCTATTGGTCATGCCAATATCACAACTCAATTTAAAAACATAGTTCATCCAAATCTAATGTGGGCCTGCATTCCTGCACTGGGCTGGACTATCCTGGTAACAGCTATCTACATCACAGCGTAGCTTTCATCGCTACAGTGTCAGTGAATCTCTAGTTCCATTTTTAAAAATCAATCTTGTAAACCTCATGGTTATAAAATTAACACTGTCTATCCCGAAATGACTTTCCTACTTCCCCAGGAGACAAGAGTGTGTCCCCCTACACAGTTGTTGAAACCCCCAACTCCTTTCAACAACTTCTAGAATGCTGAAATACAAACAGTCTAGTGTGGTTACTGTTCCAATATAACAAAAGCCAACATTATTCTATTATTCCCCTACTACTCTTCTATGGCTTCTCTGGTGAGTCTCTACACGAGAGAATTCAGGGCTGGCAGTGCAAGTGTAACACCAACAGACCCTGGTTGTCGGCGGGCAGGATCAAACCTGGGGCCTATAGAACTGAATGCATGAGCCTTTACCACATGAGCTAAAAGCCAGCTGTCTTGGGGCCACTAGATGGGACAGAACACCACCCCCAGGAGGTGTGTGGGTTACATACTTGCCCTAGCTGAGGAAGCACATGCTGAGCTTCAGAGACTTCCCAATTTAAATCCCAGATGAGCCCCACTTGTAACGCCAACAGACCCCAGGCATTGGCAGGCAGGATTGAACCAGGAACCTCTGGAGCTTAGTGGATGAGCCTTTGCTGCCTGCGCTAAAAGCCATATAGCTGTTGGTTAAGGCTGCAGAGCAGACTGATTAATCTCACTCTCCATCTTCCCACAGTGGCCAGTGCCAGGTACCCCAAAGGGAATGAACAGAACAGGCAATCATTGAGTGATTCATCCCCCGTTGCCCATTCCCAGCTTGGGACAGACACCATCCCTGCCCATTCTGGCGAATAGCTAAGGCCATGATTATGTCACAGAGGTCAGGAAGTCACAGAATCCATGACTTCCACCAACCTCTGTGACATTGAGGGCCCCCAAAGCTGACCAGCCATAATGTAGTGTGGAAAAATGCCACCTGACTGAATTTGCTACTTGGGGTGTACTGAGCATGCTCAGTAACATCTGCTGAAGCCCACAGCTGGGGATCCCTGCAGCCCCCAGCTGTTGCAGGCAGGGGAGGGGCAGAGTGCTGGACCCTCCTCCCTCCCCATTTTGTCAGGGATGTTTTTAGTAAAAATCAGGGATAAGTCACGGCTCACATGATTTTTTGTTTCTTGCCTGTGACCTCTCCCTGAATTTTACTAAAAATATCCATGACAAATTCATAGCCTTACTAATAGCCATCGGTGGGCCTATCCTCCATGAACATATCTAGTTATTTTTTGAATCCTGTTCTAGTCTTAGCCTTCACAACATCCTCTGGCAAAGACTTCCACGGGTTGACTGTGTGTTGTGTGAAGAAGTACATCCTTTTGTTTGTTCTAAACCTGCTGCCTATTCATTTCATTTGGTGACCCCTAATTCTTGTGTTATGAGAAGGAGTAAATAACACTTCCTTATTTACTTCCTCCACACCAGTCATGATTTTATAGACCTCTATCATATCCCCCCTTAGTCATCTCTTTTCCATGCTGAAAAGTCCCAGTCTTATTAATCTTTCCTCATGGAAGCTGTTCCATACCCTCTTATCATTTTTGTTGCCCATTTCTGTACCTTTTCCAATTCCAATATATCTTTTTGGGATGGTGTGACCACATCTGCATGCAGTATTCAAGATGTGGGCATATCATGGATTTATATAAAGGCATATGATATTTTGTCTTATTATCTGTCCCGTTCTTAATGATTCCCAATATCTGTTAACTTTTTTGACTGCTGCTGCATACTGAGTGGAAGTTTTCAGAGAACTATCCACAATGATTCCAAGATCCCTTTCCTGAGTCAACATCATCATCATGCTCCTATTATGCCTCTGGCGTTTAGGGCAGTGGCAAAGCTCCGTCACTCCTGTCTGTTTCTGGCAAGTCTTTCAATAGTTTCCCAGCTGTGCCCCAGGTTTTTCAGCTCGGCTTCTACAGCTCTTTGCCATGTTGTTTTTGGGCAGCCTCATTTTCGCTTGCCTTAAAGGTGTCCCTCTTATTGCTACTCTGGTGATGGAATCAACTTCCATCCAAAGCACATGACAGATCCAACTCCAGCACCTCCTGGCAACGATGGCGCTCAGATCCTCTTGGCTGCACTGTGTCAATAGATCTTGGTTTGAGATTGTTCTGGACCAAAAGATACAGAGGATTTTTCTGAGACAGATTGTATGGAATGAAGACAGTTTGGACATGTCAGACTTTCTCATTCCCCAGCTTTCTGCACTATAAAGTAGTGTTGAGAGTACTCAGCTCTGATAAATCTTGAATTTGGTTTTGGTGTTGTATTTTGATGATTTCCAGACTGTATTTAAGCTCCTAAAGTTGTTCCTGGCTTTATTGATTCTGTTCTGGATGTCCTGGCTTGTTCCACCATCCTGGCTGATGGTGCTGCCCAAGTATGTGAATGTTTCTACATTGGTGAGAACATGATCCTCTATCCATACTGGTGATGGTGATGCAATGTTAAAGGTCATGATATCTGTCTGATTGTGGCTGATTTTCAGTCCAATTTGCTGGTTGAATGCGTTGAGTCAAGTTGTTTTTTCTTGAATATTGTGTTGGGTATGTGATAGGAGAGAGACATCATCTGCAAAGTCCAGATCTTCAAGGGATGAGAAGAGTGTCCATTTAATGCCTCTTGGCATCTCTTCTGTTGTACGCTGCATCACCCAGTCGATGGCAATATTGAAGAGGACTGCAGACACGAAACACCCCTGACGTACTCCTGTTTTGACTTCAAAACTGAGCACACTGTGATCAACACTGCATGTAAAGTTGAAATAGAAGCTTTTGATGACATTGATTATACAGAAAGGAATTCCATATGCTTGCAGAATGCATCATAGGCTGGTCCTGTGAATGCTATCAAAAGCCTTCTCAAAGTCTATGAAGTTTATGTAGAGTTACCATTGCCATTCTAAGCACTGTTCTATTATGTTTCGTAGAGTGAAGATCTGGTCTGTGCATCCACGTCCTTTCTGAAAACCAGCTTGCTCTTTTCTGAGAAAGCTGATGTAAGCAGAGTCAGGATGAGCTCTACCCTGACATCTGGTGGTAAATTGTGGTGAGTTGTGGAAAAGAACTTCAGGGACTGGTCTTGTTTGCATAGGCACACCCACCCTGCCTAGCATGAGCCCACAGCAGCCCAAATGGTCACTTTGGCTGCTGTGGGATCCCCAGTTTCTCTGTTATTGGGGCAGGAAGAATAAAGTGTTGTTACTCTGATTATGTGAGTCAAGGCCAGTGGAACTGTTTTGACAGAGGGACTCACCATCAACTAAGTAGCACTCGCTAGACAACGGACATGGGTTCCAAAACCCAGTGACTGGAGAGAGGTTGTAGGCAGGTATCACTATTTGATGATATGCCATGCCCCACCCCTTTTGAGGGTCTGAAATAGCAATTTCACCTTCTCCTCTCTCTACTGTTGAATAGCAGAGCTAATTTTGATTCCATTAAGAGTCTAGTTACAGGCTGCTGTGCTGGATTGACTTTGGGCCAATGGTGCATCAGCACTGGGGCTCTCCTACTACAAGCAGAACTCACTAAGCGCTGAGATCACTGAGTGCCTTGTTAAATAGCAGGGGAGCCTGAAGATATATTGCTAAGCAGCTGGCAGAGTGGAGCAGTTTGTGGGACGGTTGGAGCGGCTCAGACAGCTGATGGAGCGGAGCAGCTTGTGGTGAAGGCTGCAGCAGAAACCCACAGAGGGGCGGGGCAGTTGGCCTTGGACCACGTAAGGTGCCCATTAACACCCCGCATTTCCCCCCGGGCTGGGGGTGTAAAACTCTGCAGATAAACTTTTGAACTCTGGGTCTGCACTGACCAGGGACAGAGACTTTTGGGTTGTTGGACTTTTGGGTGATCTTTTGAAGGTGTTGGACTTAAGACCCTGAGGGAAAAAGGATACTGCCAAACTTACTTGTGTGGGGGGCTCTTTTGCTCATGCTTTGTGTTATGAATCCTGTTTGTGGTGTTTCCTCAACATAATACTGCATTGTTTCCCTCCTTTATTAAAAGGATTTTGCTACACTCAGACTCTGTGCTTGCGAGAGGGGAAGTATTGCCTCTTAGAGGTGCTCGGGGGGTGGTATGTAATTATCCCAGGTCACTGGGTGGGGGCTCGAGCTGGTTTTGCATTGCGTTATTGAAACAGAACCCCTAGATACTGAACCCGGCCCTTGTTGCTGCCAACTCAGAGGGCAGAAGGGTTACACTATGAACTGCCTCTGATATATGCTGAACTATGATCTTACACAATACTTTGCTTGGCACAGATAAAAGTGTGATGCCACGCCAGTTATTACAATCCCTGAGAGTTCCTTTCTTTGATGTGTTCATTACAACCCCATTGGTCCACTCATTTGGCACTTTTTCCCTTTCCCAGACTAATGTAAATAGAGGGGCCAGGATAGATACTGCTAATTTAGGATTTACCTTGAACAATTCTGCATTCAAGTTACCCTTGCCAGGAGCTTTCCCATTTTGTAAGGATTTGATGGCTTGAATGATCTCTTCCTTAGCTGGGGTGTCTGTGTTGATACCAAGATCTTCTGGTTGTTTTCTTCCTCTTTAGGTGGCTCCCTGATCAGCAGTTCTTTGAAATGCTCTGCCCAGCACATTTCTTGTTCTTTTTCAGTTGTTAGTAGGTGTCCTTGTTCGTTCCCGATGAGACTGTTTGTTGGTATCTGCCATTTACCACAGATAAGCCATGTCATTTTGTGGACAGTTCCTTGTTCAACATGAGCAGCTGCATCCTCTGCTTGTGTTGCCAGATTATCAATATAATGCAGTTTGTCCCCTCTCACAAGGTGTTTGACCCCCATGTGCCTTGCTCTACTGCTCGTGGTATCTGTCCTTTAGCTTTCTGGGATTTTGTGTCTAAAACTTTTCTCTTCAGGGCTCGTCTGGCTTCTGTGGGGTTCTACATGCTGGGTGTAATCCATTCCTTCCTTCTCTTCCGCCTGTAGCCTAGAGAGGCTTCACTGCTATGTTTATAAATTGCTGCTACTTTGCCCCACTTGTTGATCTCCTCATCTGCATCCCCACCTCGTCATCAAGGTCTGCAAGTGCCTGAAACCCGTTCTTTAACTGCAGCGAAGGCTTCTGTATTTCAAGGGACTTTAGCTTGTCACTATCATAATGTCTATGGCCCTTATTTGATGGACCCACACTTCTCAGTTTTAGCTTGATGGAGGCTGTCATAAGGTGGTGGTTGCTGCCAACATCTGCATTCCTTCTCGCTTTCACATCTCTCAGTGAGCATCACCATTTGCTATTGATCATGATATTGTCAATCTGGTTCTTATCTCTGCCACTTGGAGAACACCATGTCAGCTTGTGAATGTCACTATGTTTATATAAGGTTCCACTGATGACTAGGTCATTCATATTATAGAAATCAACAAGCCTTTCTCCATTTTCATTCATGGTGCCACACCCATGTCTTCCCAGTGCTCTGTCATTGTTTGTGTTGTCCTTACAAACTCTGGCATTCATGTCTCTCATAACAATAGTTAGGTCATGATGTGGTACTCTCTCTAACTTTGCCTGTAGTGTAAGATAGAATTTGTCCTTCACTTCATCACTGTCATTTGTTGGAGCATAGTGCTGACTCAGGCCATGTCTACATCTAAAATTTTGCAGCGCTGGTTGTTACAGCTGTATTAGTACAGCTGTATAGGGCCAGCGCTGCAGAGTGGCCACACTTACAGCAACCAGCGCTGCAAGTGGTGTTAGATGTGGCCACACTGCAGCGCTGTTGGGCGGCTTCAAGGGGGGTTCCGGGACCGAGAGAGCAAACCGGGAACGCCGCGGTTTGCTCTCTCGGTCCCGGAGCCAGCCAGCAAACCGCGGGGAAGGAGACCTGCTTGCTCGGGGTTCCGGGACCGAGAGAGCAAACCGGGAACGCCGCGGTTTGCTCTCTCGGTCCCGGAGCCAGCCAGCAAACCGCGGGGAAGGAGACCTGCTTGCTCGGGGTTCCGGGACCGAGAGAGCAAACCGGGAACGCCGCGGTTTGCTCTCTCGGTCCCGGAGCCAGCCAGCAAACCGCGGGGAAGGAGACCTGCTTGCTCGGGGTTCCGGGACCGAGAGAGCAAACCGGGAACGCCGCGGTTTGCTCTCTCGGTCCCGGAGCCAGCCAGCAAACCGCGGGGAAGGAGACCTGCTTGCTCGGGGTTCCGGGACCGAGAGAGCAAACCGGGAAAGGAAACTAGCTTCGCCGCGGTTTGCTCTCTCGGTCCCGGAACCCCGAGCAAGCAGGTCTCCTTCCCCGCGGTTTGCTGGCTGGCTCCGGGACCGAGAGAGCAAACCGCGGCGTTCCCGGTTTGCTCTCTCGGTCCCGGAACCCCGAGCAAGCAGGTCTCCTTCCCCGCGGTTTGCTGGCTGGCTCCGGGACCGAGAGAGCAAACCGCGGCGTTCCCGGTTTGCTCTCTCGGTCCCGGAACCCCGAGCAAGCAGGTCTCCTTCCCCGCGGTTTGCTGGCTGGCTCCGGGACCTAGAGAGAGCAAACCGCGGCGTTCCCGGTTTGCTCTCTCGGTCCCGGAACCCCGAGCAAGCAGGTCTCCTTCCCTGCGGTTTGCTGGCTGGCTCCGGGACCGAGAGAGCAAACCGGGAAAGGAAACCAGCTTGATTACCAGAGGCTTCCTCCTTCCACGGAGGTCAAGAAAAGCGCTGGTGAGTGTCTACATTGCATTACCAGCGCTGGATCACCAGCGCTGGATCCTCTACACCCGAGACAAAACGGGAGTACGGCCAGCGCTGCAAACAGGGAGTTGCAGCGCTGGTGATGCCCTGCAGATGTGTACACCTCCTAAGTTGCAGCGCTGTAACTCCCTCACCAGCGCTGCAACTTTCTGATGTAGACAAGCCCTCAGTCTGGCTCTCATAAATCCACTTTCTTGAGTGGTAACAGCTAATTTAGACCCCATAATTTGTATAGTTGGGATTATGTTTTCCAATGTGTATTACTGTGCACTTACCAACATTTATCAGTTTTCTAGTATATTTTCTATATGGAAAATACTCTGTGACAATGTACGGTTGGTCACAGCTGTTGAGGATTCAGAAGGACTTCACCCAAGAATTTACTTAGACCATTGGGCCTGCTCCTTCCTAGAAAATACTCCAAGGAGAAGGAGGCAGATGGTATCCACAGCTGTATCCTGTTCAACCCCCTGCAATGGAAACCCAAGGCTCCTCCTACCCTCCCACTTCACCATGACCTCTACAGTGTCAATTTCCATGCTCACATGTATAGGGAAGAGGAGGATCAGTCCTACAAGAAAGAATATGCGGCGGGGGGGGGGGAAATAATTGAGGATCAAGAAGAAAATGAAGAGATGTGATCAACTCTTTAACACACACAAAACATTAATTGTGTTAAATACAGTTGTAAGCCCATAAATATGTCCCTCTTGGGACTTTTGTAGAACTGATGAATGAAATTGTTTTTAATTGTTCACTTTATTAATGTAACTTCTGTTCACCATTCACATTCGCCTACATTGTAACTTCTGTTCACTGTTTGCCATCCACTACACTTGTCTATATTGTAACTTCTGTTCACTGTTTGCCCTATTGTAATTCAAACCTCATTTTAAAACGCTCACTCCATTTTGTAAAAGCTTCCTCCAACCATCATTTTTGCAAACCCTGCTGTAATCTTATTAGTTTAGGTTAGCTGTGTGACTGAGGTGTGTATGGATGATGGAATAAACCTCCAGCCCCAGTCTGTCCTGATGAAACAGAGTTCAAACACCAACGGCTGAAGATGCAGACAAGAGCCCTAACAAAGTAAGAAGAGTCCACCCTAAAAAGAAAAGGTGCAATAGAAGGAAGATCAAAGCCAGGTCCGAGGCTGAAAGTCGCCTGCAATTGACGGTGATCAATCACCAAACCCAGAGGCAGCCTGACACAGCAAGACCTATAGATTCTGGATTCAAACTAAAGCCTACAAAAAGGACGGGTGAGATGGAAGACTTGGAAGGGTAACATTCTGCTGCCAACATGGAAGGGCATCGGTGCATGCCCTAGAGATCCAGTTTGTCCTTGTGCCCAGCTTTCCTGGCCAGTTAGCCGCCACAAGCTACGAACCCAAGCTGTAAAATCAAGCCACGAACTCAAGCTATGTTCAGGACTGGTAACTATGCAGCAGCTGCAGAACATCTGATGGATATGTGAATGTGTGTGTGTGTAGGTATTAGGTATAATGTGTGTGTATAAGGATTAAGATATTAGTTATTGGTCATAAATCAAATTATCATAATAAATGTGGCATCTTTGTCTTACCCCCTGAAAAGATCTTGTGTAGTTTTGTCTGTACACTTTTCCAGCTTAGCAATTGCTGGAGGTGCCAATGAGGTGGAGCCATTTGAAAGCAAATGAAGGCTGGGATCCTGCCCTTGACAGTGTCCGGTTGCTTCAGTGGTACCAAGAGACTTTTACACTTTAGTTTTTCATCTTAAATGTGACACGCTGATCAAACACGTTGAGTGTGTGCCATTTCCTGATGTATGAAAGTCTGCAAAGGTTCAGGGACCACATAAAAGCTTTCCTCTTTCCATGAGAAATCTCTGACTCATCAGGTCTCCAGTCCGCTCTTTGGCGGGTCTCTCTGGTTTGGGAAGTTTATCAGACTTTCACTGAAGCCCTGTGCCAGGGCTTTCTCCGAATGGCTGGAATTAATCAGGTATCAACCAAACACAGTTTTTCTCTGGATTTTGAACTGCACCCTCTCCAGTATATTTATTCCCAGTAGCACCTACAAAATGTTGGGAATTTTCCAAACATGCAGAAAGCTGCAAGTCCTGTGCTGCCTGGACGAGCTCACGCTCAGAGGGCTCATAGAGAGACTGGGAGCCAAGTTGCCTTACTACGCTGTAAAAGGTATGGCTTCTGCTGCAGTGGGCAGGATTGCCTCCTGACCCTAATGCTACTCAGGTCAAGTGTCTCTATAGCAAGCCCCAAGCCGCAACTGTGCCAGCTCTCCCATCACCACAGCAATTCCAGGGCCATGGTATCCTGAATGCAAAAACAGCCGGTGGGCCCTGGCGGCATGCAAACAGGAGCCAATGGCCAGGTCCCCAGGGGTGCACGTGAGGGGAGGGGGCACATATAGAGACCCCAAGGGGGCGAGTGATACACACAGTGGGAAGGGGCATACAAATGCCCCCGGGGGGCACGTAGTGGGAGAGGGGTCACATACGTGGTCCCTGGGGGGGCACATGAGGGATGAGAAGCACACACAGGGTCTCCGGGAGGAGGTGAGCGGAGCACACAGGTCCCCGGGGTGAAGGGTGCACATGGGGGGAGGGGCACACACAGGGTCTCCGGGAGGAGGTGAGGGGAGCACACAGGTCCCAGGGGTGAAGGGTGCACATGGGGGATGAGGAGCACACACAGGGTCTCCGGGAGGAGGTGAGGGGAGCACACAGGTCCCCGGGGTGAAGGGTGCACATGGGGGGAGGGGCACACACAGGGTCTCCGGGAGGAGGTGAGGGGAGCACACAGGTCCCCGGGGTGAAGGGTGCACATGGGGGGAGGGGCACACACAGGGTCTCCGGGAGGAGGTGAGGGGAGCACACAGGTCCCCAGGGGTGAAGGGTGCACATGGGGGGAGGGGCACACACAGGGTCTCCGGGAGGAGGTGAGCGGAGCACACAGGTCCCCGGGGTGAAGGGTGCACATGGGGGATGAGGAGCACACACAGGGTCTCCGGGAGGAGGTGAGGGGAGCACACAGGTCCCCGGGGTGAAGGGTGCACATGGGGGGAGGGGCACACACAGGGTCTCCGGGAGGAGGTGAGGGGAGCACACAGGTCCCCAGGGGTGAAGGGTGCACATGGGGGATGAGGAGCACACACAGGGTCTCCGGGAGGAGGTGAGCGGAGCACACAGGTCCCCGGGGTGAAGGGTGCACATGGGGGATGAGGAGCACACACAGGGTCTCCGGGAGGAGGTGAGGGGAGCACACAGGTCCCCGGGGTGAAGGGTGCACATGGGGGGAGGGGCACACACAGGGTCTCCGAGAGGAGGTGAGGGGAGCACACAGGTCCCCGGGGTGAAGGGTGCACATGGGGGGAGGGGCACACACAGGGTCTCCGGGAGGAGGTGAGCGGAGCACACAGGTCCCCGGGGTGAAGGGTGCACATGGGGGGAGGGGCACACACAGGGTCTCCGGGAGGAGGTGAGGGGAGCACACAGGTCCCCGGGGTGAAGGGTGCACATGGGGGATGAGGAGCACACACAGGGTCTCCGGGAGGAGGTGAGGGGAGCACACAGGTCCCCAGGGGTGAAGGGTGCACATGGGGGGAGGGGCACACACAGGGTCTCCGGGAGGAGGTGAGGGGAGCACACAGGTCCCCGGGGTGAAGGGTGCACATGGGGGAAGGGGCACACACAGGGTCTCCGGGAGGAGGTGAGGGGAGCACACAGGTCCCCGGGGTGAAGGGTGCACATGGGGGATGAGGAGCACACACAGGGTCTCCGGGAGGAGGTAAGTGGAGCACACAGGTCCCTGGGGTGAAGGGTGCACATGGGGGGAGGGGCACACACAGGGTCTCCGGGAGGAGGTGAGGGGAGCACACAGGTCCCCGGGGTGGAAGGGTGCACATGGGGGGAGGGGCACACACAGGGTCTCCGGGAGGAGGTGAGGGGAGCACACAGGTCCCCGGGGTGAAGGGTGCACATGGGGGGAGGGGCACACACAGGGTCTCCGGGAGGAGGTGAGGGGAGCACACAGGTCCCCGGGGTGGAAGGGTGCACATGGGGGGAGGGGCACACACAGGGTCTCCGGGAGGAGGTGAGGGGAGCACACAGGTCCCCAGGGGTGAAGGGTGCACATGGGGGGAGGGGCACACACAGGGTCTCCGGGAGGAGGTGAGCGGAGCACACAGGTCCCCGGGGTGAAGAGTGCACATGGGGGGAGGGGCACACACAGGGTCTCCGGGAGGAGGTGAGGGGAGCACACAGGTCCCCAGGGGTGAAGGGTGCACATGGGGGGAGGGGCACACACAGGGTCTCCGGGAGGAGGTGAGGGGAGCACACAGGTCCCCGGGGTGAAGGGTGCACATGGGGGATGAGGAGCACACACAGGGTCTCCGGGAGGAGGTGAGGGGAGCACACAGGTCCCCGGGGTGAAGGGGGCACATGGGGGGAGGAGCACACACAGGGTCTCCGGGAGGAGGTGAGGGGAGCACTCAGGTCCCGGGGTGAAGGGTGCACATGGGGGGAGGGGCACACACAGGGTCTCCGGGAGGAGGTGAGGGGAGCACACAGGTCCCAGGGGTGAAGGGTGCACATGGGGGGAGGAGCACACACAGGGTCTCCGGGAGGAGGTGAGGGGAGCACACAGGTCCCCGGGGTGAAGGGTGCACATGGGGGGAGGGGCACACACAGGGTCTCCGGGAGGAGGTAAGTGGAGCACACAGGTCCCTGGGGTGAAGGGTGCACATGGGGGGAGGGGCACACACAGGGTCTCCGGGAGGAGGTAAGTGGAGCACACAGGTCCCCAGGGGTGAAGGGTGCACATGGGGGGAGGGGCACACACAGGGTCTCCGGGAGGAGGTGAGGGGAGCACACAGGTCCCCGGGGTGAAGAGTGCACATGGGGGGAGGAGCACACACAGGGTCTCCGGGAGGAGGTGAGGGGAGCACACAGGTCCCCGGGGTGAAGGGTGCACATGGGGGGAGGGGCACACACAGGGTCTCCGGGAGGAGGTGAGCGGAGCACACAGGTCCCCGGGGTGAAGGGTGCACATGGGGGGAGGGGCACACACAGGGTCTCCGGGAGGAGGTAAGTGGAGCACACAGGTCCCTGGGGTGAAGGGTGCACATGGGGGGAGGGGCACACACAGGGTCTCCGGGAGGAGGTGAGGGGAGCACGCAGGTCCCCAGGGGTGAAGGGTGCACATGGGGGGAGGGGCACACACAGGGTCTCCGGGAGGAGGTGAGCGGAGCACACAGGTCCCCGGGGTGAAGAGTGCACATGGGGGGAGGGGCACACACAGGGTCTCCGGGAGGAGGTGAGCGGAGCACACAGGTCCCCGGGGTGAAGGGTGCACATGGGGGGAGGGGCACACACAGGGTCTCCGGGAGGAGGTGAGGGGAGCACACAGGTCCCAGGGGTGAAGGGTGCACATGGGGGATGAGGAGCACACACAGGGTCTCCGGGAGGAGGTAAGTGGAGCACACAGGTCCCTGGGGTGAAGGGTGCACATGGGGGGAGGGGCACACACAGGGTCTCCGGGAGGAGGTGAGCGGAGCACACAGGTCCCCGGGGTGAAGGGTGCACATGGGGGGAGGAGCACACACAGGGTCTCCGGGAGGAGGTGAGGGGAGCACACAGGTCCCTGGGGTGAAGGGTGCACATGGGGGGAGGGGCACACACAGGGTCTCCGGGAGGAGGTGAGGGGAGCACGCAGGTCCCCAGGGGTGAAGGGTGCACATGGGGGGAGGGGCACACACAGGGTCTCCGGGAGGAGGTGAGCGGAGCACACAGGTCCCCGGGGTGAAGAGTGCACATGGGGGGAGGGGCACACACAGGGTCTCCGGGAGGAGGTGAGGGGAGCACACAGGTCCCCGGGGTGAAGGGTGCACATGGGGGGAGGGGCACACACAGGGTCTCCGGGAGGAGGTGAGGGGAGCACACAGGTCCCCAGGGGTGAAGGGTGCACATGGGGGGAGGGGCACAAACAGGGTCTCCGGGAGGAGGTGAGGGGAGCACACAGGTCCCCAGGGGTGAAGGGTGCACATGGGGGATGAGGAGCACACACAGGGTCTCCGGGAGGAGGTGAGGGGAGCAAACAGGTCCCCGGGGTGAAGGGGGCACATGGGGGGAGGGGCACACACAGGTCCCCGGGGTGAAGGGGGCACATGGGGGGAGGGGCACACACAGGGTCTCCGGGAGGAGGTGAGCGGAGCACACAGGTCCCCGGGGTGAAGGGTGCACACGGGGGGAGGGGCACACACAGGGTCTCCGGGAGGAGGTGAGGGGAGCACACAGGTCCCCGGGGTGAAGGGTGCACATGGGGGGAGGGGCACACACAGGTCCCCGGGGTGAAGGGTGCACACGGGGGGAGGGGCACACACAGGGTCTCCGGGAGGAGGTGAGGGGAGCACACAGGTCCCCAGGGGTGAACGGTGCACATGGGGGGGAGGGGCACACACAGGGTCTCCGGAGGAGGTGAGGGGAGCACACAGGTCCCCAGGGGTGAACGGTGCACATGGGGGGAGGGGCACACACAGGGTCTCCGGGAGGAGGTGAGGGGAGCACACAGGTCCCCGGGGTGAAGGGTGCACACGGAGGGAGGGGCACACACAGGGTCTCCGGGGTGAAGGGTGCACATGGGGGGAGGGGCACACACAGGGTCTCCGGGAGGAGGTGAGGGGAGCACACAGGTCCCCGGGGTGAGGGGTGCACATGGGGGGAGGAGCACACACAGGGTCTCCGGGAGGAGGTGAGGGGAGCACACAGGTCCCCGGGGTGAAGGGTGCACATGGGGGGAGGAGCACACACAGGGTCTCCGGGAGGAGGTGAGCGGAGCACACAGGTCCCCGGGGTGAAGGGTGCACATGGGGGGAGGGGCACACACAGGGTCTCCGGGAGGAGGTGAGGGGAGCACACAGGTCCCCAGGGGTGAAGGGTGCACATGGGGGGAGGGGCACACACAGGGTCTCCGGGAGGAGGTGAGGGGAGCACACAGGTCCCAGGGGTGAAGGGTGCACATGGGGGATGAGGAGCACACACAGGGTCTCCGGGAGGAGGTGAGGGGAGCACACAGGTCTCCAGGGGTGAAGGGTGCACATGGGGGGAGGGGCACACACAGGGTCTCCGGGAGGAGGTGAGGGGAGCACACAGGTCCCCGGGGTGAAGGGTGCACATGGGGGGAGGGGCACACACAGGGTCTCCGGGAGGAGGTGAGGGGAGCACACAGGTCCCCGGGGGTGAAGGGTGCACATGGGGGGAGGGGCACACACAGGGTCTCCGGGAGGAGGTGAGGGGAGCACACAGGTCCCCAGGGGTGAAGGGTGCACATGGGGGGAGGGGCACACACAGGGTCTCCGGGAGGAGGTGAGGGGAGCACACAGGTCCCCAGGGGTGAAGGGTGCACATGGGGGATGAGGAGCACACACAGGGTCTCCGGGAGGAGGTGAGGGGAGCAAACAGGTCCCCGGGGTGAAGGGGGCACATGGGGGGAGGGGCACACACAGGTCCCCGGGGTGAAGGGGGCACATGGGGGGAGGGGCACACACAGGGTCTCCGGGAGGAGGTGAGGGGAGCACACAGGTCCCCGGGGTGAAGAGTGCACATGGGGGGAGGGGCACACACAGGGTCTCCGGGAGGAGGTGAGGGGAGCACACAGGTCCCCAGGGGTGAAGGGTGCACATGGGGGGAGGGGCACACACAGGGTCTCCGGGAGGAGGTGAGGGGAGCACACAGGTCCCCGGGGTGAAGGGTGCACATGGGGGAGGGGCACACACAGGGTCTCCGGGAGGAGGTGAGGGGAGCACACAGGTCCCCGGGGTGAAGGGTGCACATGGGGGGAGGGGCACACACAGGGTCTCCGGGAGGAGGTGAGGGGAGCACACAGGTCCCCGGGGTGAAGGGTGCACATGGGGGGAGGGGCACACACAGGGTCTCCGGGAGGAGGTGAGGGGAGCACACAGGTCCCCAGGGGTGAAGGGTGCACATGGGGGGAGGGGCACACACAGGGTCTCCGGGAGGAGGTGAGGGGAGCACACAGGTCCCCGGGGTGAAGGGTGCACATGGGGGGAGGGGCACACACAGGGTCTCCGGGAGGAGGTGAGGGGAGCACACAGGTCCCAGGGGTGAAGGGTGCACATGGGGGATGAGGAGCACACACAGGGTCTCCGGGAGGAGGTGAGGGGAGCACACAGGTCCCAGGGGTGAAGGGTGCACATGGGGGGAGGGGCACACACAGGGTCTCCGGGAGGAGGTGAGGGGAGCACACAGGTCCCCGGGGTGAAGGGTGCACATGGGGGGAGGGGCACACACAGGGTCTCCGGGAGGAGGTGAGGGGAGCACACAGGTCCCCGGGGGTGAAGGGTGCACATGGGGGGAGGGGCACACACAGGGTCTCCGGGAGGAGGTGAGGGGAGCACACAGGTCCCCAGGGGTGAAGGGTGCACATGGGGGGAGGGGCACACACAGGGTCTCCGGGAGGAGGTGAGGGGAGCACACAGGTCCCCAGGGGTGAAGGGTGCACATGGGGGATGAGGAGCACACACAGGGTCTCCGGGAGGAGGTGAGGGGAGCAAACAGGTCCCCGGGGTGAAGGGTGCACATGGGGGGAGGGGCACACACAGGGTCTCCGGGAGGAGGTGAGGGGAGCACACAGGTCCCCGGGGTGAAGCGTGCACATGGGGGGAGGGGCACACACAGGGTCTCCGGGAGGAGGTGAGGGGAGCACACAGGTCCCCGGGGTGAAGGGGGCACATGGGGGGAGGGGCACACACAGGTCCCCGGGGTGAAGGGGGCACATGGGGGGAGGGGCGTGCTGGGGGGGGCTGCATGGGTCCCCCCATGGAGCGAGGGGTGCATGTGGGGGAGGGGTGCACACAGGGCCCCGGGGCGGGGGGACACGCTCCCCCCCACAGAGACTCGGAACTCCCCTTCCCGCCCCCCTCGAGCCCGTGCGCTGACTGTCCTCCAGCCCGCGCTCCGTTGGCCGCTCTGTCCCTCACCGTCTCTATGGCAGCTACTTCCGGCCGCTCGCTCTCCCCCAGCGAGACTCTATGGCTGTCGCTTCCGGCCGCTCTGGTTCCGGTCGGTGACTCCGTGGTGGCTGGTTCCGCCGCCTGCTCGCGCTCCGCTCGCGTCCCGCCCGGCCCCGCGGCAGGGCCCGGCCCCCGGCGGAGGCCGCCGCACCATGGGCGCCTACCTGTCCCAGCCCAACACGGTGAAGAGCTCGGGGGACGGCGCCGGGGCTGGGCCGCGCCCGCTGCACTTCGGCTACAGCGCCATGCAGGGCTGGCGGGTCTCCATGGAGGTGAGGGGGCGGCGCGGGACCCGGGGGGGAGGGGAGGGAAGAGGGGGGGCGGCGCGGGACCCCGGGAGGGAGGGGAGGGGAGAGGGGGGCGGCGCGGGACCCGGGGGGGAGGGGAGGGAAGAGGGGGGGCGGCGCGGGACCCCGGGGGGGAGGGGAGGGGAGAGGGGGGCGGCGCGGGACCCGGGGGGGAGGGGAGGGAAGAGGAGAGGAGGGGGGGCGGCGCGGGACCCGGGGGGGGAGGGGAGGGAAGAGGAGAGGAGGAGGGGCAGCGCGGGACCCGGGGGGAGGGGAGAGGAGGGGAGGGAGGGCAGCGCGGAACTCCGGGGGGAGAGGAGAGGAGGGGGGGCAGCGCGGGACCCCGGGGGGAGGGGAGAGGAGAGGGGGGGAGCGGCGCGGGACCCTGGGGGGGAGGGGAGAGGAGAGGGGGGGAGCGGCGCGGGACCCTGGGGGGAAGGGGAGAGGAGATGGGGGGGCGGCGCGGGACCCTTAACTGCTTCTTGGTACATGTAATTCTCTCTCTCCCTGTAAGCCTCCCCAGACTGATAGTGAAACATCCCCCGGGGTTCTCCTGTGTCTTTCCCTCACACGTCCTTTTGCAGAGCTAGGGGGATTCCGCTTGTCTCACACCCATAGCCACTTTCTCCAGCCTGGGACATGTGTGTGGCTCATCTCTGAATTCCCTGCCAAGCCCTCAGCTGGGGACCTGGTGGCACAGTGCCATCACCACTACAGTGAAGGGATGTTTATTCACTCTGTTTTCTCTTTGTTTTCATTAATGCCATATGTAAATCACATGGAAGCAAACTCTCCTACTAAGGATTCAGCACCCCTACCACTGAGGTTAAGGGCTGAGAACTTCCAGGCCATGTTTCAGTCCTCCAAGGAGTCTCCTGGCAAAAGTGCCAAGACACATCTTTCCTGATACTTCCACAGAAATAAACAAAGTTTTTTGCAGGGGAGATCTCCTTTCTAGTCTCTATGCTATACCATAAAAATAAAGCTGCAGTAAAGGAAGGACCCATGCCAAATTCAAGTTCCTCTGGCATTTCCTGGTTTTCGAGTGTTTAACTGTGCACTTACTATCAGCCTAACATAGAGTTTAATCTGCTGTGTCAGTGTAAATGTGCCTGTCCCGGAGCTCTTGGCGCAGCCCAACAGAACCCCCCCAGTGGCATTCAGATAATCATCACAACCTGTTGGATGCATTGGATCAGCCTATTTCCTCACTTCCTTCCCTCCACCTTCCATTCTGGAATTGGAAGGGGAGCAGAGCGCAGGGAGCTGCCCATTCCTCCTGGCTCCCCAGCCTCTAAGGTTGGAAGAGACGGCGGATTGGTGCTGCGAAATGATCATCACCTGCATGGAAACCCCAGCCTCCCCTGCTTGCCCAGTGAGAAGTGGCAGGACTCTTGGCTGGAGAGGGCCTGACAAGAGTCTGACAGACAGTATGCTCTGTCTCTTTCAGACTGTGCACCAGCTGCTGCTGCTGCCTGCTCAACCTTCCTTCCCCCCAGGCTGGGAACTCAGAGTTGGGACTTGGCCTCAGCTTGGCAGCTGGGTTCCCCAGTTAACAGCTTGTTTTCTCAAAAACTCTGGGTGTTCTCTGTGAGGACACCTTATCTTTGCCATTGTTTGATTTCCTGTAAGTGTCTCCTTCCCAGGCTTCTGCCACTGAGGTCTTAGCAGTCAGCTAGGAGAATACCCAGTAGGTGAACGGAGGAGCTATTTCCCTCCCTCTCCATGGCCTACTGTTGTTACACGGGTCCTCCGTTCCCCTTGTGCTTGGGCAGTGCTCTGTGCAGGTCGGTGTTGCTGTGCTGTTGGTGGTTATTTGCACTTTCCTCGGGCACTAACTTCGTGCCACCTCTCATCTTGGCTGTGGAGGTTTGGTTTTGCTCTTTGGCCTCTTCAAAATCTGTTAAATTAGGCTGAATACTGGGGAAAGAGGAATCAGTGAACACTGTTGATAGTGAATTTTCCTGTGGAGCTTCTCTGATGAGGTACATCTCAGTGTCAGCATGAGAGTCACTTAAACAGATCCGTCCCCAAGTATCTAGCAAAGAACAAAGCACCTGTGCTGAGAGGGAGTGTGCAGCACTTAAGAGACGTCACAGCATTTCACACAAACACCCCCTGCAGGCTGAGCACCAGCCAGAGAACTGTTAGTCTGAAAGGCACATTCTGTGCTTCAAATTCAGCCCAAGTCACAGCCAGCTGCTGTTCCTGGGGAAGGAATTTGGCCATGAACCCTTGTCTGCTGCTCTGTGATGTTCTGCTCTGTATAGGTGATTATTCCATGGTCATTACCTCAGTGTCTGAGTGCGTATAGATAAAGGCCAGAAAGGATTTCGTTTTTGTGTCGAACAGTCCCCTCGGTAGGCCACCCTTTCTGCTGGCTCACCTGGGAGGTTCCGTGGGCGGCCGGAGAATGAGCAGGATTCTGACACCAGTGCCATGGCAGAGATGCCTGCCTGGGAGGTGGGATTTCCATGACACTATTTCTGATTCGCTCCAATGCACCGAGAACAGTGGGGGACAATGTCAGTTCTAGACTCCTCAGCCTACCCTTCAGCTCATTTGAGACCAGCACGCTGTTACCCAGCCACATGGGGCAGAGTCCACGTGGGGCTTGCCCAGGAAAGGCTTGGCACACTCGGGCTAGAGAGAGGGGAAAGGCCTCTAGCCCAGGTGTGCAGAGATCCCCTACGAAGGCCTGGAGAGTGTGGTGGTGCTGCCGTACCACTTCTCCCTCCTGTCAGGTATGACTGGAGCAGGTGATGCTCCAGTGTGCATGGATCTGGGCTGCTTATGAACTGGGGAAAGGAGCCAGGCAGTTGGAGGGGCCACAGACTCCCTGTTTGACTTTGGCCGAGTCCTTTGGGGCTTGTCTATATGGGGAAACTTACCGGCATAACTGCCAGTACGATGCTACCACTGTTGTTCTCCTGGTGTGCTATGGTGGTATAAAGTATCAGAGGGGTAGCCGTGTTAGTCTGGATCTGTAAAAGCAGCAAAGAGCCCTGTGGCACCTTATAGACTAACAGACGTTTTGGAGCATGAGCTTTCGTGGGTGAATACCCACTTCTTCAGATGCATGTGGTGGAAAAATCCAGGGGCAGGTATATATATGCTAGCAAGCAAGCTAGAGATAACGAGGTCAGTTCAATCAGGGAGGATGAGGCCCTGTTCTAGCAGTTGAGGTGTGAAAACCAAGAGAGGAGAAACTGGTTCTGTAGTTGGCAAGCCATTCACAGTCTCTGTTGAATCCTGAGCTGATGGTGTCAAATTTGCAGATGAACTGAAGCTCAGCAGTTTCTCTTTGAAGTCTGGTCCTGAAGTTTTTTTGCTGCAGGATGGCCACCTTAAGGTCTGCTATAGTGTGGCCAGGGAGGTTGAAGTGCTCTCCTACAGGTTTTTGTATATTGCCATTCCTAATGTCTGATTTGTGTCCATTTATCCTTTTCCGTAGAGACTGTCCAGTTTGGCCGATGTACATAGCAGAGGGGCATTGCTGGCATATGATGGCGTATATTACATTGGTGGATGTGCAGGTGAATGAACCAGTGGTGGTATGGCTGATCTGGTTAGGTCCTGTGATGGTGTCGCTGGTGTAGATATGTGGGCAGAGTTGGCATCGAGGTTTGTTGCATGGATTGGTTCCTGAGCTAGAGTTATTATGGTCGGTGTGCAGTTACAGGTGAGGATATGTTTCAGGTTGGCAGGTTGTCTGTGGGCAAGGACTGGCCTGCCACCCAAGGCCTGTGAAAGTGTGGGATCATTGTCCAGGATGGGTTGTAGATCCTTGATGATGCGTTGGAGGGGTTTTAGCTGGGGGCTGTATGTGATGGCCAGTGGAGTCCTGTTGGTTTCTTTCTTGGGTTTGTCTTGCAGTAGGAGGCTTCTGGGTACACGTCTGGCTCTGTTGATCTGTTTCCTTATTTCCTCGTGCGGGTATTGTAGTTTTGAGAATGCTTGGTGGAGATTTTGTAGGTGTTGGTCTCTATCTGAGGGGTTAGAGCAGATGCGGTTGTACCTCAGTGCTTGGCTGTAGACAATGGATCGTGTGATGTGTCCGGGATGGAAGCTGGAGGCATGAAGGTAGGCATAGCGGTCGGTAGGTTTTCGATATAGGGTGGTGTTAATGTGACCATCACTTATTTGCACCGTGGTGGTATAGTCATGCCAGTACATTTCCTTGTGTAGATAAGCACTTGGTCTCCCTGGGCCTCCGTTTCCATCTGTACAATGGGGCCAGTAGCCCCATCCTGCCACACAAGGGGGTGTGGGAATAAAGACCCTCGGATGGTACGGTGACGGGAGCCTGGATAGATAGAGCTGGAGTCTGGCTCCAGACTGGCAGAATCCCAAGTTACCATTTTAAAGAGCTCTCAGTCTGGAGGAGTGCAGAGGTTGCTGTGCACAGCAAGAGGCAGAAGAGTTGCATGCCCCTTCCGGGAGGAGCAAGCTGCTCTGGTGAGCTGTAGGTGGAGCATGTGCTGTGAGTCTGGGAGCGTCTTGGGAGGTCTCAGGAGTGTGAAATTCACCCCCCTGCCTGCTGTAGTTGCGCTGACCCACTCTCTGGGGCATACGTAGGTAGGTCAATGAAGGACTGCTTCCATCAGCCTAGATACCATCACTAAGGGAGGTGGAGTTCCTGTAACAGCAACACCCCTTCTGTCACTGGAAGAAGCGTCTGCGCTATAGTGGCATGTGGCTGTGCTACTGTAGCAGCTGCTTCTTACTGTTCGTGCCCGTCTCTGGTTTTGTGAGAACAGCGTGTGAGTGGGAAATCTCCAGGTGTGAAATGTGAGTGTGTCTATGCTGGTACCGTATTTCCCTGCCTCTGAGCACCATTCATGCCGGGTCAGCCGCTGGGAGCCAGTGCAACCCCAACACTCTGACTTGGTGCTTTCTCTTTCAGGATGCGCACAACTGTATTCCTGAGCTGGACAGTGAGACGGCCATGTTCTCCGTCTACGATGGACATGGAGGTAACTGCTCCTCTCACTCTTTCCAGGGAATTGTACTTGGGCAGCTTCTCACAGGGGACTGCTCTGGTCTGCTGCAGTGGCTGTGGGAAGAAGGGCACTGGGTTGGCACAGTGGGAGCTGGACAACCTCCCTCTGGTGGGAGTTGGGCTTGAAGGGTCCACAGGAGACATTCCAGGACTGAGGCTGTTTTTCCAGCTGGGCAGGGGAGTGGTTTGAGGGTCACCACTTTGAGGTGAGCACGTGCATAAGAACATAAGAATAGCTGTACTAGGTCAAACCAAAGGTCCATCCAGCCCAGTATCCTGTCTACCGACAGTGGCCAGTGCCAGGTGCCCCAGAGGGAGTGAACCTAACAGGTAATGATCAAGTGATCTCTCTCTTGCCATCCATCTCCACCCTCTGACAAACAGAGGCTAGGGACACCATTCCTTACCCATCCTGGCTAATAGCCATTGATGGACTTAACCTCCATGAATTTATCCAGTTCTCTTTTAAACCCTGTTATAGTCCTAGCCTTCACAACCTCCTCAGGCAAGGAATTCCACAACTTGACTGTGCACTGTGTGAAGAACTTTTTATTTGTTTAAAACCTGCTGCCTATTAATTTCATTTGGTGACCCCTAGTTCTTGTATTATGGGAATAAGTAAATAACTATTCCTTATCCACTTTCTCCACACCACTCATGATTTTATAGACCTCTATCATATCCCCCCTTAGTCTCTCCTTTTCCAAGCTGAAGAGTCCTAACCTCTTTAATCTTTCCTCATATGGGACCAATTCCAAACCCTAATCATTTTAGTTGCCCTTTTCTGAACCTTTTCTAGTGCCAGTATATCTTTTTTGAGATGAGGAGACCACATCTGTACAAAATATTCGAGATGTGGGCATACCATGGATTTATATAAGGGCAATAATATATTCTCAGTCTTATTCTCTATCCCCTTTTTAATGATTCCTAACATCCTGTTTGCTTTTTTGACCACCTCTGCGCACTGTGTGGACATCTTCAGAGAACTATCCATGATGACTCCAAGATCTTTTTCCTGATTAGTTGTAGCTAAATTAGCCCCCATCATATTGTATGTATAGTTGGGGTTATTTTTCCCAATATGCATTACTTTACATTTATCCACATTAAATTTCATTTCCCCATTTGGTTGCCCAATCACTTAGTTTTGTGAGATCTTTTTGAAGTTTTTCACAGTCTGCTTTGGTCCTAACTATCTTGAGCAGTTTAGTATCATCTGCAAACTTTGCCACTTCACTGTTTATCCCTTTCTCCAGGTCATTTATGAATAAGTTGAATAGGATTGGTCCTAGGACTGACTCCTGGGGAACACCACTAGTTACCCCTCTCCATTCTGAGAATTTACCATTAATTCCTACCCTTTGTTCCCTGTCTTTTAACCAGTTCTCAATCCATGAAAGGACCTTCCCTCTTATCCCATGACAGCTTAATTTATGTAAGAGTCTTTGGTGAGGGACCTTGTCAAAGGCTTTCTGGAAATCTAAGTATACTATGTCCACTTTGTCCACATGTTTGTTGACCCCTTCAAAGAACTCTAATAGATTAGTAAGACACGATTTCCCTTTAGAGAAACCATGTTGACTTTTGCCCAACAATTTATGTTCTTCTGTGTCTCTGACAATTTTATTCTTTACTGTTGTTTCAATAATTTGCCCAATACCTACGTTAGACTTACCTGTCCGTAATTGCTGGGATCACCTCCAGAGCCCTTTTTAAATATTGGCGTTATATTAGCTAACTTCCAGTCATTGGGTACAGAAGCTGATTTAAAGGACAGGTTACAAACCATAGTTAGTGGTTCCGCAATTTCACATTTGAGTTCTTTCAGAACTCTTGGGTGAATGCCATCTGGTCCTGGTGACTTGTTACTGTTGAGTTTATCAATTAATTCCAAAACCACCTCTAGTGACACTTCAATGTGTGACAATTCCTCAGATTTGTCACCTACAAAAGCCAGCTCAGGTTTGGGAATCTCTCTAACATCCTCATCTGTGAAGACTGAAGCAAAGAATCCATTTAGTTTCTCCGCAATGACTTTATCATATTTAAATGCTCCTTTTGTATCTCTATCATTGAGAAGCCCCACTGGTTGTTTAGCAGGCTTCCTTCTTCTGATGTACTTAAAAACATTTTGTTATCACTGTTGGAGTTTTTGGCTAGCCGTTCTTCAAACTCCTTTTTGGCTTTTCTTATTACATTTTTACACTTAATTTGGCAGAGTTTATGTTCCTATTTACCTCACTAGGATTTCACTTCCACTTTTTAAAAGATGCTGTTGTCAGAGGTGTGTTGTCAGATGCTACCGGTGTGGTGCTCTGCTCTCTCTCTGTTGGTATTACTCGGCTGCGTGCGTGTGTTCCCTCTGTGTGCTTCCCCAGCTCTGCGCAGATAGCTGACGCAGCGGACCCGAAGAGAACCCCCAATGACCACAGAGTCTAGTAAGGTACGAAGGCACGTCGGCCAGGTTTATTGTGCTCGGACACAATTGCAGTTCCGTGTAGGTTTCTGAGCCTAACTCAGGGCATACGACGAGAAAGTGCCTCTTGGCAATGGACTCGGCTCAGTCAGTGGCGGGACTTTCCACTGCCCCCTAGGCCGGACAAAGGCATCGCCCCAGGGATACATTTTTATACACAGGTACAAACAAGTTACACATCACTCCTGACGTATTGAGGTGCAGCCCCTCTACGTAGTAAGGTACAACCCCTCTACGTAGTAAAGTGCCGCCTCTCACCTTGTACATGTTGGTTCGATCAAAACAACTCTATCCATCATATTACCCTTTTGCCCCTGTCATTGGGATGGGTCGGCCTGTTCCTTGTTATCTGTGTGGAATGTGCAAGTATATGAATGTTCTGATCTCTAGTGTTCAGTACCTTTTAGGTACGTATCTTCTTGCAGCATCAGCCCTTTCCTTGCCAGCTTCTGTGAGCAGGGCCTGCCTCTGGCTCACAGCTTCACTCTGCTTTATGTTAGCAAAGTCTTGACCATTACTTTAGTTCAGGCCTCAGGCCTCATACTGGGCCTTCACTTACTACATTCCCCTACTTTTTGTCTTTTTATGGGGAGGATGTTTACCCATCGTCCCGGAAAAGCATAATGCATGGACTAAAGATAATCCAGTGGGCTAAACACTGTTATGTGGTTACCTTATTTTACCATCCATACACTTATGCCCCATCTGTCAGTTTAGTCTGCACATTCCCTCGTACGACTGAGAGACAGATTTTATTATCCAATTATTTTTTAGTCCCTTATGGTGGGCCTGGGAATGTTAGGCCCGGGACCATGACTGAGGAATGTAATATTATGATTGATCCTTAGAGGCACTTTCAATTAATATATATGAATTATATGGATATGGCATATATTTGTAGTGTGTATGGGCCTATATGTATAGTATGTATGTGTACATATGACACCAACTTATATCCAAGTGTAACCATGTTTTTCCAGGCTGCTGGTGTACTCTGGCCATTTTACTTTGGTGACACAGATAGAAACACACTCCTATTAGGGCAATTCCAGTTATCACCTGTCTCATCATTAGTAGCAGGCTAAGTGTTTTAAAATACTGGGATAGGGATTGTGATAGTGTGTCCCACAGTGCTATGTATATGAGAAATAAAACAGACATTTGGAGTAGTGACACTACCACTGAGGCCTTTATATGTAAATATATTGTAATGAGTTACTACACAGTACTGTCCATTCATATTATAGGTTATCCTTAAGGCTGGTTGTCACCATCTGGTCAGCTTTACTGGGCAGGAAACAGAAGTGGGTAGCTTCTCTGTTCCATTGGTTGAACTGCTCTGTGATACACCAGTAGTTGATGTAGATCCAGTTGTTTGTTATGGATGCTGTCTTCCAGATAACCTACTGAATGGACAGTAACCAATTTATCAAATATTGCTGTGTTAGGATTTAATATTGGTACCCAGATACTAAACAAGATTGTTTTGACTAACATGTGCCTCAGTTAGGATGCAGTGTCACTGACCCAAATTATAACTGGTACTAACAGGCAATTTGTTTACCCAATTTGTAGTTACCATGTAGCTTAATTTCTTTACCAATTTGTTTTTTCCTTGCCTTCATGGTGTTTGCTGCCATTCGTTTGTTGATTTTTACCTGTGGGTTGGTTAAACAGTTTAGCAAGGTTATACACATTGTAGATGTTGTACAGCAATCATACAATACAGCAATAATACAGCAGTACAATGATAGTACAGTAGTACAGCAATAATTCAGTTGTTTTTACACAGTAATCAAGTTAAAATTAAATGACAGTTTTTCTGATCCAGCTCATGGTTTTTATCTGATTGTTAACTTAATTGTCCATATATGGTAGGTAGAGGTGTATTTGACCAGTCTTTTACTTATAAAGCACTTCATTTTTCTTTTCTTGATGCTTGGAGGTTTCCTCACTGTATACAGTTATTATCTGGTGTCTTCAAGGTGTGATATTTTCTAGCATCTTTGGTCTGTGGGATGCAACTTAAACAACTTTTGTTAGTTAACATAGTAAAGTTTTTTTTTGTTTGTTTATTTGTTTTCAGTAACCCAAACTTAATACACAGTTTTAACTTAGTTTGTTTACAATATAATAAGAACAATGTAATAGGGACCAAGCCTTTTATAACATAAGCTATACTTTTGCAATTGTTGTATAGACATTCATTTTCATTTGGGGTGCATTACTAATATTTAACACTAAATGTAATGCTTAACAGCTAAAATAAATGCTCACAATCTTTCATGAGAAGGGGTATTGCTTTCCCTTGCTGAACACTTTGTTTTAGTAACATAACTTCAACAAGCTTTTTAGAGTTAGAGTTAATTTGCTTGTGATACCAATTTTACTCTTGTTAACCGTTTAGAAGCACAAACTTTAACAACCATTGCTCCCCATGAACATAAAACAAAACAAAAGCATATAAAATTAAACCAACTATAACATTAAACCAAAATAAATGTTAAATACAGATACATGCAAATACTTTGAGGATATTTGAGGGTATACTTTCAAAATGCTTTGTTATGTTTGGGAGCCAAAGGTGGAAACCTGTTAAAAACGTGGAAACCTGTTGAAATTGTTTGGTTAGCTTCATGCATAAATTGTTATTTTAAAACATTTTAGTTATAACAGTCTTATAACTCTATTTAACAGTGCAAACAAATGTATAAAAAGCCCAAACAAGAAATTGACATTTTATTAATATTATCTTTACCTTAATGTTGAGATTTTCCCTAACATTTTTTCTTTTTTTAATAACAATTAAAAAAAAAATGAAAAAACAAAACAAAACTGTGATTGATAAAAGAGACTTATTTTTGTTTGCGATTGCATTATTTGTTGAGACAGAAATATATGTACATATATTTGTAACTGAAACCTTTTTGAACTTTGCACAAAAAATTGGTGTTAATAATACTATGATTATACCCCAACCGTGATTTTAAAATAGTGTGGTACCACATTTCATATATTTTTTAAAAGGGTATAAAGTTGACTTTTGTTGCAACAAAAAAAATAACAATAAAAATATTGTTTTTTAAAATAGTCACATGACACACACAACAAAGACACAAGACACACACACAGGACATACAGGACAAACTTACAATTAAAAACAAATGGCGCCAGAATTCTATTCATAACTATACAAAATAACACCACAAAAAATAAAAAGTAAAAAGAGTTAAACATTTGAATAAACAAGTTATTACCTTATTTAAAACTTGTAGCATGAATTTGATAAAAAATATATTAATATTTGCCAAATGTATTGTATTAATTTGGTAACAAGGAATTTTGCATTACTTTATATTTAACATTATTTTAAAACTCTGCTGTATGGAATAAGAAAAGCCCATGTTTCAAATATTAGTTAGTGGTTAGGATTAGAAGCAGAGAGTGCATTTCTGTTGCTTGGCAACCATATCTTCAAGAAAGTTAGGAATAATTCCAGCTGTTGCATTCCTGAAGGGTTAAAATAATTAATTTACTGGATTTAAAGTTTTTACCTTATTTTTTTGTTTGTTTGTTTCTTGTTTTGTTCTGTTTTCAATTGCTTTATCTTTTGGAGGTTTCTGTAAAAACTATAACTTTTAACTTTTAAAACAAAGAGAAAAATTAGAAATGAGGAGAGGCGGGGGAAAAAGGGGGAGGGTGAAGAGCAACCTAGATAGATAGCGAGACCTGAGCCAAGAGAGATTAACTCTATCAAGGCATTTGAAAGTACGGGCAGCAGCAGCAGCAAGTTTAGCAACTGAGAAAACATACAAAGGACAAAACTTAACTGGTATGTAAAAATGTATGAGAAAGAAGGTTCTATTTTCAGATATGAGCGCGGAGTGTGGTTCCATGGGTCAAAGCAATTGGGAACCTGCACAGTTGGGGATTGCGCCCCTGGTTTTTATCCTGGCTCTGAGAGGAGATTGAGGGTAGTTACCTGCTCTTGTAAAACCTGAATTTGTTCCCCCAGTGTCTGTTGCTTTTGTGTGCATGCCAAATGGATGGTGGGGGTGCCCTTTTTTGCTGCAGTTAACTGGTTTTGGGCAGCTCCATGTGTTAATGCATCAATTCTAGCTGTTAACCCGCTTAATTTTAGTTTTTTACTTTGAAATTCTTTTTTATTCACTCCCCTGCGATCGAGTCGCAGCTCCTGTCTCCTAATGTGCTCTGTGAACTGTTCCGTTTTTTCCTTCATTTGATTTACCAATTCAATGAGAGTATTGTTTGCTACTCTTTCCTTCTGTGCACTTACTTGTCCCGTTCTGACAGGCACCAGTTTAGGTTCCGGTTTAAGTTTCACTGGAACCCGGCTTTTATCATAAGGTGATGGTTACAGTGCAGTGGACCCATTTCATGTTTTAATTTTACTAGGACCACCTCTTTCCACTTCTGTCCCCATTCTTCAGGCACAGGGTAGCTACCTGAAGCCTGCAGTTTACCACCAATATTTATAACAGGGGACGGCACATGTATTTTTTGTAGGTTCCTTACAGTTGTTTCCAGTGTTTTACTCTGTTCCTGTACTGGTTGTCTCTGGGCTGCTTGCAACCCTGCTAGGGCGGTGGGAGCATTCCAGGGCTGTGTAGCTTCTTTTGATTCTTTTAACTGTTTCTTTGTTACTGTTACTTTTGCTTTTTTACTTTTATTACTATTTCTTAGAGCCTCAGCTCTACATATGCCAGTCCATGTTTCCCCACTCTCTTTTTTAAATTCATATGGACCCCCCTTACTGGCAATCCAGCGGGTTCAGGAGTTATCAAACTCCGTGGGGATCAAAAGGGAGGGGATAAGGGGGTTCCCTAGCTCGAGGTTTTCTGTCATGTTAGATCGCGATTCCTACAGTGGACAGCTCGCTTACTCACCAGATCAGCGGTCGGGGTCACCAGTGTTGTCAGAGGTGTGTTGTCAGATGCTACCGGTGTGGTGCTCTGCTCTCTCTCTGTTGGTATTACTCGGCTGCGTGCGTGTGTTCCCTCTGTGTGCTGCCCCAGCTCTGCGCAGATAGCTGACACAGCGGACCCGAAGAGAACCCCCAATGACCACAGAGTCTAGTAAGGTACGAAGGCACGTCGGCCAGGTTTATTGCGCTCGGACACAATTGCAGTTCCGTGTAGGTTTCTGAGCCTAACTCAGGGCATACGACGAGAAAGTGCCTCTTGGCAATGGACTCGGCTCAGTCAGTGGCGGGACTTTCCACTGCCCCCTAGGCCGGACAAAGGCATCGCCCCAGGGATACATTTTTATACACAGGTACAAACAAGTTACACATCACTCCTGACGTATTGAGGTGCAGCCCCTCTACGTAGTAAGGTACAACCCCTCTACGTAGTAAAGTGCCGCCTCTCACCTTGTACATGTTGGTTCGATCAAAACAACTCTATCCATCATATTACCCTTTTGCCCCTGTCATTGGGATGGGTCGGCCTGTTCCTTGTTATCTGTGTGGAATGTGCAAGTATGTGAATGTTCTGATCTCTAGTGTTCAGTACCTTTTAGGTACGTATCTTCTTGCAGCATCAGCCCTTTCCTTGCCAGCTTCTGTGAGCAGGGCCTGCCTCTGGCTCACAGCTTCTCTCTGCTTTATGTTAGCAAAGTCTTGACCATTACTTTAGTTCAGGCCTCAGGCCTCATACTGGGCCTTCACTTACTACAGATGCCTTTTTATCTCCCACTGCTTCTTTTACATGGTTGTTAAGCCACGGTGGCTCTTTTTTTGTTCTTTTACTGTGTTTCTTAATTTGGGGTTTACATTGAAGTTGGGCCTCTATTATGGTGTCTTTAAAAAGCGCCCATGCAGCTTGCAGGGATTTCACTTTAGTCACTGTACCTTTTAATTTCTGTTTAACTAACCCCCTCATTTTTGCATGGTTCCACTTTCTGAAGTTAAATACCACAGTGTTGGGCTGTCAAGGTGTTCTTCCCGCCACAGGGATGTTAAAAGTTGTTATATTATGGTCATTATTTCCAAGTGGTCCTGTTATAGTTACCTCTTGGACCAGCTCCTGCACTCCACTCAGGACTAAATCTAGAGTTGCCTCTTCCCTTGTGGGTTCTCGTACCAGCTGTTCCAAGAAGCAGTCATTTAAGGTATTGAGAAATTTTGTCTCTGCATTTCGTCCTGAGGTGACATGTTCCCAGTCAATAGGGGGATAATTTAAATCCCACTATTTTTGAGTTCTTAATTTTGTTAGACTCTCTAATCTCCCTTAGCATTTCATCATCACTATCACTGTCCTGGTCAGGTCATTGATAATAGATCCCTAATGTTATATTCTTATTAGAGCATGTAATTCCTATCCACAGAGATTCTATGGAACATGTGGATTCACTTAAGATTTTGACTTCATTTAATTCTACATTTTCTTTCACATATAGTGCCACTCCTCCCCTCCACCCTGCACTCCCCCCCCGGACCTGTTCTGTCCTTCCTATATATTTTGTACCCCGGAATGACTGTGTCCCATTTATTGCTCTCAGTCCACCAGGTTTCTGTGATGCCTGTTATATCAATATCCTCCTTTATCACAAGGCACTCTAGTTCACCCAGCTTATTATTTTGACTTCTAGCATTTGTGTACAAGCACTTTAAAAACTTGTCACTGTTTATTTGTCTGCCCTTTTCTAATGTGTCGGATTCTTTTTTACGTGAACGTTTCTTCATACACAGAGCAGGTCCTAGAGGAATGGGCACTTCCAGTTCTGCAGTGAGGGGGTGACTTGGGGTTTGCAAGCTGCTCTGGAGGGCTCTGCAGTTGATGGCCTTGATCCTGCTTTAGTTTCTAGACTGTAGCTGAAGGTCCTTGCCTTGATGCTGCTGCCCGTGCCCCACTTCCCATGTCAGACTGAAGCCTGTGTCCATAGAGACCAAGAGCGTTTTTAATGTATAAGGGAGGTGGCACTCAGAGGCTTGCTGTGTGAAAGGGGTCAGCAGTGCAAAATGTGAAGAACCACTGAGCTAGTCCCTTCCCCTCCGCACGCCCAGCTAAGCCAGTACTAGATACATGGGCCACAGTCTCAATGGAACTAAGCTTTCTGTAAATGCCTGGGTAGATGGATTTTGTCCAGAGTCGGTTTCCAATCAAAATGCACGTATTCTGTGGCTGCAGACGCCACCTCTGTGCAGAAACATGGCCTGGCACCTCTACTTGCGGTGTAACCAATACAGTAACATCCACTCGAGCCTGCAGACAATAACATTTATTTATTTGCTCCCCCCTCCGTCGTATCTGAGCCGCTCGCTTCTTGCAACGGCCCTGCCAGGTAAGACAGAGTTGTTATCTTCTGGCTGGTAGGCAGGGAACAGAGACGGATCAAGGACTTTTTGGAAGTGCCTTTGAGTACAGGTGGTGTTTGGGTGCTGGGCACATCTGTCCAAAGTCACGTGCGGTCTGCCTGGCCAAAGTCACCGTGGAGTCCCTGTCGTAAGTGCAAGCCTGCCCTGCTTCTTGCTGCTGCGTCCTAGCAGGGTGATCACTTTGAAACCGAACCCTGGAATTCTCAACCTCCCCATGAATTGTGCCATTGAGTTTCATGTTGTTAGTAGTATTGGCTTGTGTTGCCATAGCAGCTACAAGCCTCCGTCATGGCCAGCACCCCTGTGCTAGGCGCTTTAGACATAGGACAGAAAGATGACTCCTGCCCCAAAGAGCTGACAGCTGAAGTCAGGCCAAGAGGGACCTGGCCAGATGGGGCTGCAAGGGAACAGAGAGACAGCATTAGTGAGCCTGAGGGGCAGGGGTCTCTGCACACCAGCAGCCTAGCGGCTGTCCGTTTTTTGGAAGGTTCATGGCAGCAGAGGTGTTGAATGAGGCGCTTTGTGGGTGTTTGCAGGGAGCTGCTCTCAAGCATGTGGGTGGCAGGGGAGAAGGCTTGAAAATGTACCAAGGGGGCAGTTGAGGCTTGCACCACGAGCCAGTTAGAGGCAGGAGTCAGCCTTTCACTAATGAATGAGAGAGGACAGTTGGTGGGGACAGAGCGTGAAGGGCCTTGAGAGTGAAGACAGCTTATGTTAGGTACAGTAGAGAAGGTGGGGGGGGGGCAGTGGAGGGATGCGGAGAGAGGGGTGATATAGTCAGAGCACTCCAGCTAGGACAGTCATCTTTGCAGCAGCATTCTGAATGGGTCTGAGCGAGACAAGACTGTCTTTGTCAAAGCCAGAGAGAAGGGTGTTTTAGTATTGAGATTGGAGCGCAGATGAGATTTGTCCCAGACTAGTCTGAGGTGATGCTGCTGAGTTGGGGGAAGCAGCAAGAGGAGATGGAGATAGCTGCAGCCCCTTGGATTAAGGGGGGTACAGCCACTAACAGTTATTGATGTTCACAGTTTAGGATGATTTGTGACCTGCAACTCACGTTCACCTGATAAAACATTTGAGTTTGGTTGGCCGAATAAGCCTAGTATGCCTCTCCGTGGTCCCGCCTCCTTGTCTCTCCAGGTCCTACCAGGGTGTTTTAGAGGGACTCTCTCCTCCACTGTTCTCTTAGGTTAGGAACCAGAGATTTATAGAGCATAAAGGCAGGCGAAACCTCTGAGATCATTTCTCTGACCTCTGGTGTAACACATGCCGTAGTAATCCTCATAATGATTCCTATTTGAACTGGAGCAGAGCTTTTAGGAAACTATCTAGTCTTGATTTTAAAATTACCAGAGATGGAGGATAAGTTGTGCCAGTGTTTAGTTACCCTCAGTGGTTTTTTTTTGTTGTTGTTTTTTAAAAAAGTAGTTGCATCTTATTTCTGGTCTGAATTTGTCCAGCTTCAGCTTCCAGACACTGGGACATTACACCTTTGCCTGCTAGATTGAAGACTCCCTCCGATATCAAATAGCTGTTCCCCATGTATGTGCATATAGACTGGGATCAAGTCACCCGTTAACCTTTCCTTTTTTAACAAAGATGTTGTACTAAGTCAAACACCTCACAGTAATCTAAGTCTGCTACATCAACACTATGACCTTTATCAGCCAAATGTGTCATTTCATCAAAAATAGAGAGCATGTTAGTTTAACAGGATCTATTTTCCATAAACCCATGTTGATTTGCATTAATTATATTATGTAAGAACTGCCGTGCAGTGTCAGACCATGGTCCCTCTAGCACAGTAGCCTGTCTGACAGTTGCAAAGAATCCTGTGGCACCTTATAGACTAACAGACGTTTTGGAGCATGAGCTTTCGTGGGTGAATACCCACTTCCTCAGATGCATGTCTCATGCATCTGAGGAAGTGGGTATTCACCCACGAAAGCTCATGCTCCAAAACGTCTGTTAGTCTATAAGGTGCCACAGGATTCTTTGCTGCTTTTACAGATCCAGACTAACACGGCTACCCTCTGATACTTGTCTGACAGTTGTGGAGCTTCATGGGGAGTGCACATAACAAGGTAGTTAGTGATCCATCCTGTCTTCCCCTGTCGGCTTCTGGCAGTCAGAACTTTAGGGTTGCCCCAAGGGTTGGGTTGTGTCCCTGACCATCTTGGCTAATAGCCATTGATGGACCTGTCCTCTATGAACCTCGCTATTGATTTTTTTTGAGCCCAGTTCTATTTGGCCGTCACAACATCCCTGGCAATGAGTTCCACAGGTGAATTGTGCACTGTGTGAAAAGGTACTTCCTCTTGTTTTGTATTCATCTTGCTACCTGTTAATTTTATTGGGTGACTCCTGGTTTTTATATTGTGGAAAAGGGTAAATAACACTTCATTATTCACTCTCTCCACACCAGGCATGATTTTCTAGATCTCTTGCATATCCCCGCTTAGTCGTCTCTTTTTCAAGCTGAACAGCCCTAATCTTTTTAGTCTCTCCTCATATAGAAGCCCTTTCATATACGTAATTATCTTTGTTCCCCTTTTCTGAATCTTTTCTAGTTCCGTTATATCCTTTCTGAGATGGGGTAACCAGAACTGGACACAGTATTCAAGGTGTGGTTTGCCATGTACGTACTTAGGGGCATTATGATAATTTCAGTCTTAGTTTCTATCACTTTCCTAATGGTTCCTACCATTCTGTTAACCTTTTTGACCACTGATGCGCAGTGAGCTGAAGTTTTCAGAGAACTATTCAATGTGACTCCAAGATCTTTCTTGAGTGATAACAGCTAATTTTGAACCCATCAGGCGTTACTGTGCACTTATCAATGTTGAATTTCATCTGCTCAAATTTTCCTGCTCAATCACCCAGTTTTGAGAGATTCCCCCTGGAACTTTTTGTAGGCAGCTTTGAACTTAACTATCTCGAGTAACTCTGTATCATCTGCAAACTTTTCCTCTTCACAGTTCACTCTTTCTTCCAGATCAGCAATTAATTTGTTAAACAGCACAGGTCTTTGTACAGATCCTTGGGGGATCCCGGTATTTATCTCTGTGCATTGTGACAACTGACCATTTATTCCTACCCTTTGTTTCCTGTCTTTTAACAAGTTACTGATCCATGAGAGAACCTTCCCTCTAATCCCATGACAGTTTAGGCTCTGTTTACACTACAGCTTAAGTCAACATAAGTTATGTTGCTCATGGATGTGAATTAGCCACCCTTCTAAGCGCCATAACTTATGCCAGTGTGGACAGTGCTGTGTCGGCGGGAGAGCTTCTTGCAGGGGCTGGAGAAGTTAAGCCGACAGGAGAGCCCTCCGGAGTGGTGTAGCTGCATCAGTGCTCTCTTGTGTAGCCATAGCATAAGTTTCCTTAAAAGTGTTTGTTGAGGGACCTTGTCAAAGTCTTTCTGAAAGTCCAGGTACACTCTAACTACTGGATCACTCTTGGCCACATGCTTGTTGACCCCCTCAAAGAATTCTAATAGATTGATGAAGCATGATTTCCCTTTAGAAAAGCTGTGTTGATTCTTCCCCAATAAACTGTGTTTAACTCGGTATTTGATAATTCTGTTCTTTACTATGATTTCTGCTAGTTTGCGGAGTCCTGAAGTTAGGCTCACTGGCCTGTAACCACTGGCCGGGATCGCCTCTGGAGCCCATTTTAAAAATCAGCATTACATTCTAGTCATTTGGTGCGCTGTCCTTTAATGCTTTATAAATTGAGTCCTGTATCAGCTGTTCTGTTGTTCTGGCCAGGACTGATGTCTGTCTGATAGGCCTGTGGTTACCTGGGACATCCTGTTCACCCATTTAAAGTCGCCACCCCAAGATGGTCACTGTCTGTGTCACTGTTGTTGATCCCTTTCCCCCACGCTATCTTCTAGCTCAATGGTTACAGTACTCACCAGGGATGTGGGAGGGCCAGGCTCCAATCTCCACTCTGGAACAGACTGGAAACGGGGGTGCCGATTCTCTCTGCCGCTCAGGGTGAATATGGTCTGACTGGACGGGTCTGTATCATCCGACCTCTGATGCATCGCCTTTAGCCAAAGCGGTTTTCACAGGGTTTCCATTCCTTGCCGGTTGCCCAGTTCTCCCCTCCTCCAGACGGGTTTGAAAGAGCTTTGTGTTTGCCATTGATTCCTTACTTCCCCTAACAGCGCCATCACCTTGGGGGGACCCTGCCGTCACCCTTTGTCTGCATTCTCGCTGCCCTTCTGCTTTCCCTGCATTCTTGGCATGTTCTTGTCTGGCTGCTTACCCCTTCTCCATTCCCAGGGTAGTTCCTTCTCCCACTCAGATTTCTGGCCCTTCCCTTCCAGACCAGAGGGGCTGCTCCTCACCTCTCCCATCAGAGCTTTTCACTGGACTGCTTCCCTGCCCCGCTCTGCGTTCTGCCAAGTCCCACTGGATGAGCTGACTCCAGGAGTTAGTGGTCACTGCTGCCATGTCAGTGCCGTCTTCTCTTGGGGGGGCCCACCTGTCATCTGAACCATGGCCCTGTGGTCTGCTTGGCGGCACTGGTTACCCAGGCACCCCCAAGGAGGAGTCGTGGTGTCAAGTAGCTGACAGCTGGTTCAGGAGTGAAATAATCTGTATGCTTATGTGCAGGCCGTGGGTCTGTTACATGCAACTCAGAGAATTTCTCCTCCTTCCATGTCTGGCCCTGTGGCTTGCTTCTCCTATCGTCGCCTCCTGCATTTCTTTCCTTCCTCTCCCAGTAGGACTCCGCTCTGCCCATTAGGACCACAGTCTCCCTCGTTAATTGGAGCATCTCCTTCCTCTTGCGCTGGGGCAGGCGCTCCTGTATGTGAACACTCACTGGCTGCCCCCTGCATGCTGGAAACATGGCACCTCCCAGATTATCTGCATTGAGCAGAAGCCCCCTTTCCCCAGCTGCAATATCAAAGCTCGGCTCTCCAGGTGGGACTGGCCTGAGAACAGTGGAGGCCCCTTGGAACCTGGCCAGCCCCCAATGAAGGGTGAAAAGCCTTGGAGATTTGCTGGGGTCCCAAGGCTTGTCATACTGATGGTGTCTCCAGTGGCAGCAGCCAGTCCTACCACCTCGGCGGTGCAGCTCCTTGGAAAGCGGAGGCCCCTGCGCCAAGCCCTGAGATATCCCACTAGCGACCTCCCCTCTGCAGTTGGTTGCTGTCTCCTCCTCCTGCACTGACCTCCATCCTGGCTGGAGGCCCCAGATTTCCCTCAGGCTGTCACAGCTCAGCTCGCTCTGTGCGCAGGGCCAATGGGAGGAGCAGGATTTTCAAGCAGCCTCTGCTCTCTTTCAGGGGAAGAGGTTGCCCTGTATTGTGCCAAGTATCTCCCAGAGATAATCAAGGACCAGAAGGCGTACAAGGAAGGCAAACTACAGAAGGTAAGAGCCTGGCACCACAGTGGATAAGTGTAGGCATCAAGGCAAGAGAACAGGCTTCTCTGGGCATCTAGTCCCCACCCAGATCCCGCTGTCATCTGGGATTGCCCAGCCCCTCCCTCGGAGGCTGTCCCAAGGACTGGTTATTCTCCCAGGGAAGCTTTCTTCCTTTCTCCACCTTGGGTCTTCTGCTCACTAGCTGTTGGCCTTGTTGTTCAACTGTTCCGCCTCCCTTCTTTAGCTCCCTTGAAGTTACTGAGAGCCGTGCTCATTTCTGGCTCATGCCTTGTGTTCGCTGCAGAGAGTCCCCCTCTCTGCTCTCCATATCCCCACAGAGCTGCCCTGGTTTTCAGTCTCCTCCTGGATCAATGCAGGAATCGGACTGATGGGCAGCAGTGTAAGTGAGAGAAATGCAGCTCCTTGAGACTCACAGCGATGGCAGAGTGGAGCTTTCGGAGAAGAGGCATTAGGCGGCATGTCCTGAGCACAGGCCAGTCTGGCAAAGCCAGTGACCTATAGAAATGAGGGGTTGTTCTCATGCTGACCCTCCCCAGTGCCATCCCATCTGCCCCATGCGCTCTCTGGCAAACCTGGCCAGTCACCTCAGTGATTCTCCTGAAGGGGCTGGGGACGTGATGGGATCCCAGTGCTGCTGAGAGAGGGCAGGGCGGGTGGGCAGGCGCTCCCCTGAACAGCATGCAGCCCCTGTGGTGTCTGTCTGTCTGTAGGCTCTGGAGGATGCCTTCCTGGCCATCGATGCCAAGCTGACCACAGAGGAGGTGATTAAGGAGCTCGCTCAGATCGCTGGGCGGCCCCAGGATGACGACGAGGGGAAAGAGAAAGTGGCTGATGAAGATGATGGTAAGTGAAGCATGTGCCCAGCCAGTATCTGAGGCTGAGCACTGAGGTGCTGGCCACCAGCCGTGGGGGGAGGGTGGGAAGGGCAGTGACTGCTGGGGAAGGGTTTGTTCTTTAAAGGAGCCAGTTAAACAGAGTGCAGCTGGAGCTAACTTAGCGCTCTCCTCGAGGCGCCTCCCGGGCGGGCATGGCGGAGTCGGAGCTGTTTTTCAAGCTTGCTCGTTTAACTGACACACGCCTTCCGTGGGCCCCTCCCTTGGGCATATCTGCAGCAGGTGCTCTGCTCCAGCCAAGGGTTCGAGCTTTCTGGGCCATGGCAATACGGGTCTGAGATGAGATGTGGTGTCAGTGAAATGGGCAGCAGTGTCCCAAGCTTGCAGCTCCAGGGTGGGGGGGTCATGGATGGACAAGTGGTGGGACGGAGGTGAACTCAAGACCCCCCAGGTGACTGGCCCAAGACTCTGCCTTTTTCATTCAAAGAAGCAGATGTGCTTTCCCATGTGTGCATGTCTGTCAGGACAAGGAGCAAAGCCCCAGCCAGGAAACGAGAATTACTCGCTTCCAGCCTTCGAGTGAATGTAAAGGGGCACCCACACTGGATCCCGGCATTTTTCTGCAAGTGCCGAGGAACCTGGGTTCCTTCACCTGTGGGGGAAGCCCTTTAGTTTGCTCTCTGCATCTGGCAGCACTCTGGGTAGAGTTGTTTCACTTCCCATCTTTGAGCTGACTAATAAAGTAAAAACTAGCAAAACGGCAGCTTCAGGGAAGCAGCAAGATTCCCCCTTGAACTGCTGGCCCCAATTTGGTGTTTGGGAAGGGTGTGTCTTAGCGTCTCACGTTTCCCCATGGCCCCAGCGCCTGGTTCTCAGGTGGGTGAGCGACCTGTGCCAGAGCCCTGCGGAGCGACTTGGCCCTCGAAGCTTAGCCTTTCCCGTTTGTGGTGTCTGACCTGTGCAAGGAAACAGACCAGCCAGTGTCCCAGCACTCGGCATCACCACAGACCTTCAAACAAAACCCAAACGCTTGGCCAGCGTCAGCTCTTCTCACTTGCAAGCTCACCCCCAGCACCTCGAGCTGAGCTTCCGTTGGCGAATTCCTCCTTGGTGGCCACTGTGTCCATGACGTTGGCCAGTGAGCATCACCTGGCTTAGCAGCTGGGAGCTGGCTGCTGTGTGTCCATACAGCCCAGTGTGTGCGCTGTGCCTATCAGCTGTGTGAGTGTGATGGTCACCCTCCCCACTGCTTGGTCTGGGAGCGGGTGGGGGCAGCTGTCTCCCGTGTGTGTGCGTGGAATGCCCGGCCTAGTGCGGGCACTGCTGCAACCTCAGGCATCTCTTGGCTAGTGCAGCTTGGAGCCAAACCTGTGCTGCTGCTGCCACCCCACAGGCGGCATTTCCTGCTCTGACTTCCCCTTTCTCTTGCAGTTGACAACGAGGAAGCGGCTCTTCTGCATGAAGAAGCCACAATGACCATAGAGGAGCTGCTGACTCGCTATGGACAGAACTGCATCAAGAACCTCAGAAACAAGCCACTCCCTCCGGCTGAGGAGATGGGCCAGGAGCATGGCGGGGAGGCGAGCGTGAATGGAGAAAGCAGCCTGGGAGAGCTGGCTGAGCACAGAGAGAGGAAGAACGGGAAGCCAGATGACAAGGCCACGGGCATTTCCTCCACCTCCCACGGAGCTGATGCTGGGAACAACAGCTGTGCTGCAAAGCAGGCCGAAGTGGGGAGGGGCAAAGAGACGGTCACTTCCTCCACGGGGGAGGCAGGGCCCTCCTGCTCCTCCACTGGAAAGCCCCAGGGCACGACCAAGTCCAAATTTTTTGAAGACAGTGAGGATGAGTCAGATGAGGGAGAAGAGGAGGAGGACAGTGAGGTAGGCGCCAGAGCTCAGAGGCAGCTGCCCTTCCTGGGGGTGGGGAATGACTCTTTCTCTCTCTCTCCACATTCTTTAAGGGTTGTAAGAGCATCGGGCTGCCCCAGGCCTGCCGTCAAGATGGGATTTGCAGGCTGATGCCTGTGTCTGCCCCACCTCGCAGCGGGCCTGTGGAAGGAGGGTGCTGCAGACGCTGTGGTCTGGCCAGTGCATGAGCTGGGAGCTGCTACCTGCTGCCCAGCTCATACACACCAGAGAATGAGAGACGACCTGCTGGGTCATTGGCTCCCTCTTGCTGAGCTCATCTTGTGCATCCTCCTGGAGGGGCTTGTGTGCTTGGAGCCGGGCACTCCTGCTCTCTCATGGCGTCTCTCGTGTCTGTAGGAGTGCAGTGAGGATGAAGATGGCTACAGCAGTGAGGAGGCAGAGGATGAAGAGGATGAAGATGACACAGAAGAGGCTGAGGAGGATGAGGACGAAGAGGAAGAGATGATGTTACCAGGCATGGAGGGGAAAGAGGAGGTGCACATCCCATTTCTGCCTTCTCTTTGTTAGTCCTGTGCTGGGGAGCACCCGCGAATCACTTGGGAGCCAGAGAATGCCCCTTGGCCATGGAGGCTCTGTGCAGCCCAGGGATTTTCTACACAGCTTTCCTGCGGCGGAGCATGTAGCCTGAAGCAGGTGTCTTCCCACCTGGAGGCGGTGGAGGGTTTGGAATGGGGCCTGAGCTGTGGGGCAGCAGGGGAGATGCTGCAAAGGGGGACTCCGCTGCTAGCTTATCTGATCAGACGTACTGCAGAACAGCACGGCAATTCCTCAGGATCAGCCGGCCCGGCTGTGTGTCTCACCTGCACACAACAAATGCTAGTAATTAGCAGCTCTCCAGCCAGCCAGCAGGCTGAGGACGGCATTCACAGCTGGGCGGGAGCTGCAGCTAGGTGCAGTGAGATGGAGACTGCAGAAGCCTCCATCCTTGCCTCTGCAATGCAGTGCAGCCCCTGCTTGGGGCTGGCTGAGGCTGGAGTTGCTGCAGGAGAGGACAGCTGCAGGCCATGCTATTGAGCTCACTGGTGGTCCTAGGACGATGTGTTAAATCTGAGGTGGCCCACTCCTGGGAAAACTTAGCCATGCTCTGTTCCTTTCACACCCCTTCCCTCGCCTCCTGCGGTGGCCCCCTCTTTGGGCCCTGCACCTTGAAAGGCGAGGTCTGGTACAGCCGATGTCCTGTAAGAGCTCCTGGGCTGGTTTGTACCATCTCTCCCTGAATAGCTACTTTAGGGCTAGGAGCATTATGTATCTGAGAAGAAGTCTCACCAAACCCCTTGCCTCTCAGCCTGGCTCTGACAGCGGGACGACGGCCGTGGTAGCCCTTATCCGGGGGAAACAGCTGATCGTAGCCAATGCTGGAGACTCTCGCTGCGTGGTGTCGGAGGGTGGCAAAGCTGTGGACATGTCCTATGACCACAAACCGGAGGATGAGCTGGAGCTGGCGAGGATAAAGAACGCCGGGGGCAAGGTCACCATGGATGGGAGAGTGAACGGGGGTCTCAACCTCTCCAGGGCAATCGGTGAGTGAATCCAGGAGGCCGGCCAGGGCACCCTGCAGCTGAGGGGATGGCACGTGCACGCAGACCGCCTGCTTCATGGTGGATTTGTGAGTGATGGATGATTTAGATGGGGCCCAAGGCATGGTAGGCGTGAGCCAGGAGTGGTGAGAAAAGCAAACAATCCTGGGATGTATAAGGCATGGGGTGGTGTATTCCCTAATTAGTGGTGTGGGCTCATCTGAACACCATGTGGGGTTCTCCTCATCCTCCTAAACAGGGTGTTGCACAGCTACAGGGGTTAGAGAAGGGCAGCAAGAACGGTCAAGGACTTGGGGAAATCTCTTCTGTGCAGAGGGGTTTGTCCTCGTGCAAAGGAGATGGATGAGGAGGGACGTGATTAAAGTTTCTAAAGCAATGCATGGTTGAGAGAAAGGAAGATCAGCAGTGTCTGTTTAAATGATGGGGACCCTGAAAAGGCACAAGGAGCCTGTGGAACTCCGTCACATGACATAGCTGAGGCTAAGAGCCTAGCGGGATTCAGCAAGAAGGTAGATGTTTCTCTAGGAATGGGGAATATCCGGAATTATCAGAGGAAATACTAACCCTCAAACCAGAGTTCTGAACTGGCCATGAACCCTCTTGCCCCAGAGCATGAGCCTCTAACTACTGGGGCTGGGGGAACCTTCCCCTGGGGCAGGCCGCCTGGTCACTGCACCTTCCCCTGAAGCAGCTGGCGCTGGCCCCTGTCAGAGATAGGACACTGGACTAAATGGACCCTGGTCTGGTCCGCATGAGCAGTGTCTGTTTGTGCTCCTAAAAGCACAGGCGGTGGAGAGATGTGTGGCTGGGCTGGCGACACACTGTTTTGGGGTTCTCGCTCTTCTTCAGCATTGTAGCAGTTAAGTGCCAGGCTCTGCTGAGCTGGTCTCATGCTCCAGCTCAAACACTGACCTCAGTCTGCGACAGGTGGGGGGTTGTCCCCTCCTGCCTGTGGGAGTGCTGGCCTGGGCTCTCAGGCAGCCCCTCCCCAGCAGTCAGGGCTGCGTAGCTGGAGGAGACTGTGCTGGCACTGACCTTCCCCTCTCTTGCCAGGCGACCACTTCTACAAACGGAACAAGAACCTGCCCCCGGAAGAGCAGATGATCTCGGCCTTACCCGACATCAAGGTGCTGACAATAAACGAGGAACACGACTTCATGGTTATCGCATGCGACGGAATCTGGTGAGCACCAGAGGATCAGAAGCCCCTATGGGATGGATCCTGCCCCAGCCTTTGCATGGGGCAGCAGGCCAGGTGCATATCCCCGTGACACCTCAGTAAGGGTTAGGGGCCTCTGGGATAGCTCATCAAAGAGCCCAAGGCAGGCTGTCCCCAGTGGGGTGCCATTCCCTGGGCAGAGGATGGCACAGTGCGCTCCACAATGCCCATGGCCCCTGAATGAGGGGATCTCCTTTAACATCTGTCTTGGTGCGCACCCTGCCCCTCCCATTCAGCGAGCCAGTGCTCTCCGCCATAGCACAGCAGAACCAGACCTCCCTGCCGTCAGCTGCAGGGCACTCTTCCCTTGGCCTGCCAGCCACTCTGACCCGTCACCCGCTCTGCTGGCAGGAATGTGATGAGCAGCCAGGAAGTGGTGGATTTCATCCAGGCCAAGATCAGCCAGAAGGATGAGAACGGGGACCTGAGGCCTCTCTCCTCCATAGTAGAAGAGGTAAGCAGCCTGATTCCAGCTGCCCTTTCCTGGATGGGCTTCCTCAGCTCGCCGGGCATTTGCACGCTCGCTGGGCAGTGACTCCCTGCGGGGAGAGTTACTCGGGTCCACTCATTGCTGGATGGTGACGAAATCCACACGGACCCAACAACTTTATCTGCCTCCTAGTTTCAGAGGGGTAGCCGTGTTAGTCTGTATCAGCCAAAACTACGAGAAGTCCTGCTGGCACTTTAGAGCCTAACGAATTTATTTGGCCATAAGCTTTTGTGGGCTATAACGCACTTCATCAAATACATGGAGTGGAAAATACAGTAAGCAGTATATATATATACAGCACATGAAAAGATGGGAGTTGCCTTAGCAAGTAGGGGGTCACTGCTCACGAGGCCAATTCAATCAGGGTGGATGTGGCCCATTCCCAACAGTTGACAAGAAAGTGTATCAACAGAGGGGGAAAAAAAAATTTTGTAGTGACCCAGCCACTTTAATCAGGCCTAATTTGATGGTGTCCAGTTTGTAAATTAATTCCAGTTCTGCAGTTTCTCATTGAAGTCTGTGTTTGAAGTTTTTTTGTTGAAGAATGGCCACTTTTAAGTCTGTTGTTGAATGTCCAGGGAGATCTTTTGAGAATGGGCCACATCCACCCTGACTGAATTGGCCTCGTTAGCACTGACCCCCCACTTGGTAAGGCAACTCCCATCTTTTCATGTGCTGTATATATATACTGCTTACTGTATTTTTCACTGCACACAGCTGATGAAGTGGGTTCTAGCCCACGAAAGCTTATGCCCAAACAAATTTGTTAGTCTCTAAGGGGCCACAAAAACTTCTCATTGTTTTTGCCTTCCTAGTGTTGTTCTGAACATCCACAGGTGGCAGTGCTGAGCAGCATAAGGCCCTGCTAGCAGAGGTGGTCAGCACATCGGGATATTTGAGGGGTGCCCCTCAACACATACTAATAATGAACAGGGGGCCCCTTGGAGGTGTTCCGGGTGCTAAGCAATTGCCTGGTCTGCTCATGCCTATCGCTGGCTCTGCCTGACGGCCTCCCAAGGCACTGAGCACTGCCTTAAGCTGTCCCTTTCCCTCGTCTGGGAGGAGCTGGAGCCTGGGCCTGGGCCCGGAGCCGGGAGTCAGCCAGTGAGTGAGCGGCTCCCTTGGACTCCTCGGCTGCGTGTGAGGTTGGCGTCCTACTGGCTGCTCCCCGTGTGCTGTTAACTTTGTCCTGTTCCCTCTCAGCTGCTGGATCAGTGCTTGGCTCCCGACACCTCAGGGGACGGCACCGGCTGCGATAACATGACCTGCATCATTATCTGCTTCAACCCACGCTCCATGCAAGCCCACACCGACAGTGGAAAACGGAAACTGACAGCGGCAGAGGCCCAGGCAGCGAGGGAGGAGAACGGCAGTGACAGCAGCAAGAAGGCCAAGCGGGACTAGCAGGCCCAGCACAGAGACTTGTCATGCACTCCCCAGACTCGTTTCTTAAACAAGCTGAACTCGAGACTCCAAAGTCTCATCCTTTTTTTTTTTTAGCCTTAGCAGAGGCCTCGTTTGTCTGTGTCCTGGACAAGGGTGGGGTGGGTTATCAGGGCATGTCGTTCATTTGTAACCATTCCAAAGAGTGAACCAACAGCAGAGCTGCTGAGCGGGGCTGGCTTCAGCTCCGCGGACACAGGAGCCCCGGCGGAGGTGAGCAGCACGTTAGTGGTTAGAGTATGGATGTCCCAACATTGTCTCCATGTAGGTGTCGCCATTTTTGTGCCTGTGACTATTCTGTTTGGAGGGGAAGAACTTTTTCACTTGTTGAGGTTTTTTAATCTGTGCCCCCTTTATTTAAGGCCCGTTCTGTTTTTATTTGTGGAACAATCTGGATCGGGTGCCGCCGTTGCACCTCGCTCTGTTGTACACTTTCAATCAATACTTTTTCAAACTAAAAGCCCAGAAAACTTAGCCGCACCTTTGTCCTTGGCTCTTTTGCAGGAGGTGGGGCAGGAAGCAGGGAGAACTGAGTCCGTCTGTTTAATCTTTTAACCCTTTACAGGTTACGAGACCATAGGAGAATGTGAGGAGCTGATTGCGTAGTGGGTTCCCCAACCCACTGCTGCCTTTCCTGTTGCACCTGGCTCCTGGTCTGCAGGCTCCAGTCTCGGGCTCCCTCCCACGACACCACAGAGAGCTGGCACTGCTGCGGCGGGATGGCTTGGGGATGTGTAGAAATGGGCAGTAGGGACAAACCTCCTGAGCTCATTTGTCTTTACTGAGTCCCTGATTTGACCCCTGGGTCCAAGAGGCAAGACTGACACCCAAACACCTCAGGCCCTACCCAGCTCTCCTCTTCCCTTCAGGGTAACGGCCGCACAATGTGCTGGGCGGGTGCCAGCACTGCACCTGTCTCTGGCAGCTTGTGTGCTTTGCGCTGAGGGATGCCAGAGAAGCAAAGCGCCTGGGTTGGAAACTCAGTTGCTCCTTGTTCCCTCTCTGTGCCCTTCCTCCCCCCTGGGCCTTCTGCGTGGATCAGGATTGGGGGCAGAGCGAGGAGAAGGACTGATGTCTGAGTTTCCTACAGGCCGTTGCTGAAAGAAGGGCTGTGGAGATGTTGGATCATCCAGTCCAGTTCCCTGCTGTCCCTCCCCAGGGCTCTTGGTCCATGGAGACGTTCACTGCTCAGGAGGAGCCGGCATTGCCCTCGAGCCCAGCATAGCTGTGCTCCCTCCAGCCACCACTGATCCATGCTGCCCAGATCATCAGTCCTGCTCAATCCCGCCCCCCAGCCCGTGAACGGCCTTTGTGCATCCCAGCTCCCTCCAGCACCTCATTACCCTTCTGCCTGTGAAGGGACCAGAACAGAACTTGCTCCAGGCCGGGCAGAGTATACACGTTCCCTGGCTGCCCCTGGACAGGAGGTCTCTGAACTTGCAGCTAAAAATTCCACTGGCCTTTTTGCAGCTGTCTCATAGATACACAGATCATTGAGGCCAGAGGAGACCATTACGATTGTCTAATCTGACCTCTTGCATTCCTCAGGCCTGAGCATCTCACCCAGTGATTCCTGCCGCAAGCCCAGAACTTCTGGGGGAGCTGAGCAGATCTCTTTGAAAGAGATGTTCCATCTTGCAGCTCCAAGAGATGGAGACTCCACCGATTCCTCGTGTAGTGCTGTGGTCCAGCACCCTCACTGGTAAAAGTAATTGGAGCCTGATTTCCAATTTTAATTTGTCTGGCTTCAGCGTCCAGCCACTGGTTCTTGTTCTGCCTTTCTCTGCTTGATTGAAGAGCCCTTTAGTACCAGTATTTTCTCCTTGGACACCGTAATCAAGTCTCCTCTCAATCTTCCTTTTGATAAGCTAACCAGGTTGAGCTCTTCCAGTCTTACTGCAAGGCATTTTCTCCAGCCCTTGGATAATTTGTCTCTCTTCTCTGCACCCTCTGATTTTTCAATCTCCTTTTTAAAATGTGGACCCCAGAACTGATGCAGTATTCTAGTAATGGCCTCACCAATGCCACATACAATGGAAACATCACCTTCCTCCTCAAAGTCACTACTTCCCTGTGCGTACATCCAAGGATTGGATTAGGTCTTTTCCCCCGGTGCATCACACTGGGAGCTTATGTTGAATTGCTTGCCCACTGTGACCCCATAATCCTTTTCAGATCCCTGTTTTCCAGGATCCAGTCCCTGTTCTGTACATCTGGCCTGCATTTCTTGTCCCTAGATGTATGACCTTGCATTGTGTTGTATTAAAATGCATTTTGTTGGAATGGGCTCAGTTTACCAAATGATCCAGTCACTCTGCGACTGCCCTGCCTCATCGTCCTTCACCACTCTGCCAAGCTTTGTGTCGCTTCAGTGGTTTCCATAGTTCCTTCCAGATCACGGATGGAAATGTTAAACAGCATCAGAACTAGTACGGATCCCTGTGGAACTCCACTAGGAAAAGACGGTTACTTACCTTTGTAACTGTTGTTCTTCGAGATGTTGCTCATATCCATTCCAGTTAGGTGTGTACGCGCCGCGTGCACGTTCGTCGGAGAAACTTTTACCCTAGCAACCCAGACGGGTCGGCTGGGCGCCCCCTGGAGTGGCGCAGCTATGGCGCCGGATATATACCCCAGCCGACCCGGCCACCCTTCAGTTCCTTCTTGCCGGCTACTCCGACAGTGGGGAAGGAGGGTGGGTTTGGAATGGATATGAGCAACACATCTCGAAGAACAACAGTTACAAAGGTAAGTAACCGTCTTTTCTTCTTCGAGTGATTGCTCATATCCATTCCAGTTAGGTGATTCCCAAGCCTTACCTAGGCGGTGGGGTCGGAGCGAGATGTGGCGGTATTTAAAACTGCTGCGCCGAAGGCCGCATCCTCTCCTGATTGTCTGACCAGCGCATAGTGTGCGGTGAATGTGTGGACCGACCAGGTCGCTGCACGGCATATCTCCTGCATAGGCACGTGCGCAAGGAAGGCCGCCGACGTCGCCTGAGCCCTCGTGGAATGTGCCGTGAGGTGGCCAGAGGGGACACGAGCTAAGTCGTAGCATGCGCGAATGCATGCAGTTACCCAGGAGGAAATCCTCTGAGAGGATATAGGCTGCCCTCTCATTCGTTCCGCGATCGCCACAAACAGCTGAGGGGACTTCCGAAATGGCTTTGTTCTCGATGTAGAAAGCCAGCGCTCTACGTACATCTAAGGAGTGTAGCTGTTGCTCCCGCTGAGAAACGTGTGGTCTCGGGAAGAAGACGGGGAGGAAGATGTCCTGGTTGGTGTGGAAGGTGGAAACCACCTTAGGGAGGAACGCTGGGTGGGGCCGCAGGTGTACCTTGTCTTTATGGAAAACGGTGTAGGGCGGGTCCACTGTGAGAGCTCTCAGCTCGGAGACCCGCCTGGCCGATGTAATGGCCACCAGGAATCCCGTCTTCCATGACAGGTACGTGAGCGAGCAAGTTGCCAGTGGCTCAAATGGTGGGAGCGTGAGTCTGTTCAGGACCAAGTTAAGGTCCCAGGTAGGGGCAGGGCGGCGTACTGTGGGGTATAGACGCTCCAGGCCTTTAAGAAATCTGGAGACTAAGGGATGGGAGAATACGGAGCGACCCCCTTCCCCTGGCCGGAAGGCGGATATGGCCGCTAAGTGTACCTTTAAGGAGGCAGTTGCCAGACCCTGCTGCTTAAGGTACCAGAGGTAGTCCAGGACCGTGGACATCGGAGTCTGTGTAGGGTTCACCCCTTGAGAAGCGCACCAGCAAGAGAAACGCTTCCACTTGGCCCTGTACGTTGAGCGAGTGGAGGGCTTCCTGCTGTTAAGGAGTATATGCTGGACCGGTGCGGAGCAACTGAGCTCCACTGTGCTCAGCCATGCAGGAGCCACGCCGTGAGGTGTAGCACTCGTAGGTCCGGGTGACGAAGCGCGCCGTGATCCTGGGTAATCAGGTCTGGGTGGAGAGGAAGGGGAATCGGGTGGTCCACAGATAGGTTCAGCAAGGTGGTGAACCAGTGCTGTCTGGGCCACGCAGGTGCAATCAAGATCAGATGCGCTTTGTCCCTGCGCAGCTTCAACAGGACCTTGTGCACCAGAGGGAACGGAGGAAGGCATACAGGAGGTGGTGGGTCCACGGCAGGAGAAATGCGTCCGAGATCGACCCCGGAGAGAGACCTTGGAAGGAGCAAAACTCCTGGCACTTCCTGTTGGACTGGTTGCAAAGAGGTCTATGCGGGGAAATCCCCACCTCTGGAAGATGGAATGGATGATATCCGGTCTGATCGACCATTTGTGGCAGAGGAAGGATCTGCTGAGGCTGTCCGCCAGCGTGTTCTTGACCCCTGGGAGGAAGGATGCCACCAGGTCTATCGACTGGGCTATAGAGAAGTCCCAGAGTCGAATGGCCTCCTGACATAGGGGAGACGAACGGGTTCCCCCCTGTTTGTTGATATAATACATGGCCGTTGTGTTGTCCGTAAGTACGGAAACACAATGGCCGTATAGGTGTCGTTGAAACGCCTGGCAGGCGAGGCGAACTGCCCTTAGCTCCCGGACATTTATGTGGAGTGACAGCTCCTGGGGCGACCAGAGGCCCTGGGTGCGCAGGTCCCCTAAGTGGGCTTCCCACCCCAGGGATGACGCTTCGGTTGCTAGAGTTACCGATGGTTGCTTTGAATGGAACGGCATGCCCGCACATACTAGAGATGGGGTCAGCCACCAGTCGAGGGAGCGGAGAGGGTCGGGGGGGATCGTCACCAATACATCTGGTTGGTCCCTGCTCGGTCGGAATACTGAGTGAAGCCACGTTTGGAGGGGCCTCATTCTGAGTTTGGCATGCTTTGTCACGTAAGTGCAAGCGGCCATATGGCCGAGCAGTGTGAGGCAGGTTCGAGCCGAGGTGAGTGGGGAGGCTTGCAAGCTCCGGATGATCACCCCGATCGCCTGGAAGCGAGGTTGAGGTAAGAAGGCCCTGGCTTGAACTGAGTCCAGGGTCTCGCCTATGAAGTTCAACCTCTGTGTGGGTATCAGGCTGGACTTCTCGGCATTGATAAGCAGGCCCAGCTGTGAAAAGAGGTCCGTAACGGCTTCGACATGCCGTCGCACCTGAGACTGGGAGGACCCTTTCAGGAGCCAGTCGTCGAGGTACGGGAAGATGTGGATTTTCCACCGACGGAGGTGGGCGGCCACGACAGCCATGCACTTGGTGAACACCCTCGGGGCTGTCGAGAGGCCGAAGGGCAGAACTGCGAACTGGAAGTGCTGGTGTCTGACCGTGAAGCGGAGGTACTTCCTGTGTGGTGGAAAGATGGCAATATGGAAGTACGCGTCCTTTATGTCGAGGGCGGCGTACCAGTCTCCAGGATCCAGGGATGGGATAATGGTTCCCAGGGAGATCATGCGGAACTTCAACTTGAGCATCCATTTGTTGAGGCCCCTTAGGTCTAGGATGGGCCTGAGACCTCCCTTGGATTTTGGAATCAGAAAATATCGGGAGTAGAATCCCTTGCCTCTCTCGGCTAGAGGTACTTCCTCTATAGCCCCCGCCGCCAGGAGGGAACGAACCTCCTGCAGGAGGGTTTGCTCGTGAGAGGGGTCCCTGAAGAGGGACCGGGAAGGGGGGGCGGGAAGGGGGAGAGGAAGCAAATTGCAGATGGTAACCCTGCTTCACTGTGCGTAGCACCCAACGGTCTGACATTAATCGGGACCACGCCGGGAGGAAGTGGGAGAGGCGGTTGGAGAAGGTAGGGGAAGGATCCTGTGTTGAGACTGGTAAGTCGTCCCCGGGCGCACCTTCAAAAGCCGGACTTGGGGCCCGGCTGTGGTTTGGAAGGCCCTTGGTTCTGGCCTTCCTGGGAGTTGGGTTGGCGTTTGCGTCCCCCCCGGCCACGCTGTCTGTTGAGGTCCTGCCTCTGACGGGGTGGGAAGTATGGGCGCCGTGCTTGGGGCCTGAAGGGTCTACGCTGGGTGGAAGGGGTATGTATCCCCAGCGAGCGAATGATGACTCGGTTGTCCTTTAAATTTTGTAATTTGGAGTCCGTCTTCTCCGAGAACAACCCTTTCCCGTCAAAGGGTAGGTCCTGGATTGTATACTGCAGTTCCGGGGGTAGTGTGGAGGCTTGAAGCCATGAGATGCGCCTCATGGTTATCCCGGACGCCAGGGTTCTGGCTGCCGAGTCAGCCGCGTCGAGGGAGGCCTGGAGGGAGGTCCTGGCCACCTTTTTACCCTCCTCCAGGAACGCGTTAAATTCCGGGCGTGAGTCCTGGGGAAGCAGTTCGGCGAACTTTCCCACCTCCGTCCAGATGTTGTGGTTATAGCGTCCCAGTAGGGCCTGCTGGTTGGCCACCCGGAGTTGCAAAACCCCCGCTGAGTATACCTTGCGACCCATGAGGTCCATCCGTTTTGCCTCCTTGCACTTGGGGGCCGGTGCCTGCTGGCCATGCCGTTCCCCGTCATTAACCGACTGGGCCACTAGGGAGGAGGGTGGACATACAGGTACTCGTACCCCCGAGACGGTACCATGTACTTCCTCTCCACCCCTTTAGCTGTCGGCGGGATGGAGGCTGGCGATTGCCATAGGTTCTCGGCAGTGGACTGAATGGTCCTTATGAACGGAAGGGCTACCCGGGTAGGAGCATCGGCCGAGAGGATGCTCACTACCGGGTCCTCCACCTCTGCGACCTCCTCGACCGGGAGGTTGATATTAAGAGCCACTCGACGGAGGAGGTCCTGGTGGGCCTTGAGGTCTATCGCTGGAGGCCCCAATGCCGACGACCCGGCCACTGCCTCCTCTGGTGAGGAAGAGGAGGAGGATACCCCGGGGATAAGGGTCTCCTGTACGGCCTCTTGCTCTTGACCTGGTTCCTGCTCCTGTTGTCCCGGGGAGTGCGTGGGCGACTGTCTCTCCGACTCAACCACCGGGGGGCGGGAAACAGTGGCCTCTGGTACCCGATGCTCTGAGGTGGTGGGACGTATCTGAGGCACGGGGGCGCCCTGGGCCCCCAGGGTGTCCAAAAACCCCACTGTTGGGCACCCGAGTCCTGTGGTCGGGGGTCTTGGAACACACCCAGCGGTGCCTCGGGGTCCTGGTCCCCATAGTAACTGCCCGCCTGGGAGGATGCCGACGTGCCCCTTGATGGCCACGGTCGTGCTGCAAAAGTCGGTGCCGCGGTACCGACTGACCTCACACCTCTGGACAACGGTGACCGGTGCTGGCATCGGTGCTGGGATCGAGACCGGGACCTGCGACTGGCTTGGTGCCGGGAGGTCAACCGGGATCGCGAGCACCGTTGCCTAGATCTGCTCCTGGAGGTGCGGCGCCCACCTCGGTGCCGAGAGCTGGAGCAGTGTCGGGAGTACCGAGTTGACCCTCAGGAAGTAGACTGGCGCCGGGAGCCCGACCGGTGCCGAGAGCGTGAGCGGTACCGGGGTGATCGGTGCCGGGAGCTCGACAGGTGCCGGGAGTCTGAGTGTTGCCGAGGCGACCGGTGCCGGGATCGTGATCGATGCCTTGAGTCTGAGTGGCGCCTTGATGTGGAGCGTCCACGGGACCGCGATCTGGAGCGGTGCCGGCCTGTTACACTGACCGAAGCTGGTCTGGTCAGGGTTGGTTTGCCCACAGAGCAGAGAACCCGCACCGGCGGTGCCGGGCGTAAGGGCATCGGTGCCTCGGTGATCGCAATTAGCTCCCTCGCCGCTGCGAATGTTTCCGGGGTAGAGGGAGAGGTGAGCTCCACCATGGTGTGTACTGGGGAGCTGCCAGGTGCCGGACTCGACGGCCCACGCGGGGTCGGAGTCAACGGTACCGGCTTCGGCGGTGCCGCGGCAGGTATCGGTGCTGGGCGATCCACCTTCTGCGCAGGGTCTGACTGCGGGATGGCTGAAGGTGAGATGATCTGTGCCTTTGCAGCCTTTGGCCTCGGGGAGAGGGAGCGGCTCTGGGCCGGTTTCAGTGCTGGCTTCTTGGTGGTGGCACTCGGTGTGGCGGTGCTCTTGCTCACCGGCTGACTTGTGCTCGGTGCCGAGGGCAAGGGTGTCAGGGCCGCTTCCATGAGGAGCTGTCGCAGTCTAATGTCCCGCTCCTTCTTGGTCCTCGGCTTGAAGGACTTACAGATTGCGCACTTGGCTGATAAGTGCAACTCCCCTAGGCACTTCAAGCATGAGTCATGGGGGTCTCCCACGGGCATGGGCTTGTGACAAGTCGAGCACTGCTTGAAGCCCGATGAGCCGGGCATGGGCTCCGGCTCCCGGTGCGGGGGAGGGGAGGCTACCCCGATCCCCTCGCTACCACTACTAACTAAACTAACACACTATGTAACTTACTAACTAAGAACTATATATCTATATATGTACAATAACAACTATAACTACTATATACAACGGTAGCAAAACGAGCTGCTAGGGAGTGTGGAGGTCAGCGAAGCCGCGCTCCACAGTTCCAATGACCGACACGGGCGGTAAGAAGGAACTGAAGGGTGGCCGGGTCGGCTGGGATATATAGGGGGCGCCCAGCCGACCCGCCTGGGTTGCTAGGGTAAAAGTTTCTCCGACGAACGTGCACGCGGCGCGTACACACCTAACTGGAATGCATATGAGCAATCACTCGAAGAAGAACACTTCATTCCATGCCAGTTCTTAATCCGCGAGAACACAGGAATGGCTGTACTGGGTCAGTGCCAAGTACTTCAGAGGGAGTGAACCGACCAGGACAATTATCAAGTGATCCTGGCCTGTCATCCAGTCAGAGGCCTAGGGACACCCGGAGCATGGGGTTGTGTCCTTGACCATCTTGGCAATAGCCATTGATGGGTCCGTCCTCCATGAACTTTTTTTAAACCCAGTTACACTTTTGGCCTTCACAACATCCCCTAGCTTTGAGTCCATGGGCTGACTGTGCGTTGTGTGAAGAAATACTTCCTTTTGTTTGTTTTAAACCTACTACCTGTTAATTTCATTTGGTGACCCCTAGTTCTTGTGTTATATCACGAGTAAATAACAGTTTCCATCTCACTTTCTCCACACAGTCATGATTTTATAGACCTCAATCATATCCCCCTTAGCCGTCTCTTTTCCGAACTGAATAGTTCCATCTTTTTAATCTCTCCTCATAGGGAAGCTGATCCAAACCTCTAATCATTTTTGTTGCCCTTTTCTGAACCTTTTCCAATTCTCATACATCTTTTTTTTAGATGGGGCGACCAGAGCTGCACGCAGTATTCAAGATGTGGACGTCCCATGGATTCACATAGTGGCATTATGTTATTTACTGCCTTATTATCTATCCCTTTTCTAACGGTTCCCAACATTCTGTTCACTTTTTTGACTACTGCTGCACATTGAGCAGATCTTTTCAGAGAACTATCCACAATGGTTCCAAGATCTCTGTTGAGATGTAACAGCTAATTTAGACCCCATCATTTTGTATGTAGCGTTCGGATTATGTTTTCCAATGTGCATTACGTTGCATTGATCAACATTGGATTTCATCTGCCATTTTGTTGCCCAGTCACCCAGTTTTGTGAGATCCATTTGTAACGCTTCACAGTCAGTTTTGGACTTATCTAGAGTAATTTGGTATTGTCCGTGAATTTTGCTATCTCACTGTTTGCGCCTTTTTCCAGATCAAGTATGACTGTTGAACAGCACTGGTCCCAATACAGAGCCATGGGGGACCCTGCTTTTTACCTTTCTCCACTGTGAAAACTGATCATTTATTCCTACCCTTTGTTTCCTATTTTTTAACTAGTTACCAATTCTTAAGAGAACCTTCCCTCTTACCCCTTGACTCCTTATTTTGCTTAAAGCCTTTAGTGAGGGACCTTGTTTAAGTTCACTATATCCACCAGATCCCTCTTATCCACGTTTGTTGACTCCCTCAAAGAATTCTAATAGATTGGTAAGACATGATTTCCCTTTACAAGAGCCATGTTGACTCCTCCCCAACAAATCGTGTTCATCTATGTCTCTGATAATTCTGTTCTTTACTATAGATTCAACCAATTTGGCTGGTACTGAAATTAGGCTTACTGGCCTATAATTATCGGGATCGCCTGTGGAGCCTTTTTTAAAAATTAGCGTTACATTAGCTATCCGTCTGTCATCTGGTACAGAGGCTAATTTAAGAGACAAGTTATGTACTACAGCTAGTAGTTCTGCAACCTCATATGTGAGTTCCTTCAGAACCCTCGGGTGAATCCCATCTGGTCCTAGTGACATATTAATATTTACATTGAACTGTTTGTTCCAAAGCCACCTCTATTGACATCTCAATCTGGGACAGTTCCTCAGATTTGTCACCTAAAAAGAATGACTCGGGTGTGGGACTCTCCTTCACGTTCTCTGCAGTGAAGACTGATGGCAAAGATTCGTGTAACTTCTCTACGATGACTTTGTCTCCCTTGAATGCTTCTTTCACACCTCAGTCATCTAGTGAGCGCATTGATTGATTGTTTGGCAGGCTTCCTGCTTCTGGTGTACTTACAGATCTTTTTGGTGTTAGTTTTTGTGTCTTTTGGTAGTTGCTCTTCACATCCTTTTTTGGCCTGCTTAATTATACTTCTACACTTGACTTGCCAAAGTTTATCCTTTCTATGTTCCTCAGTAGGATTTGACTTCCAAATTTTAAAGGATGCCTTTTTGTCTCTTACCATCTCTTTTACTCTGTTGTTTAGCTAGGGTGGATTTTTTTTGTCTTTAATTAGGGGTATACATTTAATTTGTACCTCTGTTATGGTGTTTTTAAATGTTTCCATGCAGCTTGTAGGAATTTCACTCTTGTGACTGTTCTTTTTAATTACCGTTTAACAAGCCTTCTCTTTTTCATGTTGTTCCCCTTTTTCAAGTTAAATGCTGCTGTGGTATTTTTGCTCTTCCCCACAGGATGGTCAATTTTTAAATACACTATGGTCGTCAATACTGAGCAGTTCAGCTGTAGTCATCGCTTGTACAAGATCGTGTGTGCCACTTAGAATTAAATCAAGAATTGCCGCTCCCCCTGAGGGTTCCAGGACTGGCTACTCCAAGGAACAGTCATTAATGATGTCTAGAAATTTTATCTCTGTGTCCTGTCCTGAGGTGACCGTCAATATGGGGATAGTTGAAATCCCCCATTATTACTGAGTTTTCTGTTTTTCATAGAATCATAGGACTGGAAGGGACCTCAAGAGGCCAGTTAGTCCAGTCACCTACACTCAAGGCAGGACTAAGTGTTATCTAGACCATACCTGACACGTGTTTGTCCAACCTGCTCTTAAAAACCTCCAGAGATGGAGATTCCACAACCTCCCTGGGAAATTTATTAAGCACGCTGACAGGAAGTTTTTCCTAATGTCCAACCTAAACCACCCGTGCTGCAATTTAAGCCTATTGCTTCTTGTCCTATGCTCAGAGGTTAAGAACAATTCTTCTCCCTCCCCCTTGTAACAACCTTTTATGTACTTGAAACTCTTATCATGTCCCCCCTCAGTCTTCTCTTCTCCAGACTGAACAAACCCAATTTTTTAAATCTTCCCTCATAGCTCATGTTTTCTAGACCTTTAATCATTTCTGTTGCTCTTCTCTGGCCTTTCTCCAGTTTGTCCACATCTTTCCTGAAATGTGGTGCCCAGAACTGGACACAATACTCCAGCTGAGGCCTAATCAGAGCGGAAGAATTAATTCTCGTGTTTTGCTTACAACGCTCCTGCTAATACATTCTAGAAGGATGTTTGCTTTTTTTGCAACAGCGTTACACTATTTGTTCATATTTAACTTGTGATCCACTATGACCCTGGGATCCCTTTCTGCAGTATCCTTCCTAGGCAGTCGTTGCCCATTTTGTAGCCTCTCTAATTTCCATGAGCATTTCACAATCCCTGTCGCCTTCTTGGTGATGTGGTCGCTGGTATGTTCCTGCTTCTATACTCTCATTATTGAAGCATGGAATTTCTATCTGTTTGATTCGTGTCAGATTTTTACTGTATTGAACTCTGTGCTTTCGTAAACAAATAGTGCCAGCACTACTCCTACTTCGTCATTCCTATATATCTTTATACCCTGGTACTATGTCCCATTGATTAGCTCCCTTCCTCCGAGTCTCTGTGTTTTATATCTGCTGTGGGGCCTGCAGGGCCTCCAGAAGGTGCCCCTCTCCTTCCGTTCTCTCTCCCTGCCTCCCCCAAGCTGGGCACTCAAGGAGACACATCTGATGTGCTGCCCTTTGCAATGCAACATGCAGTGTCAGGCTCTGGGACAATTTGTACAGTAGAGGTGCTGAGAGCCATTGAACTAAACTGTAAACAATGGAAACCACTTCAAGTCATGGCACCCCTAGTTCCAGCACCTATGTGCAGTGCGGGGGGGGCATGTCCCTCTGCTGGGTGGGGTGGGGGCTAGAGGGATAGGGGATACTGCTTCCTTTGCTGAGTGCTGCTGCTGCCAGCCGAGTGCCTCTGCCCTACTTGGGGAGAGGGTGCACTGGTTGCCCAGCACTGGGAAATATGGTCACTCCCCAACCCGGGGGCAAGAGTGCTGAGGGCTAGCTGCAAGCCAAAGCCTCCAGCCAGCCGCAGGCTGAGCATGCCCAGGCCAGTGGGGTCGGTACCGCATGTGCCAGTCAGTGCCCAGCAGCCCGCTGGACCGCCAGGCATAGCGTCCCCTCACCGGGCCCATCGGTAGCTTGGCTGTACAGCAGAGCCCGAGGCAGCCTGCCCAGAACACCAAGGCCTGGCGCCAAGACACGGGAGACCTGGGATCAAATCCCTGGGCCACATCAGGCAGATGAGACACTTGACTCCATGTCCCCCCTTCCAGTGAGTGCCTCAGTCACTGGGTGTCTCTGGTTTGGAGCTGGCCTGGCTCAGCCGCTGAACTCCAGGAGAGGGGCACGGCCAGGCATCCCAGCTGGAGGCAGGTGCCTAGAGGTCCCAAGCAATGGCAGAGAGGGGCCTAAGAACCTTTGAGGCGTGAGGCCTAGACCCAGTCCCCTGCCTTGGTACATCTCTCCTGGCTAGATTGGGTGGCTCCCTGCACAGCTTGCTGGGAATCTCTGTAGGGGGCCCAACTCTGCTCAGACTGCACCTGGGAAGCCGAGCGCCAGCTCAGGGCTGAGGATCCTATGAAACGGGTAGGTCTGGCAATACCCATGTACCTTTGTGAAGCCAGCCCAGAGTGTGAAACGGGAGCTCGGGGGGTTGTGCCCAGCCCCAGGAGACCCTCTCCTAGCCAGCAGCACAGGAGGTCTTGGGGGCCAGTATCATATGGAGCTTAGTGTGGTGGTGGAGCTGCCTCCCATGGAGGAGAACAGGACTGTGGGGCAAAGTGGTGGCCAGTAACACACCCCAGCCTCGGGGGAAATATTTGGCTGAAGGTTGGGGCCATGATGCCCCAGCACTGGCCTGGGGTGTCTATGGGTCCAGGGACAGGGCCGTGGGACTTGCTGAGGAAGTCGTCAGAACCCGCCCCAGTCCAAGGGCAGTTGGCTGGAGTGGGATGAGATCCCAGCTCCTATAAAAGACCATTGTCTCTGATACTCTGCACTCTCTCCAAAAGTGGGTGTGAAACAAGCCAGTATCTGGTGCCTTTTAAAAATAACCAGATAGCTCCGGGCAGATGGGGCTCTTCAGCCTGGGAGTACAGCCGGCCTAGGAGAAGGAAAAAAGACGGTTACTCACCTTTGTAACTGTTGTTCTTCGAGATGTGTTGCTCATATCCATTCCAGTTAGGTGTGCGCGCCGTGCGTGCACGTTCGTCGGAAACTTTTTACCCTAGCAACTCCAGTGGGCCGGCAGGTCGCCTCCTGGAGTGGCGCCGCCATGGCGCTCAATATATACCCCTGCCGGCCCACCCGCTCCTCAGTTCCTTCTTGCCGGCTACTCCGACAGTGGGGAAGGAGGGCGGGTGTGGAATGGATGTGAGCAACACATCTCGAAGAACAACAGTTACAAAGGTGAGTAACCGTCTTTTCTTCTTCGAGTGATTGCTCACATCCATTCCAGTTAGGTGAATCCCAAGCCATACCTAGGCGGTGGGGTCGGAGTGAGAAGTTGCGGCATGGAGCACTGCAGATCCGAAGGCCGCGTCCTCTCTCGACTGCTGGACCAGGGCGTAGTGGGAAGCAAAGGTGTGGACCGATGACCAGGTCGCTGCCCGACAGATCTCCTGGATGGGCACACGGGCGAGGAAAGCCAGCGATGACGCCTGCGCCCTGGTAGAATGCGCAGTCACCCGGCCCGTAGGAACGTGGGCCAGCTCATAGCAGGTCCTGATACAGGAAGTTACCCATGAGGATAACCTCTGCGAGGAGATAGGAAGCCCCTTCATGCGGTCCGCTACTGCCACGAAAAGCTGGGGGGATTTGCGGAACGGTTTGGTCCTCTCCACATAGAACGCGAGAGCCCTACGGACATCAAGCGAGTGGAGCTGTTGCTCCCTGCCTGAAGAGTGAGGTTTCGGGAAAAAAAACGGGAGGAATATCTCTTGGTTGTTGTGGAAGGCTGAGACCACCTTGGGGAGAAAGGCAGGGTGTGGCCTCAGCTGCACCTTATCTTTATGGAAGACTGTATACGGGGGGTCTACCACGAGAGCCCGGAGTTCCGACACCCGTCTAGCTGAGGTGATAGCTACTAGAAAGGCAGTCTTCCAAGAGAGATAGAGTAGGGAGCAAGTAGCTAACGGCTCAAAGGGGGGGCCCCATGAGCCGAGACAACACCAGGTTAAGATCCCAGGTTGGAGCAGGGAGTCGGACGTTAGGGTACAAACGTTCCAGCCCCTTCAGGAATCTAGTCACCGTCGGGTGAGAAAAAACGGAGCGGCCATCCCCACCCGGGTGAAAGGTGGAGATAGCTGCCAGGTGGACCCGCAAAGACGATATCGCCAGGCCCTGTTGTTTGAGGGACCAAATATAGTCTAAAATATTGGCCACCGAAACTTCCATAGGGCGGAGACCTTTCTCCACGCACCAACAGGAGAAACGCTTCCACTTGGCCGAGTATGTCGCTCTAGTGGAAGGCTTCCTGCTGCCCAAGAGTACCTCCCGTACCGGGGTGGAGCAGCGCAGTTCAGAACTGGTCAGCCACGCAGGAACCATGCCGCTAGGTGCAGCGACTGCAGGTCCGGGTGACAGAGAGTCCCGTGTTCCTGGGTGATCAGGTCCGGGTGAAGGGGCAGGGGAACTGGGTCGGCTACGGACAGGTCCAGCATCATGGTGTACCAGTGCTGCCTGGGCCATGCCGGGGCCACCATGATCACGCGAGCCCTGTCCCTGCGCACCTTCAGAAGGACCCTGTGGACCAGTGGGAACGGGGGAAACGCGTAGTACAAGTGGGTCGTCCACGGAATAAGGAACGCGTCCGCTATAGACCCGGGTTCCCGGCCCTGAAAGGAGCAGAACGCCTGGCATTTCCTGTTCCCCCCCGGACGCGAAGAGGTCCACACGGGGATAACCCCACCTCTGGAAGATCGAGAGGGCGACGTCCGGGCGAAGGGACCACTCGTGTGAGAGGAAGGATCTGCTCAGGCGGTCCGCCAGCGTGTTCCATACTCCGGGGAGGAAGGAAGCCGTGAGGTGAATGGAGTGGGCTACACAAAAGTCCCAGAGTCGCATCGCCTCGTGACATAGGGGAGAGGATCTGGTGCCGCCCTGCTTGTTGATATAGTACATGGTCGTCGTGTTGTCGGTAAACACCGCGACACAACGACCCCGAAGCTGGTGACAGAACGTTTGACAAGCAAGGCGGACCGCTCTCAACTCCCGCATGTTGAAGTGTAGCTTCACCTCCTGCGGGGACCACAGGCCCTGTGTTCTCAGGGATCCCAGGTGGGCCCCCCAGCCGAGATCTGAGGCATCCGTCGTTAGGGACACCGAAGGCTGGGGTGGGTGGAAAGGGAGCCCCGCGCACACTACGGACTGGTCTAGCCACCAGGTGAGAGAATCTAACACCCCCTGGGGGATTGTGATCAGCATGTCTAGTGGTTGCCTTGCCGGCCGGTAATGTGCGATGAGCCACAACTGGAGGGGCCTCATGCGGAGCCGAGCATAACCGGTCACAAAGGTGCATGCTGCCATGTGGCCTAACAGGGTTAGACATGTCCGTATTGATGTTAAGGGGGCTGCCCGCAATCGCTGAACGATCGCCGACAACGCCTGGAACCTCGGTAACGGCAGAAGAGCCCTGGCCACGGTGGAGTCCAGGACAGCCCCGATGAACTCCACCCTCTGCGTGGGGAGCAGGGTGGACTTGTCTATATTGATCATGAGGCCCAAGGTAGCAAACAGGCTGGTGATCCTGCGGACGTGGCTGCAAACCTGTAGTTCCGACGTGCCCCAAATTAACCAATCATCTAGGTAAGGGAACACGTGGATACGACTGCGCCGAAGATGTGCCACAATGACGGCCATGCATTTTGTGAATACCCTCGGGGCCGTAGAAAGGCCAAATGGGAGGACTGCAAATTGGTAGTGAAGGCGGCCCACCACGAATCGAAGGAAACGTCTGTGGTGTGGCCAAATGGCAATGTGAAAATAAGCGTCCTGCATGTCGAGGGCGGCGTACCAGTCTCCCGGATCCAGGGATGGGATAATGGTCCCCAGGGATACCATGTGGAACTTCAACTTCACTAGGTATTTGTTGAGCTCTCGCAGGTCGAGGATAGGCCTGAGGCCTCCCTTGGCCTTGGGGATCAGAAAGTAGCGGGAATAAAACCCCTTGCCTTTCTCGTTTTCCGGAACCGCCTCTATAGCTCCTTTGTTGAGGAGCGCCTGTACCTCCTGTCGAAGGAATTGCTCGTGAGAGGGGTCCCTGAAGAGGGACGAGGAAGGGGGGCGGGAAGGAGGAAATGATATAAACTGCAGGCGGTATCCCGTCTGCACCGTGCATAAGACCCAGCGGTCTGATGTTATTTGGGTCCACGCCGGGAGGAAAAACGAAAGGCGGTTGGAAAACGGGGGGGAAGGATCCGAGGGGAAAACTGTTACTGCGCCCTCGGGCGCACCTTCAAAACGAAGGCTTGGGCCCAGGCGGGGGCTTAGAGGAGCTTTAATTCTGCCCCCCTTGGTTCCCCGATGCCTATGCCTTCCATTCCTGCCACGGCGCCTATTGAGGTCCTGCCGTTGGCGGAACTGGGGGTATGGCCTGCGCTGCTGTTGCTGCTGTGGCCGGAAGGGTCTGCGCTGCGTTCCCGGCGTGTGCATCCCGAGGGAGCGCATAATGACCCGATTGTCTTTGAGACTCTTGAGTCTGGGGTCTGTCTTTTCTGAAAACAGGCCCTGGCCTTCGAACGGGAGGTCCTGGATGGTGTATTGGAGCTCCGGTGGAAGGCCAGAGACCTGAAGCCAGGAGATACGGCGCATCGTTACCCCCGAGGCGAGGGTGCGGGCAGCCGAGTCCGCAGCGTCCAAAGAAGCCTGCAACGAGGTTCGTGCAACCTTCTTGCCCTCGTCCAGAATGGCCACAAATTCTTGGCGGGCTTCCTGTGGCAGCAGCTCTTTGAATTTGTCCGCTGCCACCCAAGAGTTAAAAGCGTATCTGCTGAGCAGGGCTTGCTGATTTGAAACCCTGAGCTGAAGGGCCCCAGCCGAATAGACCTTGCGGCCGAGGAGGTCCATACGCCTGGCCTCCTTGGATTTGGGGGCTGGAGCTTCCTGTCCGTGGCGCTCCCTCTCGTTCACCGACTGCACCACCAGGGAACACGGTGTCGGATGGACGTGGAGGTACTCGTAGCCCTTGGAGGGGGCCATGTACTTCCTCTCGACGCCCCTCGCCGTAGGGGGGATGGAGGCCGGTGACTGCCAGATTGTATTGGCGTTGGCCTGGATCATCCTAATGAAGGGTAGGGCGACCCTGGTGGGAGCTTCAGATGAGAGGATGGTGACGATGGGGTCCTCGATCTCAGAGACCTCCTCGGCTTGCAAGCTCAGATTCTGTGCTACTCGCCTAAGGAGGTCTTGGTGTGCCCTGAGATCCAGCGGAGGAGGGCTACTGGAGGAAGTGCCAGCCACCGCTTCGTCGGGGGAGGAGGATGAGGAGACCCCTGGCAAGAAAGTGTCCAGTGGGGGGTCCCCCTCAGCCCTCGCCTCTGTCTCAGGAGCAAGACCAGGGTCTTGCTGCTTCGAACCTTCCTCTCCATCAGGGGAGGGAGGGGGGCGAGACAACGAAGCCTCTGGCACCCTGTGCTCCGCCGTTGTAGGCCTAGCAGGAAGCTGTTGGGGGCCCTGGGCTTGATGGTATGCCCAGGGTGTCCAAAACCCCCACTGCTGCGGACCCTGGTCCTGTTGCGGAGGGTCCTGAAATAATGCCGCCTGCCTGTCAGTGCCCAGCGCATACACGCTGTCCGCTTGAGACGACACCGACGGCTGTCTAGAAGGCCATGGCGGGGCTGACCGCGGCTGATAAGGGTCTGCGCGGTTCGGCACCGAAGACCTTCTCGGTGCCAGGGATCGGTACTGGGAGTCATAGCGGCGCCGGGATCGGGACCGGGTTCTGTCTCGGTGCTGGGATCTGGATCGGTACCGGCCGCTGTTTCGGTGCCGGGATCGGGACCGGGACCTGCCACCGACGTGGTGCCAGGAGGTCGACCGGGACCGGGACCTGCCACCAGCTCGGTGCCGGGAGGTCGACCGGCGCGGTGAGTGACGGCGAGACTGGCTCCTAGAGTCACAGTGCCGGTATCGACGGCTGGAGTCAGACCGCGACCGTCTGGAGGTCGATCGGTGCCGCGAGTGCGACCGGTACCGCCGAGGGGAGCGGTGCCGGGACTGCGAGCGGCGGCGGGATCTCGAGCGACCGTGGTGTCAGGACCTCGATCGCGATCGCGAGTCCCGAGACGTTGCCGTCATCATTGGCTTGCCCCTAGATGCTACCGGTACCGGGGGTGGCAGCTGAGTAGACTCAGTCAGGGCGATAAGGTCCTGTGCCGAGGCGAAGGTCTCCGGAGTGGATGGGACCAATAGCTCAACCCCAGATCTTAAGGGGGAGCTTGGCGGTACCGGACTCGACGGACCCACCGGGCCCGGAGTCGACGGTGCCGGTAGCGCCGCGGCCGATGTCGATGCTGGGCGCTCCATTCGGGTCTGCCTGGCAGGAGTAGCAGACGTAGACGGTCTCGCTTCTGCACCCGGTGCCGGGGAAGGTCGGTGCCGGGGAGTCTTTCCGGTGCCGGTGCGATCCGGTGCCGGCGTCGAGATCATGGCCTGTGAAGCTGCTGGGTCAAGTGCCGCCTCTATTAGGAGAGTCCTGAGTCTCTGGTCCCTCTCCTTCTTTGTCCTGGGCTTAAAAGCCTTGCAAATGCGGCACTTGTCTGACCTGTGCAATTCCCCCAGGCAGTTCAGACACGCGTCGTGGGGGTCGCTGGTTGGCATAGGCTTTTTACAGGCCGCACACTGCTTAAAGCCCGGCGAACCAGGCATGAGCCCGGTGCCGGGTGCCGGGAAGGGCTACAGCCCAGACCGGCGAACAACTATATACAATACTATTTACACTACAATTAATTAACTAACTATACTTAACGACCTAACTAACAACTGTAATAATGACGGTAGTTAACAAGGAGAGCTAGGGACGTGGAGGACAGCTATGCCGCGCTCCACAGTTCCAACGACCGACACGGGCGGTAAGAAGGAACTGAGGAGCGAGTGGGCCGGCAAGGGTATATATCGAGCGCCATGGCGGCGCCACTCCAGGAGGCGACCTGCCGGCCCACTGGAGTTGCTAGGGTAAAAAGTTTCCGACGAACGTGCATGCGCGGCACGCACACCTAACTGGAATGGATGTGAGCAATCACTCGAAGAAGAACTCTGACTTCAACCCCTATGTACAGGTCAAACAAAGCCTGGTTCTGAATAGCAGTGAGACCTGTACTGTCCATTGGCCCTTTCAAAGTTAAAGTGAGACTATCCAGGGTCAGCTGTTTGTCCACTGCTGTCTGTGATACTGATGGACTAGGTCAGCAGGACACAGGTAAAGGGGCAAAGGTGAGGAGATGCTACCTGCAGATGATATGGCAATAAAGGTGTTTTCCAAAGACGACCTAGAGGAAATAGCAAGCCAGTGGCACGACAAAGACTGAGGTCATATGGGTCAGTAGAGGGAAACTGGACACAGATTAAGGGAGTACAATTAAGCCATCTTGGTGGCTGGGTTATGGAAGATGGTGTGACTGAGAGGGAGATGCAGGCCAGACTGGGACATGCTGGAACAACACCTCAGAGGTTGTGTATGACAGGTGTACGCAATTGAGCCTGAAAGCCCAACTGTGCAGAACAATGGTGCTCCCGCAATGCTGTGCGGTGCAGAAAAGAGACCACAAATACTACCCCTGTGGGTGTGAGAGATGAGCTGACTTTATCTTATTAAAAAGAATTATAGTAAGAGACAGATTTCAAAATGAGAGTAGTAAGATGGAAGTCAAAGTCCATGAAGTGGCTGATAAAATCCAGGTGTGACCTTGTTGGATCGAGACATGCACAGAATGAACGGAGGGGACCTGGTGAAGGTAGCATGGCAGGAGAAAGGGGTAAGGAAAAGATGCTGAGGAATCTGCAGAAGTAATGAATGGATTGCATCAAAGAAGGCAGGAAGACCTTAGAGCCATGTTGGAGAGACAAAACTGGCAGAGGTTTGAACAATGACCCAGCCCCAGCTGATGGGATGATAAAGGGAAAAGGAAGTAGAAGAAGTTGCAGATGGGAGGGGGCTAACTTGCCCCCTACATTAGGTCTCACCCTGGTCTCTAATAGTCAAAGATTGGCCTGAGCCCTGAAGCAGGAGGTTTACTATCCCTGCCAGAATTCTGTTAGCATTAATTATGAGAATGCTGAACAGTCTTGTTAACCACAGGAACTTCTAGTCCTTTTTTGAATCTTGTAAAGTTCTTGGCCTCAATGAGTTCCTGGGGCAGTGTGGTCCACAGATTAACACTGTAAAGTCTTGGGGGCAAGGCCTATCATTCTGTGCCATTTCCATAGTGTGTAGTACAGTGGACTCTGGTCTGTGACTGGCTCCTAGACACTATGGGAATACAAATAATAAACATATGGAAAAGTGTTTATCAGTTTATTTCCCACTTTTTAATGTCACTGAATGTCCCTTTCTTCTTATGAGAAGCTCCCCATCTCCCTGCTCTAGACCATTCAGTTTTAAATACTTCTGCCACCCCCCATTCATCACCTTTCCAAGGTACAATCCCAATCTTCTCAACCTCTTTCCGTAGAAGTTTTCCCAGGCATCACCTTCTGCACCCTGATCTTGTTTGCTTTTTTACCCACAGCTGCACATTAAGCCTGGTCTCACTGAGCTGCCCCCAGCGATGCCCAGGCCCCTCTCCTGAGTTAATGCAGTTAATTTAGAATCCTGTAAGAGTAGTTTAAATGGCTCCCTCCAAGGTGCATTACTTTGCATTTATGAGCTTCATTTTGAAATTCCTCAGAGCCCTCTCGGTCCTGACTAGCCTTATCACTTTGTGTCATCTGCAGATCATAGAATCACAGCATATCAGGGTTGGAAGAAACCTCAGGAGGCATCCAGTCCAACCCCCTGCTCAAAGCAGGACCAACCCCAACTAAATCATCCCAGCCAGGCCTTTGTCAAGCTGGGCCTTAAAAACCTCTAAGGAAGGAGATTTCACCCCCTCCCTATGGAACCCATTCCAGTGCTTCACCATCCTCCTAGTGAAATAGTGTTTCCTAATATCCAACCTAAACCTCCTGCACTGCAACTTGAGACCATTACTCCTTGTTCTATCATCAGGTACCACTGAGAACAGCCGAGCTCCATCCTCTTTGGAACCCCCTTCAGCTAGTTGAAGGCTGCTATCAAATCCCCCCTTACTTTTCTCTTCTGCAGACTAAATAACCCGAGTTCCCTCAGCCTCTCCTTGTAAGTCATGTGCTTCAGCACCCTAATAATTTCCGTTGCCCTCCGCTGGACTCTTTCCAATTTGTCCACATCCTTCTTGTAGTGGGGGACCCAAAACTGGATGCAGTACTCCAGATGTGGCCTCACCAGTGCTGAATCGAGGGGAATAATCACTTCCCTTGATTTCCTGACAGCGCTCCTACTAATGTAGCCCAAAATGCTGTTAGCCTTCTTGGCAACAAGGGCACACTGCTGGCTCATATCCAGCTTCTCATCACTGTAACCCCCAGGTCCTTTTCTGCAGAACTGCTGCTTAGCCAGTTGGCCCCCAGCCTGTGTCAGTGCATGGGATTCTTCCGTCCTAAGCGCACTGAGGGCTGCTCACCTCCTCCCCATACTGTGCTGCCCAGTGCAGCAGTCTGGGAGCTGACCTTATCAGTGAAAACCAAGGCAAAAAAAGCATTGAGTACTTCAGCTTTTTCCACATCATCTGTCACTAGGCTGTCTCCCCCACTCATTAAGGGCCCCACACTTTCTCTGACCACCTTCTTGTTGCTAACATGCCTGTAGAAACCCTTCGCATCCCTTGGTAGCTGCAATTCCAGCTGTGCTTTGGCCTTCCTGATTACACCCCTGATGCTTGAGCAGTATCTTTATACTCAGCCCCTCTGTCCTAGCTGCCACTTCTTGTAAGCTCACCGAAGACTTCTGTCTCTCAGATGTGGCTACCTCATTAACTTCCCTCTTTCCTGATCATTAGCAAATACATTCAATGTTGGATTTAAATCACTTTGATGCCCTGCTTTTTACCTTTAGCCATAAGGAAAACTGACCGTTGGACTCTACACTTTGCTTTCTGTCTTCTAGCCAGTTTCTGATCCACCAGAGTTCTTTGCCTCTCACGCAGTGGCTACTAACTTACATAAAAACATAAGAATGGCTGGACCAGGTAGCTGCGCGACATATCTCCTGGATTGGTAGATGGGCCAGGAAGGCGGCTGATGAAGCCTGAGCTCTGGTAGAACGTGCAGTGAGATGGCCCGAGGGAACATGAGCCAGGTCATAGCATGTGCGTATGCATGCCGTCACCCATGAGGAGATCCTCTGGGAGGAGACAGGTAGGCCTTTCATCCAGTCAGCCACTGCAACGAAGAGTTGGAGGGATTTTCGGAAGGGCTTCGTCAGATCAATATAAAAAGCGAGCGCCCTATGGACATCTAAGGAGTGTAACTGCTGTTCCCGTCGAGATGAGTGAGGCTTCGAGAAGAAGACCGGAAGGAAGATGTCCTGATTGGTATGGAAGGCCGACACCACCTTAGGAAGGAATGCTGGATGTGGTCGCAACTGTACCTTGTCCTTGTGAAAGACAGTATATGGTGGGTCCACCATAAGTGCTCGAAGTTTGGAGACCCGTCTGGCCAATGTAATGGCTACTAGAAAAACTGTCTTCCAGGACAGGTATAGCAGTGAGCAAGTTGCCAACAGCTCGAATGGCGGGAGCATAAGCCTGTTTAGGATTAGGTTGAGGTCCCAGGTAGGGGCAGGGTGGCGTACTTGGGGGTAGAGGTGCTCCAGGCGCTTGAGAAATCTAGTAACTAAAGGGTGGGAAAACACGGAGTGGCCACTCTCTCCTGGATGGAATGTGGAGATGGCTGCCAAGTGCACCCTCAAAGAAGATATTGCCAGGCCCTGCTGCTTAAGGGACCCAAGGTAGTCCAAGATAGTGGGGATCGAGACCTGAGAGGGAGTAGTATTCTGCGTTTCACACCAGCAGGAGAAACGTTTCCACTTGGCCAGATACGTTGACCCAAGTGGAAGGCTTTCTGCTACTCAGGAGTATATGTTGTATCGGAGTGGAGCAGCGTAACTCTGACCTGTTTAGCCACGCAGGAGCCACGCCATGAGGTGAAGGGCCTGCAGGTCTGGGTAGCGAAGATTGTCGTGGTCCTGCGTTATGAGGTCCGGGTGGAGAGGCAGGGTAATTGGGCTGGCTATGGACAGGTGGAGCAGTGTGGTGTACCAGTGCTGTCTGGGCCACGCTGGTGCAATCATGATTAGGTGCGCTGTTTTATCAGGACCTTGTGAACCAGTGGGAACTGAGGAAAGGCATAGAGCAGCCGGTGCTTCCACGACATGAGGAATGCGTCTGAGATCGATCCCGGTGAAAGACCCTAGAAGGAGCAGAACGCTTGGCATTTCCTGTTCGTGAGAGAGGCGAACAGGTATATGTGGGGAAAGCCCCACTTCTGGAAGACCAAATGAATAACATCTGGGCAGATCGACCACTCGTGACAGAGGAAGGATCTGCTCAGCCAATCCGCTAGTGTTCTGAACCCCTAGGAGAAAGGACGCCACCAGGTCTATCGAGTGGGCTATGCAGAAGTCCCAGAGTCAGATGGTCTCCTGACAGAGGGGGGAAGATCGGGTCCCTCCCTGTTTGTTGATATAATACATGGCCATTGTGTTGTCTGTAAACACTGAGACACAACGGCCGTGCAGATGCTGCTGGAATGTCTGGCACGCCAGGCGACCGCTCTCAGCTCTCGGACATTTATGTGAAGCGTCAGCTCCTGCGATGACCAAAGGCCCTGGGTACGAAGGTGACCGATGTGAGCCCCCCATCCAAGAGATGACGCGTCCGTCGTCAGGGACAGTGAGGGTTGTGGCAGATGGAACGGTAACCCTGCGCATACCAGGGAGGGAGTTAGCCTCCAGTCGAGGGAGCGTAGTGTGCTCGGGGGAATGGTGACTATTGTCTATTGGGTCCCTGCCCGGACAGTAGACCGAACTGAGCAATGTTTGGAGGGGTCGGAGGCGGAGCCTGGCATATTTGGTCACATAAGTACAGGCAGCCATGTGATCTAGGAGACCAAGACAGGTGCGAGCCGAGGTCGTCGGGAAGTTCTGCAGACCTCGAATGATCGTTGCCATTGCCTGGAATCGCGGCTGGGGTAGGTAGGCCTTGGCTAGATTGGAGTCCAGGGTAGCTCCTATGAAGTCTAGCCTTTGTGTGGGGACCAGTGTGGATTTCTCCGTATTGAGCATCAGGCCTAAGGGTGTGAATAGGTCCCTGACGATGCCTACATGCTGCCTGACCTGTGTCTCGGAGGTCCCTCTGATGAGCCAGTCATCCAGATACGGGAATACGTGTATCTGGCGTTGGCGGAGGTGTGCAGCGACTACGGCCATGAACTTTGTAAACACCCTTGGGGCCGTGGAGAGGCCACAGGGGAGGACCGTAAATTGGAAGTGCTGGTGCTTGGCTACAAAGCGAAGGTACCTCCTGTGTGGAGGAAAAATGGCGATGTGAAAGTACGCGTCCTTCATATCGAGGGCAGCATACCAGTCTCCAGGATCCAAGGACGGGATAATGGTCCCCAGTGACTCCATGCAGAACTTCAACTTTATCATGAACTTGTTGAGGCCTTGCAGGTCTAGCATGGGCCTGAGGCCTCCTTTCGACTTGGGGATCAGAAAGTAACGGGAGTAAAACCCTTTGCCCTTTTCGTCTTGTGGTACCTCCTCTATCGCTTCTATGGCGAGGAGCGTCTGCACCTCTTGTAGGAGGAATTGCTCGTGAGAGGGGTCCTTGAAGAGGGACTGGGTTGGAGGGTGGGAAGGCGGGGATGAAACAAATTGGAGGTGGTATCCTTGTTTCACTGTGCATAGGACTCAGAGGTCTGAGGTCAATTGGGACCACGCCGGGAGGAAGTAGGAGAGGCGGTTGGAGAAGGGAGGAAAAGGATCCTGTCCTGAAACTGGTACACCGTCCTAGGGCGTACCTTCAAAAGGCAGACTTAGATCCCGCTGGTGGTTTTGAGGGGCTGTGGTTTTGGCCCCCTTGGGGTCCAGACTGCCACCCCACCCACGCCGTCTGCTAAAGTCTTGCCTGTGTCTAGGCACAAAGTACGGGCGGTGAGTCTGGGGACAGAAAGGTCTGTGTTGGGTCACAGGTGTATGCATGCCCAAAGAACACATGATGACCCTGTTGTCTTTCAAGCTTTGTAGCCTGGAGTCGGTCTTCTCCGAGAACAGACCCTTACCGTCAAAGGGTAAGTCCTGGATGGTATATTGTAATTCAGGTGGTAGGTTGGACACCTGTAGACATGAGATTCATCTCATGGTGATACCGGAGGCCAGAGTTCTGGCTGCCAAGTCGGCCGCATCCAGACACCTGGAGGGAGGTTCTGGCCACCTTTTTCCCTTCCTCTAGGAATGGAGCGAATTCCTGGCGGGAGTCCAGGGGGAGTAGTTCTGTAAATCTACCCACCTCTGCCCAGGTGTTGTAGCTATAATGGCTCAGTAGAGCCTGCTGATTTGCCACCCGGAGCTGTAGGGCGCCTGCCGAATACACCTTGCAGCCGAGTAGGTCCATTCGCCTAGCCGCCTTTGACTTTGGGGCTGGCGCCTGTTTGCCATTGCGCTCCCTCTCGTTGACCAATTGGACAACTAGCGAGGAGGGAGGAGGGTGGACATATAGATACTCGTACCCCCGAGAGGGTACCATGTATTTATGCTCGACCCCCTTTGCCATAGGGGGGATGGAGGCTGGGGACTGCCATAAGGTGTCTGCATGGGCCTGGATGGTCCTGATAAAGGGCAAAGCCACCCTAGTTGGGGCATCTGCCGACAAGATGCTCACTACAGGGTCCTCAGCCTCCAGGACCTCCTCCACCTGGAGGTTCATGTTGAGCGCTACTCTCCTGAGGAGGTCCTGATGGGCTCTTAGGTCTGTTGGAGGAGGCCCCAAGGAGGAAGTCCCTGCCACTGCTTCATCTGGAGAGGAAGAAGATGAAATGCCAGGGACGAGTGGGTCCTGTATGGACTCTTGCTCATGCGCCGGTTCCTGCTCCAGCAGCACCAGGGAACCCGGTGGGTGGACTAGTGGCTCCTCCATCCCGGGTGGAGGAGGACGGCTAACTGTGGCCTCTGGTGCTCGGTGCTCTGATGAAGCAGAGCGGGCCGGAACCAGCGGAGCACCTTGGGCCTGGTGGTACGCCCAAAGTGTCCAAAAGGACCACTGGTGAGGTCCTGGGTCCTGAGACCGGGCTTCTTGAAACACTCCGGGGGGGCACATCGGAATCGCGGTCTTGGCCATAGTAGCTGTCCGCGTGGGAGGATACCGACGTACGTCTGGATGGCCATGGAGGAGCAGAGAAGCCTTGTGCAGATGTTCCAACGGACCTCGCTACCCTACATATCGGGGACCAGTGCCGGGACGCATATTGGTACTGGGATCGAGAGCAGGACCTGCGACCAGATCGGTGCTGGGAGGTTGACTGGGATCGAGAGCAGGACCTGCAACCAGATCGGTGCCGGGAGGTTGACTGAGATCTCAAATCCCGGTGTCGTGAATGGCTTCAGGAAGCACGGTGCCTGGAGCGGTGCCGAGAACTAGAGCGGTGCCGTGGGTAGTGAGCTGGTGAACGGGAGTCCAACCGGTGCCGTGAGTCTGACTGGTGCCGTGTAGTAGAACGGTGGTGGGACTGTGAGCAGCGTCGAGAGCGGGAGCGCCATCTGGACCTGGAGCATCTGTGGGACCGCGATCGTGAGCAGTGCTGGTCCGCTGCGCTGACAGAGGGTGGTCTAATCGAGGTCGGCTTGCCTACGGATTGGATTACCCTCACCAGAGGTGCCAGGGTAGAGGCAGTGCCAAGTCTGTCAAGGTGATCAAATCCCTCGCCGCTGAGAACACCTCTGTCGTGGACAGCACGGTGAGCTCTACCGCGGCACGCGCCGGGGAGCTAACAGGCGCTGGACTCGCCGGTTCTTGTGGGACCGGAATCGATGGTGCCAATTTAGTCGGTGCTGCAGCGGGTGTCGGTGCCGGGCGATCTGACCTAGGTGTACTCTCTGGCTGCGGTGCGGATGGTGCCAAAGCAGCAGGAGTCTTGGCCTTCCTCAACCTCGGGGAGAGGGAGCATCGTGGAGCCGACTTCGGTGCCAGCAACGTCGGGTGCCAAGGGTCCTTGGGTGTAACGGTGCGGTCTGGTACCGCAGAGGCGCTTCTGCTCACCGACTGACCAGCGCTCGGTGGAGGGGTGAGAGCCGCCTCCATAAGGAGCTGTTTAAGCCTGATGTCCTGCTCCTTTTGAAAGCCTTGCAAATGGGGCACTTAGTTGTCAAGTGTGATTCCCGAGTCACTTCAAACAGGAGTCGTGTGGATCTCCTGTCGGCATCGGCCTGTGGCAGGCCGAGCACGGTTTGAAACCTGGTGAGCCGGGCATGGGCTCCAGCACCGGGTGCGGGGAAGGGGCTACTCCCTGAACCCCGCTATTACTAAACTAACTATGCTATTAAGGAAGAAAATGTATAACTATATATATCTATATATACCTATATCCATATCTATATAAAAATTATAACTATATACATGATAACGAACGAGAAATATGAGTAGCTAGGGGAGTGGAGGTCAGCTAAGCCACACTCCACTGTTCCAACGACCGACATGGGTGGTAAGAAGGAACTGAGGGGTGGCTGGGTCGGCTGGGGTATATATCCAGTGCCATAGCGGTGCCACTCCAGGGGGCTCCCAGCTGACCCACCAAGTGTTGCTAGGGTAAAAAGTCTTCCGACAAACGTGCACACGGCACGCACACACCTAACTGGAATGGATATGAGCAAGCACTCGAAGAACAGGCAATGATCAAGTGATCTCTCTCTTGCCATCCATCTCTATCCTCTGACAAACAGAGGCTAGGGACACCATTCCTTACCCATCCTGGCTAATAGCCATTAATGGACTTAACCACCATGAATTTATCCAGTTCCCTTTTAAACGCTGTTATAGTCCCAGCCTTCACAACCTCCTCAGGTAAAGGAGTTCCACAAGTTCACTGTGCACTGCGTGAAGAAGAACTTTCTTTTATTTGCTTTAAACCTGCTGCCTATTCATTTCATTTGGTGACCCGTAGTTCTTGTATTATGGGAACAAGTAAATAACTTTTCCTTATCCACTTTCTCCACATCACTCATGATTTTATAGATCTCTATCATACCCCTCTTAGTCTGCTCTTTTCCAAGATGAAGAGTCCTAGCCTCTTTAATCTTTCCTCATATGGGACTGTCATAAACAGATAGCTAAGGGTTAATGTCTCTTTCACCTGAAGCACCTGACCAGAGGACCAATCAGGAAACAGGATTTTTTTTCAACTCAGGGTGGAGGGAAGTTTGTGTCGGAGTCTTTGTCTGTCTGCCTGCTTTTCTCTCAGCTATGAGGAGTGATTTCTATTTCCTGCTCTCTAATCTTCTGTTTCCAAGTTGTGAGTACAGAGATCATGTATTTACATGTCTATAGTTGCTGGAGTTGTTTGAATTGTATTCTTTTTGAATAAGGCTGTTTATTCAATATTCTTTTAAGCAATTGACCCTGTATTTGTCACCTTAATATAGAGAGACCATTTGTATGTATTTTCTTTCTTTTTATATAAAGCTCTTTTAAGACCTGTTGGAGTTTTTTGTTAGTGGGGAACTTGAGGGAATTGGGTCTGCAGCTCACCAGGGAATTGGTGGGAGGAAGAAGTCAGGGGGAAGTCTGATTTTGCATTCCCTCTGGGTGAAGAGGAAAGTGCTTTTGTTTCCAGGATTGGAATTACAGAGGGTGGACTCCTTCTGCTTAGATTCACGGAGGTTGCTTCTGTGTATCTCTCCAGGAGCACCTGGAGGGGGGAAGGGAAAAAGGATTATTTCCCTTTGTTGTGAGACTCAAGGGATTTGGGTCTTGGGGTCCCCAGGGAAGGTTTTTCAGGGGGACCAGAGTGCCCCAAAACACTCTAATTTTTTGGGTGGTGGCAGCAAGTACCAGGTCCAAGCTGGTAACTAAGCTTGGAGGTTTTCATGCTAACCCCCATATTTTGGACGCTAAGGTCCAAATCTGGGACTAAGGTTTGACAGGGACCCTCTCCAAACCTCTAATCATTTTCGTTGTCCTTTTCTGAACCTTTTATAGTTCCAGGATATCTTTTTTCTTTAGTAGCCTCTTCGGAAGGATCTTGGTGAAGGTTGTCAGGGGGTGCCTCAGTGACTCTCCCTTTTAGGAAGGAAGCTGGGTTCAGTCTCCCCATGACTACTGCTGGTGAGCCAGCCTGAGGGGAACAGATTGCCCAGGGAGCCCTTTAGGGCTTAAGGGGTAAATGAGCAGCTGGGCCTACCAGAGAGTTTTTTAGAATTCAGGGAGGGTTGATCTGGAGGCAGAACTGGTGGGGAAGGAAGGAGATCCCTGCAACGGCTATTCCTGCTGCCCCAGCTCCAGGGAAGAGAATGGGGGTTCTTCATCCACAGATAAGGGCAAGACTGCTGTATCCCAGCCCCAGGAAGCTTCTTGCTTTAAAGAAGGATTCGGAGACGGTCAACGGGAGAGCGTGGTAGGACCAAAGCCCTTAGTGAAATAGTTTCTTTTTTTGTCTGATGGATTCTTTGTTGACTCACAGGGTGTTCTTGGATACAAAGCTCATTTTAAACTTGTTGGAAACACCCAGGGAGTAGGGATTAAGATAAAGCATCTACCATGCCATGACTGTCCATAAGGGGCCAGTTACCAGCAGGGACAAGAGTCTGTTACAAGAATCTTTTATACGCAGTGTCGTTGCAGCCCTGTTGGTCCCAGGATAGGAGAGAGATTCCAGGTGGGTGAGGGAATATCTTTTATTGGATCAACTTCTGTGGGTGAGAAAAACAAGCGTTGGTGGTATACAGAGCTCTGGGAGGGAGAAAGCTTCTCTCTCACCAACAGGAGCTGGTCACATAAAAGCTACTACCTCCCCCTCCTCATCTCACTCTACATTCGGTCAACTAGTTTCCCCCTTGGCCAGTACTTTACTGACACATTCAAGGACTGCCACAGCCCTGCTGGCAGTGAGCCGCTTGGAGCCTGTCCAGTCATGATCTTCCAAGCGTTTTGTTCTGTTAATGACCATTTCAGCCCAGTCCCCAAGGCCTGAGATGAGTGAGGCTGGCTGGGCTGTAATTCCCTGACGCTGATCTAGCGCATTATTTTAAATTATGAAATATTTTACTACTATCAAATCCGGTGGAACCACGGCCGTATTGAAGGAGGATGCAGATTTTTGTCTGTCCCAGGGGAGGGAGCAGCTGGGCCTAGGGCCACAGGGCTTCTCCAAGTCTCCCTTTGCTCCAGGTCCTCAACCCCTGCTCGTGCCGCCTGTACTAGAGAAGGGAGCAGCGCTTCCCAAGCCGGTGTAACGACACATTTCTCGGCATCAACGTCCTTGTCTTTCTTAACTGCTCCCTTGAACTGCGGCTACAGGATCCTCCGCCGGGAGCCGGGCTCTGCGGCTGGTGCCGGGGTTCCCGGACACCGGAGCCGCGGGGGCCCGGCTGGAGCCAACGAGACAGAAACAGAGAATCCGCCTCTCCCAGAAGCGGCGGCGGGGGGGCGCTGCCTTGATCGCCTTAGGGAGCTACCTGCAGCCCCCGGCTCGCTCCGCCCCTCCCCCCGCCGGTAACCCCCGGCCCGGCCCCGCTCCGCCCCTCCCCCCGCCGGTAACCCCCGGCCCGACCCGCTCCGCCCCTCCCCCCGCCGGTAACCCCCGGGTCATCCCCGCTCCGCCCCTCCCCCCGCCGGTAACCCCCGGGTCATCCCCGCTCCGCCCCTCCCCCCGCCGGTAACCCCCGACCCGCTCCGCCCCCTCCCCCCGCCGGTAACCCCGGCCCGGCCCCGTTCCGCCCCTCCCCCCGCCGGTAACCCCCGGCCCGACCCGCTCCGCCCCTCCCCCCGGTCAGACCCGCTCCGCCCCCTCCCCCCGCCGGTAACCCCCGGGTCATCCCCGCTCCGCCCCTCCCCCCGCCGGTAACCCCCGACCCGCTCCGCCCCCTCCCCCCGCCGGTAACCCCCGGGTCATCCCCGCTCCGCCCCTCCCCCCGCCGGTAACCCCCGACCCGCTCCGCCCCCTCCCCCCGCCGGTAACCCCCGGCCCGGCCCCGTTCCGCCCCTCCCCCCGCCGGTAACCCCCGTTCCGCCCCCTCCCCCCGCCGGTAACCCCGGCCCGGCCCCGTTCCGCCCCTCCCCCCGCCGGTAACCCCCGTTCCGCCCCCTCCCCCCGCCGGTAACCCCGGCCCGACCCGCTCCGCCCCCTCCCCCCGCCGGTAACCCCCGTTCCGCCCCCTCCCCCCGCCGGTAACCCCGGCCCGGCCCCGTTCCGCCCCTCCCCCCGGTCCGACCCGCTCCGCCCCCTCCCCCCGCCGGTGACCCCCCGGCCCGGCCCCGCGGGCGTGAGCGCGCCGATGACGTCACGGCCGTTCCCGCGAGGGGCCCCGGGGCTCCCATCGCGCCCTGCGGCCGGAAGCGGAAGTGGGGCCGGAGCCACCGGCCGCTCCGAGCCGCGGGGCCCATGAGCGGCGGGGGCGGCGCGGCGGGGCCGGAGCTGGGGGCGGGGAGGCGGCCGGGCTGGAGCCGGACAGGATGCCCCGCCGGAAGCAGCGACACCCGCAGCCCGTGAAAGGTGGGGGGGGCGCTGGGGGGGGAAGCGGAGCAGCCTGGGGGGGCGGGAGCTGGGGATGGGGGGGCGGAGTGGGGGGGCGCTGGGGGGGGGAAGCGGAGCAGCCTGGGGGGGCGGGAGCTGGGGATGGGAGGGGGCGCTGGGGGGGGGGAAGCGGAGCAGCCCGGGGGGGTGGGAGCTGGGGATGGGGGCGCTGGGAGGGGGGAAGCGGAGCAGCCTGGGGGGGCGGGAGCTGGGGATGGGGGGGCGGAGTGGGGGGGCGCTGGGGGGGAAGCGGAGCAGCCCTGGGGGGGTGGGAGCTGGGGATGGGGGGGGCAGAGTGGGGGGGGCGCTGGGGGGGGAAGCGGAGCAGCCCTGGGGGGGCGGGAGCTGGGGATGGGGGGAAGCGGAGCAGCCTGGGGGGGTGGGAGCTGGGGATGGGGGCGCGGGGGGGGAGCGGAGCAGCCTGGGGGGACGCTGGGGATAGGGGGAGTGCACGGGGGGGGCGCTGGGGATAGGGAGTAGGGAAGTGGGGGGAGCATTGGGGGTAGGGAAGTGGCCGGGGGGGCTGCTGGGATTAGGGGATAGGGGAGCCGCCTGGGAGGGAGGAGGAGGGCGCTGGGGTTAGGGGGTAGCAGAGCGGTGGTGGGGGCTGGGGTTAGGGGGTAGCAGAGCGGTGGTGGGGAGGTGCTGGGGCTAGGGGGAGTGCACGGGGGGGGCGCTGGGGATAGGGAGTAGTGGAGTGGCCAGGGGGGGCTGCTGGGATTAGGGGATAGGGGAGCCACCTGGGAGGGAGGAGGAGGGCGCTGGGGTTAGGGGGTAGCAGAGCAGCCTGGGGAGGTGCTGGGGATAGGGGGAGTGCACGGGGGGGGACGCTGGGGATAGGAAGTAGTGGAGTGGCCGGGGGGGCTGCTGGGATTAGGGGATAGGGGAGCCGCCTGGGAGGGAGGAGGAGGGCGCTGGGGTTAGGGGGTAGCAGAGCAGCCGCGGGGGTGGGGGGTGTTAGTGCCCCTGGCTGTAACATCCTTTCAGCCAAGTGCTGTGCTGCTGGTCCAAGTGGGGAGGCTGGACACCAAGCTCCAGGTGCTGCCGGGGAGCCCAAGGATCCCAGTCCAGGGGTGCCCAAAGGTGCTGTGTGTCCATAGCAGTCGGACACTGGGAGGCAGCCCCCCGACCCTGGCACATTCAGCTTTCGGTGGTGTCCATTTCCCTTACGCTGGCCGTCTGTCGAGGTGGAGAAGACTCTGTTGCGTCTGTAGGAAGCTGCCCATAGGGACATCCCCGCTCCGTTCTGAGGAGCCTGTGGCGATGATTCCTCTGCTGCTGTCCACCAGCTCTCAGCAAGTCGCAGGAGTGTAGGTCACAGCCTCGCTGCAGTAGCTCGGGTACAGCTGAAATGGCTGGGCAGGTACTTGGCACAGCCAGGCCGTGCCTTGGCTGCCACTACCCAGACTGCTGCGGCCACACGGCTGTTGATACTCGCACTTGTTTGCTGTGCGCGTGAGCAAGGGAATCGCAGCCTTAGCTGGTGGTGCAGCCATAGCCTGGGATAGAGCCCTTGTGCAGAGGGGGATAGGTGGGCAGCTCCCGAGCCCTGGTAGAGAAGCCGTGTGAGCGGTTCCTTTCAGGCAGCAGAATCTCTGATTTCTTCCCATTCTTAGCAGGTGGGGAGTAGCCATCGGGGAAGCTGTTCTTCCTCCCCTCCCGGTGAAATGTACAAGGCAGATGGCTCCAGGCTCCTCTCTTGAAGGTCTCCACGTGGCGGGGGGACGAGCAGGAAAGGGTGTGTGGCATGGCAGAACCCAGGATCTGACCTGAGCATCAGTGGGCTTTGGTGGAATAACTTGCATGGACAGAGTTCTGTCCTGGGAGCCAGTCTGTGCTCTGCCAAGGGCTCCCTGTGGGGCCCTGAGCCAGTCGCTTTGGGTTTCAGTTCCCCACCAGCACCACAGGAGTGAGAGGGTGAAGGCTGGAAAGCTGGCGAGGCTCAGGGGCCGCAGACACTGGGCCAGGTCAGGACTGCAAATAGTCCAGTTGCCATGCAGTGGGGTGAAAGCTGCACGTCCCATGCAAGCCAGCGCACTCTCTCCCAACAGCCAGCTGTGGTCAGCATCCCCTGGACTGCACTGACAACTGTCTGGCGAAATGAAATCTAATCTGGTCACCTGAATCTGCTGCCAGCGTAGCTGCTTGTTTGCAGAGGCTTTGGGGACAGAGCTTGCTGGTTTCCCCCACCCTGTTGGGACCAGCAATGCTAATTGTGTGTAGGTGGTCGCGGTGCTGGCTAGGCCCTTAGCTGTCACTGGCTAGCTGTGAAGCCACGGCCTGAGTGCGGGGGTGTGCCTGGACCTTTTAATGCAGTGCTTCTGCCCTCCAGAGGGGCCTGAGGGCATCGGTGTGCTCCACCATGAAGGCCTGGCTGGGTGGCTGACTGGCTCCTCTACCGGCTGTCAGTGCTTCTCCAATCCCCTTGGGCCTCATTTTCTCTTCACGCAGGAAGCAAGTGTGAAGTCCCTGCTGCACAGGGAAAAGGAGGTGCCCCGTTCTCCCCTTGTCTTGCCTAGCTCCCCTGTGTGCCATGGGAGCTCTGATCCTGGACGCTGAAGGCAGCCTGAGCAGGGACATCGGGACCGAGGGGTTCACCTTTCCCCCGTGCTGTAGGATGGGGGGCTTGGAGGACACTTCACATGCAGCTAGTAGCATGTGGAAGACTCTCCCTGCAGCCACTGCTGAAGCCCTGGCTCCCCATGTGGCTGGGCCCAGCCCTGGCTCCAGATGCTAGTGGTAATGTCCGTTCCCTGTGCCTCCCATGGCTGTGCGGCGGAAAGAAGAGAGCTGGGCACTCAAGTCCTCAGCCCATGATAGCACATTTCCTTGTGCCCCAGCAGTAACTGGCTGGCGCTCCGTGTGTTGCAGTGGACGCTGAAGACACTCTCGAGGAGACGCCAGGAGGGGATCTGGTGCTGCAGAGTGACCTGCTGCTGGGCCAGGACTTGGAGTTTGAGGACAGCAGCGACAGGATCATGGGCTTTGAGAAAGACTTGGAAGGTTTGTCTATGGGCTGTGTGTGTTTTCCAGAGGGACCCTGTAGGCCTGCGGTGAAGGGGGAGGCTCCTCCATTGGAGCTGGGTGAGAGCAGCTCTCTGCTAGACCCCAGCGTAGGGCCTGCACTCAGGAGTGGCTGGGGTCTCTACTGGGCACGAGGAGGCTGGTAGTCCAGGCAGCAGCTGTTGTTGCTGGTTTGGGGGGCAGAAGGGGGAGAAGGGAGCTGGCCCTGTGCTCAGGGTTTTGGGGAGGAAGTTGGTCCTGTGGCCCTGGCACAGGCCCCTCCCTACAGTCACCTCCATCCCGAGCAGGATGGGGAGCCTCTGTGTTTCCCAACAGCAACTGCTAGGGCTTCTGAGGGATCTGGAGTTGTGAAGCTCTGTCTCCAGAGCCCCCTGGGGCCATAAGGGAGCATTGCCTGCAGGACCCAGCACTCCTGTGTGTGTCCCCTGAGGTTCTGGGTGGGGAGAGGCCAGGCAGGGCATGTGCCTCACCCACCCTTGGCTACATTGACTTGTATCTGCCACCGTGCTGCCCAGGTTCCTGATTAGCTGTGACTCTGGGACCCGTGTGGAGGCAGGGTGGGCGCTTGCCTAGGTCGGGTGAGAGATGGATGGGGTGGATCTGACCCCGCGCTGTGGGCTTGTGTATGGTCATGTGGGGGTTCCACTCCCTCACAGGTAGCCTGGGTTCCTGTGGGACAAACGCACGACTGCTGAGCTCTGTGCAGAGGAAACGGGTTGGGTGGGGGGCTGAGCTGCCTGGCCTCTGGTAGGATCTTTGTTTGTCACTGTGAAAAGCACAGGCAAGTCCAGAGAGAGCCCACGGAAGCGCGTGGACGAAGTCAAGACATGAGAGCTACAGTCATCTGGGCACCCTTCGTGCCCATAACTAGGGGCGGTGTCACGTGTTGCCTGTCGCTGCTGGGCCATGGCGAGTTTGCTAGGCAGGGCTGTGGGGAAGATTGGTCTGAGGCTGCTACAATTGATGTGTCAGGTAGCAGAGCCAGGAGTGTGCTGGCGGAGGAGCCCCGGATGGGACAGGCCCCAAAGATCTGGATTCTCTTCCTGCCCTGGGGCTGCAGGCAGTGACCTTTGGGGGTTTTCTCCCTTAGTGTGTGTGTGCTGCGCTCACCAGGATTGGCCACACAGGTGTCGTGCATCTACCTTGGGCATCTGCACCGGCACAGCTACATCAGTGCAGAGAGCCCAGCACAGATCAGCCAGGAACCTGACTGGGCGGGGGGTGGTGGTGGTGAAGGAATGCTTGCTGGGCTCCAAGATGCCAGGAGGCAGGCAGTCATTCCGGGTCTGGATGGTGTGCAGTAAACCACCCTCCTCTCTTCCCACCCGCACCCAGCTTCCCCAGACCTGCCCCAAGCAGAGTCCTGGCCTGAAAAGAGGCCCTGAGAGTGCAGCTGGAGCTGTTGAGCTGGCGTGGAAGATGCGTGGCCTTATAAAACCTTAGATGGTAGACTGATTCCTGGCTTCTCAGAGCTGCGCCTCCCAGCTGCACGGTTGTAATGTATGTTTTAAATGAAGTGATGTCTGTGCACCAAGCAGAACGCCCTGGCCCTGGCATCCTCGCAGGGTCCTGCCAGGCATCAAGGGAATCCTGCAGCAACCGGTGTCATTTCAACACCACCGCCAAATGCAAGGTTGTGTCTCTAGCAGCACAGAGCGTCGTCCTGCTCACGAGCCAGAGGAACTTCCCAGAAAGCAGTGACTCCGGAAGGGACTTGTGAGCCAGCTGAACGTCGGCTTCCAGGGCCACGCTGCAGCGAAGAGGCTAAACGTGATCCTCGGATGTGTAAACAGGCAGGTGGTGGTACCTCTGTATGTGGCATTACTGAAACCGTTGCTGGATGCTGTGTCCACATTGCAAACGGGATATTGATGAATTGGAAGGGGTTCCGCGAAGAGCCACAAGAATGATTTGAGATCTGGAAAGCCTGCTTTGCAGCGAGAGACTGACGAAGCTCGTTTATTTAGCTCAACCAAGGGAAAGTGAAGAGGTGGCTTGGAGCGGGATCTGGAAGGATTCTCCTAGCAGATGGCTCTTCAGTCTGGCAGACAAAGGCAGGCTAGGAGCTGAAACTGGAGAAATTCAGCTTGGAAATAAGGTGCAGATGTTTCCCAGTGAGGGGGATTAACTGTGGGTAGGGTGACCAGACGTCCTGATATTTAATCAGTCGGAATGCAAATTGCCCTCTGGCGCACAGGCAGAGGGGGCTAAACCCCCCCCCCCCGCCCAACTCCACCCCGGCCCTGCCCTGACTACACGCCTCCCCAAATCTCTGCCCTGGCCCTGCCCCCTCACTGCCCTATTGGATCCCTCCCCAAATCCTCGCCTCTTCCCCACTGCATTCCTCCCCCCTCCCTCCCAGGCTTGCGCTAATCAGCTGTATGGCAACGCAAGCACTGGAGGGAGCGGGGAGAAGCAGGATCCGGCAGCCAGCTCGGGAGGTGGAGGCAGAGCGAAGGTGGGGGGGTGGGGCATGGAGCTGCCACTGGGTGCTTAGCCCCCACCAATTTTTCCTATGCTCCAGCAGCTCTTGGTGTTTGTTGCTCTGCTGGTACCCCCCACTCCCACCCCCCGCGTCCAGATATTTCACAGCTCTCATCTGGTCACTCTAACCGTGGGACATCTGGCCGGGGGTGTGAAGGATTCTCCAGCCCTGGGAAAAGTTAGAAGATTGGGCACTCTTGTTTTTTGAAGATCTGCTCTGGCTCAGCCAACAGTTCTGGGCTTGATGCAGGAGTCCCTGGAGGAGGGTCAGTGGCCGGTTCTGCAGATGGTCACACTCGCTGGCTGCAATGGCCTTAGCAGTCTGAGCTCCAATCAGCAGAGTGATGTTTCTGGAGGAGTCTCCATTACCCCAGCAGGGACATCATTTAGGCGGGTGGCCATAAGAGACCGCGTGTCTCTGTGGTTGGGGCCCTGAGCCGGCAGCCTGGATGTCTTCCTGCCTCTGTCACTGACCTGTGGCAAGTCCCGCACTCTGCACCTCCCTGCCCCTATCTGCAGACAGGATAGCGACCCTGACCTCTGCAGAGCACTCCAAGGTCTCTGGGGGTTAGTGGCGCAGAGGCTGGGCCATGTGCTCAGCTGGGTGTGCTGATCGGGCGTGCACTGCATGCCTATCTGGCTGCTGGCCCCGCCCCGCCCCGCAGCTCTGTCTCCTGGTGTTCACTAGCCCTCGGCATGGGGCTGTGTGCTCTTGGCTTGGACGAGCCCAGCACATGTCATTGCCAAGCACTGCACGGGCTCCCAATGCAGTGGGTGAGAGGAGAGCTCGGCACTGGCACAAGGACGGGGCCCTCCATACTACCTTGGCAGGTTCCCCAGAACTGTCCCTCAGCCTGCCCTGGGCAGATCCCGCGAGCGCTGCTGCTGTGCGAGTGGGCCTGTTCTCCAGCCTGCTCCTGGACCCATAGTGGTTCACGTGTTGGTTCCTGCAGCACATAGGCTCTTTCCGGGATGGTCACAGAGGATGCAGAGCTCTCTCGTTGGAAGGGACCATTGTGATCATCTAGTCTGACCTTCTGTATCATGCAGGCCAGAGAACCCGCCTGATGAGTCCCGCCTTGGGCCCAGAACTTCCAGCAGAGCTAGAGCGGCACCTAAAAACTTCAAGGCCTGGAGAAGCCTCCGCAGCCCTCGGCCAGTTGTTCCCGTGGAGCATCCCGCTGGGAGCACGTGGTCAGTTAGGAGTCAGAGTAGATACAAGTCCTGTGCTGACTCTACTCTCAGGACAGTCCCCCGAGCAGTAATTCTCTGTCCCTGGATGCAGGATTGTATGTTTGGCTGGATTAGTGAGCCCAGCTTCGCAAGCAGTTCCAATTGCTCGCTATGTTTGACCTGCTGCCATCATTTAGTGACCTGCTTTGACCCCTCTGCCAGGGTGGGCATTGTCCATGAAGGCAGCCCCTCTTCATATTATTCATTTGTGTTCCCATTGTGCCTAGGACCCTACCTACAGACCAGGCTCCCATTGTGCTCGGGGCTGTCCCAAGGCGCTGCTTGCCTTAGACAAGACGTGGACAAAGGCAACGGTGGGGGTCCAATAGAACAGTGCAATGGTATTGGTCAGCATGATGGGCAGTGGGATGAGCCCACCAGCAAGCTACCCTTTGTCAGGCTTTCGTAGGCCTCAGAGAAAAGCAGGTGCTGAAGGAGAGTCATGAGTTTAGTGCAACTTTGCAGGGAACCCCCCAGGTGAGAGGCAGCCAGGCAGAAAACACTGGGGTGCTTGTTTAAAATGTAACCAGTGGGTGCTAGTGCTTGGTCAGCTGCAGGAGTCGGCCTTGGATTGTGAGTGAGAGCAAAATTGCTTGTCTTCGCTTTCTAGGCCCTGCACAGATGGTTTGGTGCGCTAGAGAAGGGGAAGCCAGTGGAGGGGTTCAGAGAGGGGTGACATGGTCAGTGTGCCCCAGACTAGGACAGAGATCTTTGCAGCAGAATTCTGAATGGACCTGAGTGGGACAAGGTTGCCTTTGTGAACGCCAGAGGGTAGGATGTTGCAGTAAGTGAGATGTGAGCCTGGCGGAAGGTTTTAGTTGGGTGGATGGACAGATTAGGCTGGATCCAAGAGCTGTTATGCAGAAAGAATTGGCAAGATTTAGACACCACCTGCAAGTGAGGGCCTAGAACGAGGTCTGAGTCGAAGACAATACTCAGGTGATGGGCCTGAGTGACAGCTGGATGGTGGAGGAGTCCTCAGCGATCGAGATAGGAGGTAGCAGGCAGGTGACATGGGGAAGATTAAAAGCTCTGTCTTAGCTGTGTTGCACTTTAGCTGATGGCTCGGCATCTGCGAGGAGACGTCAGCAAGACAGGACGAGATTGTAGTTTGGCAGCAGGAGACGGGCGTGGAGTAGAAGTAGATAAGGTGTGCGGGGAGAAGAGCAGGGGACCAAGGACAGAGCCCTGTGGAACCCCCACGGAAAGAGAAGAGGATCCCCCAAAGGAGGCGCTGAAGGAGCAACTGGAGCAGTAGGAGAACTAGGAGAGAACAGAGTCATGGAAACCAAGGCTGCAAGCGGAGGAGCATGGTCAGCGGTATGAAAGGCAGCTAACAGCTCAAGGAGGGAGCGCTGGTTCTGAGCTTTGGCTAGGGAGAGGTCAGCAGAGATTTCAGCAAGAGCAGTTTCAGAGGAGAGTGAGGGATGGAAGCAAGGTCAGAGAGGATCTTGGATGGAGTTGAGGAAAGGAACTCCAGACTGATACTGTAGAAAGTGAACATAAGAACGGCCAGACTGGGTCAGAGAAATAGTGGCCAGTGAGAGATGCTCCAGTGGGAATGAACAGAACAGAGCAGTTATCGAGTGACCTAGCCCCTGTCATTCAGTCTTTTGTTTTGTTTTTTAATTGGAGATATCCTATCTCCTAGAACTGGAAGGGACCCTGAAAGGTCATTGAGTCCAGCCCCCTGCCCTCACTAGCAGGACCAAGTACTGATTTTTGCCCCAGATCCCTAAGTGGCCCTCTCAAGGATTGAACTCATAACCCTGGGTTTAGCAGGCCAATGCTCAAACCACTGAGCTATCCCTCCGTCCCAGTCCGAGGGTTAGGGACACTAATCCCCATGGAATTCTGTGCCAAAAAAATAAAAATTCTGCATGCAATATTTTAAAATTCTGCATCTTTTATTTGTCAAAATAACCCAATATAATCATGCCAACTTCAATTATTTTGGTAATTTATTTCAAAATACCGGTCAGCAAGTATGTCTGTAACAATATTGACGACAAAGACGACTCAGGAAATGTTTTTTGACAAATAGATTCCTTACTAGGCACATTAATACAGACCTTTGAATAATAATTCATTTAAACTACAATACAGAACTGTATTTCCCACACCCCTCAGAAGCAGTGCAAAGGCCGGGGGGAGTCGGGGTAACGGAGGAGCTGAGGGAGAGGGAAGTAATTGCTGGGCAGAGCCCTGGGAGTGAACCTGGAGGGTTGTTAGGTGTGAGTGGGAGACGTATGGAACAGGGTTTTTTTTGGCAGGGTGGGAGAGGTTGTTCAGGAGTTGGGGGGCCTTCCCATGCAGACCCTGGCTGACCCCCAGCCTCTCCCGTTCAGACAGGCACATCTGCCCCATCCCCCATGCACCACCTCTCCCCCATGTGTTCTTACACCCCACTAAGCCATCTCCTCCCCCACGTCACTGCACCCCACTCAGCCATCTCCTCCCCCCCATCCCCACGTGTCACTGCACCCCACTCAGCCATCTCCTTGCCCCCATCCCCACGTGTCACTGCACCTCCTTCCCCCCATGTGTTTCTACACCCCCACTTGGCCACTGCTCCCTGCATCCCCATGTGTCCCTGCACCCCACTCAGCCATCTTCTCCCCCGCCATTCCCAGGTATCCCTGCACCCCCGCTCCCATTCTGCTCCTGGCTCAATGCTGTCACCTCACTGGCTTTGTGCCCCCTCTCTTGTTTGTCCCATTCCCCCCCCCACTGGCCCTTCTGAACCCATCTGTGACATGCCCCATTCTGGTCATCCTCCCCTATATCCTGTCTCCCCTCACCTGGCCCCGCAGGCAAGGTGCTGTAAGAAGGCAGCTACTGCCCCCTCCCTCTCTACAGCTCCTTACTCTAGCCCAGAGCCAGCTGCCCTCTCTTCTGGTGCCACAGCAGCCCCTGGTGGGCAAAAGGTGTAACTGCAGCAACTCCCCTGCTGAATCTGTTTCTAGGGGTGAGGGGATCTGCAGGGGACATAATATCAGGGTTGGAAGGGACCTCAGGAGGTATCTAGTCCAACCCCCTGCTCAAAGCAGGACCAATTCCCAACTAAATCATCCCAGCCAGGGCTTTGTCAAGCCTGGCCTTAAAAACCCTCTAAGGAAGGAGGAGGAAGAGGGGAGGGGTAGCTCAGTGGTTTGAGCATTGGCCTGCTAAACCCAGGGTTGTGAGCTCAAACCTTGAGGGAGCCCTTTAGGGATCTGGGGCAAAAATCTGTCTGGGGATTGGTCCTGCTTTGAGCAGGGGGTTGGACTAGATGATCTCCTGAGGTCCCTTTCAACTCTGATATTCTGTAATTCCACCACCTCCCTAGGGAACCCATTCCAGTGCTTCACCACCCTCCTAGTGAAAAGTGTTTCCCAATACCCAACCTAAACCTCCCCCAATGCAACTTGAGACCATTACTCCTTGTTCTGTCATCTGCCACCACTGAGAACAGCCTAGATCCATCCTCTTTGGAACCCCCTTTCAGGTAGTTGAAAGCAGCTATCAAATCCCCCCTCATTCTTCTTTTCTGCAGACTAAACAATCCCAGTTCCCTCAGCCTCTCCTCATAAGTAGGGGGCTGGAGAACATGAATCATTTTTGTTGCCCTCTGCTGGACTCTCTCCAATTTGTCCACATTCCTTCTGTAATGGGGGGCCCGAAACAGGACGCAGTACTCCAGATGTGGCCTCACCAGTGCCGAATAGAGGGGAATATTCACTTCCCTCAATCTGCTGGTAATTCTTCTACTACTGCAGCCCAATATGTCATTGCCCTTCTTGACAACAAGGGCACACTGACTCATATCCAGCTTCTCGTCCACTGTAACCCCTAGGTTCTTTTCTGCAGAACTGCTGCCTAGCCACGTGGTCCCTATTCTGTAGCAGTGCATGGGATCTTCCTTCCTAAGTGCAGGACGCTGCACTTGTCCTTCTGGACATGCACAGTGGCGCAAAATTTCTCCTGGAGTAGGACACCTGGAGCATGTGATTCCATCCTTGACTATTTTGGCTAATAGCTGTTCGTGGACCTATTGTTTGTGAACTTATCTAATTATTTATGAACCAGTTATACTTTTGGCCTTCACAGCATCCCTTGGCAACGAGTTCCACAAGCTGACTGTGCATCATGTGAAGAAATACTTCCTTAGGTTTGTTTTAAACCTGCTGCCTATTAATTTAATTGGGTGACCCCCAGTTGTTGTTATGAGAAGGCGTAAATAACACTTCCTTGTTCAATTTCTCCACACCAGTCATAATTTTATAGACCTCTGTCATATCGCCCCTTAGTTTTCTCTTTTCCAAGCTGAAAAGTCCCAGCTTATTAATCTCTCCTCATGTGGAAGCTGTTCCAGGCCCCTCATCATTTTTCCTGCCTTTCTATCTACTTTTTCAAATTCCAATATATCTTTTTTTTTTTTTTTTTTTTTGAGCTGGGGAAACCAGAACTGCTCGCAGTATTCAAGGTATGGCTGGACCGTGGATTTAGACAGTGGCATTATAATATTTATTGGCTGATTACTTACCCTATTCCTTTTGGTTCCTACCATTCTGTTCACGTTTTTGGCTGCTGCTGCACTTTGAGTTGATATTTTCACAGAACTGTCCACAATGCCCTCAAGGTCTTTCTTGAGTGGTGACAGCTGATTTAGACCCCATCATTGTGTATGTAGAGTTCAGATTAGTTTCCACTGTGCATTACTTTGTATTTATCAGCTCTGACTTTCATCTGACATTTTGTTGCCCAGTCGCCCAGTTTTGTAAGATCCCTTTGGAGCTCCTCACAGCCTGCTTCGGACTTAACTATCTCAAGTCGTTTTGTATCGTTTACTCCTCTTTCTAGATCATTTACGAATATGCTGATCAGCTGGTCTCAGTACAGACCTCTAGGGACCCTGCTATTTACCTCTCTCCACTGTCAAAATTGACCATTTATTCTTTCCCCTTGTTTCCTGTTTTGTAACCAGTTACTGATCCACGAGACGACCTTCCCTCTTATTGTAGAATTATAGAGTCAGGGATAGAAGGGACTGCAAGAGTCATCTAGTCTAACCCCCTAATCTAATTCCATGTTTGCTTAAGAGCCATTGCTGAGGGATATTCTCAATGGCTTTCTGAAAGTCCAGGTATGCTATATCCATGGGATCCCCCTTGTCCACATGCTTGTTGACCCTCTCAGAGAATTCTAATTGGCGAGGCGTGATTTCCCTTTACAAAAACCATGTTGACTCTTCCTCCAACATATCATGTTCCTCTATGTCTGATAATTCTGTTCTTTCCTATAGTTTCAACCAATTTGCCTGTTACTGAAGTCAGGTTTACTGGCCTGTAATAGCCAGGATGGCCTCTGGAGTCCTTTTTAAAAAATTGGCATCATATTAACTATCCTCCAGTCATCTGGTATAGAGACTGACTTAAGCAATAGGTTACATACCACAGTTAGTTCTTCAATTTCACATTTGAGTTCCTTCAGAACTCTTGGGTGACACCATCTGGTCCTGGTGACCTATTCCTCTTTAATTTATCCATTTGTTCCAGAATCTTCTCCACTGACCCCTCAATCTGGGACAGCTCCTCAGATCTGTCACCTAACAAGAATGGCTCAAGAATGGGAATTTCCCTCAGGTGATCTGCAGTGAAGACTGATGCAAAGAATTCCTGTAACTTGTCCTTGTCAGCCTTGAGTGCTCCATTAGCACCTCGATTGTCCGGTGGTCCTACTGCTTGTCTGGCAGGCCTCCTGCTTTTGATGTACTTAAAAAAACAAACAACAAAATTTTTTAGTCTTTTGCTAGTTGCTCTTCAGATTCTTTTTTTACCTGCCTAATTAAATTTTACACGACTTGCCAGAGTTTATTCTTTCTTTTTTCTGCAGTAAGATTTGACTTACAATATTTAAGGGGTGTCTGTGTCTCTGGCTGCTGCTTTGACTCTGTTTAGCAATGATGGCATTCTCTTGGGGGTATACATATGGTTTGAGCCTCTGTTATGGAGGTGGTAAGAAGCTTCCATGCACTCTTGTGACTGCTCCTTTTATTTTCCACTTAACTTGCCTCCTCCTTTTTGTGTAGTTCCCCTTTTTGAAGTTAAATGCTACTATGGGGGGTTTCTTTCATATTTCCCCCCCGGAAGGATGTTCCATTTAATTACATTATGGTCACTATTGCCGAGCAGTTCCACTACATTCACCGCCTGGATCAGATCCTGTGTGCGTCACGTAGGACAAAGGCCATGTCTCCACTAGCGGCTACTGGCACTGCTGTGATTGGTGCAGTGCTGTCGATTTAGTGGGTCTGGTGAAGACGTGCTGAGTTGATGGGCGAGCGCTCTCCTGGCAAGGTGTGTGCTCCTCCTCCCTAAGAGCAGAAGCTGCGTTAATGGGAGAGCATCTCCTGTCGACATGGCGCAGTGCAGACACCACTGTACGTTGACGGGAGTTCAGTAACTTACATAACCGAACTAGCGCGAGTTAGATTGACTTGCAGCTTTATGTAGAGCAGCGCTAGGGCAAGACTTGCCGCTGCCCGGGGGGTTCCAGGACTGGCTGCCCCAAGCACCCATCATTAATGACGTCTAGAAATGTTCTTTGCATCCTATCCTGACGTGACCCGTTCCCAGTCAGTAGGGGGCTAGGTGAAGTCTCCCATTACTGCATTTTCTATTTTTACAGTCTCTCTAATCCCCCTGAGCATTTCCCAATCTCCATCGCCATCCTGGCCAGTCTGGCCATCCCTACTGCTATACTCTTCTTATTCATGCCTGGAATTTCTATCCAGAGAGTCAGTCAGTCTGTGGTACCATTTGAGTCATTTAAGATTTTTTTACTCTGTGCTTTCTTTCACTTATAGTGCTCCTCCCAACCAGCACTACCTGTTCTGTCCTACCAGGATACGAAATGTATAGGAATTAGTGTTGCATTGATTATCATCAGTCTGCCAAGTTTCCATGTTTCCTGTTGTATCAACAGGCTCATTTAATACCAGGCACTCAGGTTCACCCATCTTACTAGTTATACTTCCTGCATGTGTAAACAAGCACTTATAAAATTTGTCACTATTTAGTTGTCTGCCTTGTTGTGACGTCATTGAACGGGACACTCTTGCTTGTTTGACTCCTGCCTGCACTTTATCAATTGCTGTCCTTTCCCCTTTACTAGGCTACTCCCCTAAGCGATGCCTCTGTCCGAATCACGTGCTCTTCCACACCTCTTGGGTCTCCCCCAGCCCTAACTCCTCTGACCTTTTTAATTTGACATGCCAGCAGTCTGGATCCAGTTTGGTGTAGGTAGAGCCCATCCTGCCTGTATAGGCTCCTCCTTCCCCAAAACTTCCCCAGTTCCTAATAAATCTAAACCCCTTTTCCCTACACTATCATCTCATCCACCCATTCAGACCCTGCAGTTCTGCCTGTCTAACTGGCCCTGTGCGTGGAACTGGAAGCATTTCGGAGAATGGCTCCCATGCATTTCCGGACTTCAATCTCTTCCTTAGTAGCCAACTTTGGCCTCCAGGACCTCTGTCCCATCCTTCCCAGCTCCATGCAGTCGGTGAGCTCACTGATGGAGGGGGAAACAGGTCTGGGGTGGTAGCTGGAGAGGCAAATGGGTTTTTAAGGGGGAGAAACTAAAGCCGGCTAGTCCTGGCTGGAGCTTGAGGAGAGGGTGGGGGTGAGAGTGAGCACAAGGCAGATGAGGCGGCTGGAGGGGGTCACTGGAGTTAGAGGAAGAGAAGAGACAGGAAACCTCTGCCTCTGTGATAGGGGATGGGCCCAGGGCTTTTATCCATTTTCTGGAACAAGCAGCGAGGCCCATGCAGGGCGTTGCGGAGCCGGGAGGGGGAGGGGCCAGTGGCAGGCGCTTAGAAGGCAGCCTGGGGTTCGGCTCTGTTGGAGAAGCAGTGCTGTCTGGGAAGATGGCCTTTTCATGAGCACACTGCTGCAAAGCTCGCTGGCCCAGTGTGTGCCTCTCTCAGGGCCTGGAGTGCAGCTGTCTGCAAGCCAGCAGGACAGCATGGGGCACATGGGCATTGCCCCTGACTGCCATCCGTCTGGCTGGGACACTACAGGGATGATTCTCTTGGCTAAGCTGCCTGGCTTCAGCTGAGCCCTTGCCATGTGTGGGCGGTCATGGCAGGTCCAGCCAGCCCCCTTGCCATCTCTCATGCTGCTTTAATGGCCTCTCTGAGGGCCTGGCCAGCAGGTGTAGAGGGAACCACTGCAGTTCCATGGAGTGGGAGTCCTGCATGGGCAGGCCCATCTGTTGGGAACTGGTGTCTGCTGGGGTGTCCTGTGCAAATGCCTCTGTGGCCTGGTGGGTGGGTGCAGCCCAAAGGGGAGGGGCTCATGGATGGCTATTCGGGGGAAGGGTGGGGGGCTCCTGCACTGGTACCAGTGCCCTTCAGCATATTCATAAATGATGTAGGGGAAAAGGTGTAAACACGGAGGTGGCAAAGCCCAAAGCAAACCACAAAAAGCTCTCACAAAACTGGGTGACTAGGCAACAAAATGGCAGGTGAAATTCAATGTTGATCAGTGCAAAGTGATGCACATTGGAAACCAGAATCCCAACCCTACAGATACAATGATGGGGGCTAAATTAGCTGTTACCTTTTAAGAGAGAAAGGGTGGAGTTAGGGATAGTTCTCAGAAAACATCCACTCAATGTGCCATGGCAGACAGAGGCAAACCGAACGTAGGATCCATTAGAAGAGGGCTGGATAATAAGACAGAAGATATCATATTGCCTCTCTATAAATCCCTGGTTTGCCCACATCTTGAATCCTGGGTGTAGATGTCTCAAAAGAGAGAGATTGGAGTGGGAAAAGGTTCGGAAAAGAGCAACAAAAATTATTAGGGGTCTGGAACGACACCTCTATGAGGAGAAATTAAGACGACTGGGGCTTTTCAGCTTGGCAAAGAGATGACTGAGGGAGGATATGATTGAGGTCTATCAAATCATGATTGGTGTGGAGACAGTAGATAAGGAAGTGTTATTTACTCCTCCTCCTAACACAAGAACTAGGGGTCACTAAATGAAGTTAACAGGCAGCAGGTTTAAAACAAACAAACGAAAGAATTTCTTCACACAACACAGTCAACCTGGGGATGTTGTGAAGGCCAAGACTCTTTCAAAAAGAACAAGATAAGTTCCTAGAGGACAGGTCCATCAATGGCTATTAGCCAACATGGTCAGGACGCAGCCCCACACACTGGGTGTCCCCTAGCCTGTGGCTGCCGCGTGCTGGGACTGACGACAGGGTTGCTCACTAGATAATGACTCAGTTCTACTCGCTCCCGGTAAAGCGTCTGGCTCCGGCCGCTGTCAGAAGACAGGGCACTGGGCTGACCCGGCCTGGCCGTTCTTGTGTCCAGTCCAGAGGGGAGGGGCTGTGGGTGGCTGCTGGGGGTGGGTGTTAGGTCCTGTGTGGGCTCTGCGCTGACTGCTCCCCTCTCCCTGCGGCGTTTGCAGTGGACTCCCTGGTGGGGAAGATCTCCATCCCAGCTTACTCGCTGAGCGACGACGACTACTCCAGCTACCGGCAGCTGAGCGTGGAGAGTGACCCCGAGGAGGGGCGGGAGCCTGGCCCCACAGCCCTGCCTTGTTCTCAGTGTGGCCTGCAGCTGGCCGTGCGCGTGGGGCCGAGCTGCCCGCAGTGTGCAGGGGCCGAGGAGGGCCGGGGCCAGCGTGTGCTCTACTCCTGCCAACTCTGCCCCTTCGCCTCCCACTACTCCAGCCACCTCAAGCGCCACATGAAGACCCACAACGGCGAGAAGCCTTTCAAGTGCCCGCACTGCGACTACGCCTCGGCTCAGCTGGTGAACCTGACGCGGCACAAACGCACACACACGGGGGAGAGGCCCTACCGCTGCCAGGCCTGCAGCTTTGCCTGCAGCAGCCTGGGCAACCTGCGGCGCCATGAGCGCATCCACAGCCAGGACAAGCCCTTCCAGTGCAGCGCCTGCGCCTACCGCTGCAACCAGCGCCGTAACCTGCAGCGCCACACCCGGAGCCATCGCCAGGCGGAGGAGGGGCCCTGCTGCCGGAACAAGGCCCAAGGTAGGGGGGCAGGACACGCACAGCACGTGGGCCGGGGCAGGCCGCTCTGGGGCAGCGAGGACAGGGCTGCAGGGCCCTGGAAGGAGAACCCAGTGTGGGCACTGGCCTCCAGTCAGGCTCCAGGGGCAGCTCCTGCTCTGTGGGGTCTGGGAGGAGTGCAGCTGTCTCTGGCCAAGTCTCAGGCCCAGCTCCGCTGACCGGGCCTGTGAGCCCAGCCTGCTCCCAGCCGCTGTGCCCTAAACACTCCATCAAGCAGCCGGCCCAGCCCCTCCCACCTGGCACTGGGGAGGAGATGTGTGCATTGCCATGATTGCCATGGCCAACAGCCAGGGAACTCCCACCTGTACTGGGTGGAGTGAGGGAGGAGCATTGGAACTGGGGGGGGAAGGGTTGCCTCTCCCCCTCCCCCCATGCTAGATTTGTTGTATGGGTGACTGGGCAGGGCGAAGGGAGGAGGGGGACGGATATGACGGGTGGAGGAGGTCCCCAGCCCCAGTCTCACAACTGCCCTCTGCCCCATCCTGCAGGGCCGCTGCTGCCGGAGCTGAACCTGCAGGTGAGTGGTGCCAGCAGCCCCCGCCTGCAGGGCGAGGAGGCAGACGCCTTGCCGGAGCTGCTCTTCCCCTTCACCTGCCGCATGTGTGGGTTGGTGCTGGACGACGGCTTGGTGCAGGACGAGAGCCTGGTGGAGCAGATCTGCAGCCGCTGCAGCCTGGCCGTGCTGAGCACCGAGCCGGATGAGAGCCCCCCCGAGAGCGGCACCAAGGGCTTCTCCTGCAGCCTGTGCCCCTTTGCCACACACTACCCCAACCACCTGGCCCGCCACATGAAGACACACAGTGGCGAGAAGCCCTTCGCCTGCCCCCTCTGTCCCTACGCCTCCGCCCACCTGGACAACCTCAAGCGACACCAGCGTGTGCACACAGGGGAGCGGCCCTACAAGTGCCAGCTCTGCGACTACGCCTGTGGCAACCTGGCCAACCTCAAGCGTCACGGCCGCATCCACTCCGGCGACAAGCCCTTCCGCTGCAGCCTGTGCAGCTACCGCTGCAACCAGAGCATGAACCTCAAACGCCACATGCTGCGCCACACAGGCGAGAAGCCCTTCCGCTGCCACCTCTGCCCCTACACCACCGGCCACTGGGACAACTACAAGCGCCACCAGAAGATCCACGGCCCTGCTGCTGAGGGCTGGGCCAGCCCCCCGAGTGCCAAGCCCCGGCTGGCCCTGCCGCCCCCAGCTGCCTCCCTGCACTAGGACCTGGGCCTGGCCCACCGCAGGCGCATGGCCGGGGGCTGAAATGCTGCTGCTGGCTGGGGGCAGGGCCTTGCTGGGCCTGTCCTTGGGGGCAGGAGAAGAAGCAAGTGCCTGCGCAGCGGCTGGGGGGCAGGGGCCAGCAGTGCTGCAGAGGAGGTTCCCCCCCTCAGACAGGCTGGGCGTGGGAAGCAGGAACTCAGAGCCATTGGTGCCCAGTAACCTGAGCTGGGGCCAGGGCACTCCTCACCCCAGCTGTGCCCAGCAATGTCACTGCTTGGAATAAAAGCCTGCCAAGCAGTACCCCAGCTGTGTGGAGCTGCTGTCAGGGGGAGGGAACATACCCCCCCACTCCCCATCTCACACACTGCTGTTCCCTGGAGCAGTTCTGCCTGGACATGGGGTTCAGGGGCTAGGAGGGGGAGTGCCAGCTGGCCTCTGCCCAGGCAGCGCAAAGAAGCCTTGTCAGGGACCACAGAGCGTGGCCCCTTCCCTCCTCCAGCACCCTGGGTGCAGCAAGGGAGGGGTGGGGGGGAGACTGGCCTGGCCCCCCGCCCCGGGGTGCGTCTCAAGGCTGTGTAATTTATATTGTGTATAAAAGCATTAAAGTCAGTTTTGGGGTGCAGAGGCGCCTGGCTAAGCCCCGGGGCTGTGAGCAAGATCGAGCCCCTTGGCCCTCAGGCACAGTCAAGAGCTGCTCAGTGGGCTCCAGCAAGGGGGGGGTCACAGCAGCACCAATCCCGGCCCTGCCCGAGTGCGATGCCCTGTAAATGCTGATGTGTCCCAGCCTCAAGCTTCCCTGGGCCTGCTGCAGTACGTGCGCCTGGCACCACAGCAGGGGGGCAGGGCCTGGGCACACTGGCCTGTGCCCCCTGCTCCAGTGCAGACACAACAGGGATTTAGAGTCACCTGCTGGGGCCCTGACCTGGGTTCAGAGCTGACCAGGGCATGGACCTACAGGGGGTCAAGGAGTCGGGGGCAGTTGCCCAAAGGGAGGCAGGCTGGGGCCAGCCCAAGAGGGGCCGTGCTGGGGGCCCAGCTGGAGTTATGGCCTCTCTGGGCTGCTGCTGCCCCCCCTCAGCCCAGGCAAGGCAGCCACACACCTGTTACCAATCATAAGCCGCTTTAATCACTGCAGTGTGTAAACGGTGGTTAATGTCCATTGCTGCTCCAGTCCCTCTGCAGACAGCAGAGCCTACAGGTTACAAGCCTGGCGATGCTGCTGGCGTCTACGAGCGGGTTCGCGGCGGCAGGCACAGCCACTGCTGAACTTCGGCCGCTGGTCTTTGTGCAAAGACCTAGCTGCTAATTTGGCATTTGTGGAGGCCGGGAGGTATCTGCCGCCATGGGAACACCCCTGGCCTCCACCTCCCCTGGCAGCCAGCCCTTGGGCTGGCTCGAAGTGCAAGCTGCAGGCCAGTCCTGGCCCCAGGCCACTGAGCCCTCCTGCAGGGCTGGGGCAGCGGCCTCGTGGCGTTGGACCAGCCCCCGTCCTGACCCGCTCCGTGGAGGTGAGCGTTGTTCCCCTGTGAAATGGGCTCCGTGGGCTGAGCCTGGGCAGGGGCCGCCATCAGGAAGGGGGTGGCAGCAGCGGGGAGGTGGTGCCCCCCACTCCCCTCCAAGGCAATGGTGGGTGGAGGGGGTTGAAGTGGGGCAGGGGCAGGTGGCTGGTAACCCGACAGAGGCAGATGGGACGTTCCCCAGAGCAGGCTACAGGTCCTCGTCGCCAATCCCCTCGAAGGCGTAGTTGCCGTGGAAGTCGTTGGCACCCAAGTCACTGGCAGAGCCGGAGTGGCTGATGCCCCGCAGGCTGACGGAGGTGAGCTTGCTCTGCAGGGAAGGAGGGCAGGTTAGCGCTATCCCGTGCTGGGGGACACCCCCCACCCCGAGGAGGCGGCGGGTTACTCACCGAGAGTTTGAGGATGGGCTCCCGGCTGCCGTCGGGCGAGTCCTGCAGAGACGGACACGAGTCAGAGGGGGCAGCAGGACGGGCAGGGGGAGGGCGGGGGGCTGCACTTACCAGCAGGGGGGGGGATTTCACAGCTTGCTGGCTGTCCGAGCGCCGCAGGGCCCCGTTGGCTCGCCTGCGGAACATCTGGGGGCAAGCAGAGGAGAGCAGCTCAGCAAGGGGCGAGGGGCAGCCAGGGGGCCCCATGGGAGCTGAAGTGGTAGCAATGCAAGAGGGACACTCACCCCCTTCCCAGCCACCCCCTCACCTTGCGGATGCTGCCGCCTGACTTCTTCACCATCAGCTCATCCACCATGGACTGCAGGCAGATGCTCAGCATGATGGCCTGGGGGCGATAGCGCTCGTCACAGCCGGCCCCGAGCAGCCCCATCTCCCCCACAGCACAGCCCTCCCCGCCCAGCTGGGGGGCCCTGCAGAGACCCCACTGCCGGCCCCGTCTCCCCCGGAGCACAGCCCTCCCCGCCCAGCTGGGGGGCCCTGCAGAGACCCCACTGCCGGCCCCGTCTCCCCCGGAGCACAGCCCTCCCCGCCCAGCTGGGGGGCCCTGCAGAGACCCCACTGCCAGCCCCGTCTCCCCCGGAGCACAGCCCTCCCCGCCCAGCTGGGGGGCCCTGCAGAGACCCCACTGCCGGCCCCGTCTCCCCCGGAGCACAGCCCTCCCCGCCCAGCTGGGGGGTCCTGCAGAGACCCCACTGCCGGCCCCGTCTCCCCCGGAGCACAGCCCTCCCCGCCCAGCTGGGGGGCCCTGCAGAGACCCCACTGCCGGCCCCGTCTCCCCCGGAGCACAGCCCTCCCCGCCCAGCTGGGGGCCCTGCAGAGACCCCACTGCCGGCCCCGTCTCCCCCAGAGCACAGCCCTCCCCGCCCAGCTGGGGGGCCCTGCAGAGACCCCACTGCCGGCCCCGTCTCCCTCGGACCACAGCCCTCCCCGTCCGGCTGGGGGGCCCTGCAGAGACCCCACTGCCGGCCCCGTCTCCCCCGGAGCACAGCCCTCCCCGCCCAGCTGGGGGGCCCTGCAGAGACCCCACTGCTGGCCCCAAGCAGCGCCATCTCCCCCAGAGCACAGCCCTTCCCGCCCAGCTGGGGGGCCCTGCAGAGACCCCACTGCCGGCCCCGTCTCCCCCAGAGCACAGCCCTTCCCGCCCAGCTGGGGGGCCCTGCAGAGACCCCACTGCCGGCCCCAAGCAGCGCCATCTCCCCCAGAGCAAAGCCCTTCCCGCCCAGCTGGGGGGCCCTGCAGAGACCCCACTGCCGGCCCCGTCTCCCCCAGAGCACAGCCCTCCCCGCCCAGCTGGGGGGCCCTGCAGAGACCCCACTGCCGGCCCCGTCTCCCCCGGAGCACAGCCCTCCCCGCGCAGCTGGGGGGCCCTGCAGAGACCCCACTGCCGGCCCCGTCTCCCCCGGAGCACAGCCCTCCCCGCCCAGCTGGGGGGCCCTGCAGAGACCCCACTGCCGGCCCCGTCTCCCCCGGAGCACAGCCCTCCCCGCCCAGCTGGGGGGCCCTGCAGAGACCCCACTGCCAGCCCCGTCTCCCCCGGAGCACAGCCCTCCCCGCCCAGCTGGGGGGCCCTGCAGAGACCCCACTGCCGGCCCCGTCTCCCCCACAGCACAGCCCTCCCCGCCCAGCTGGGGGGCCCTGCAGAGACCCCACTGCCGGCCCCGTCTCCCCCAGAGCACAGCCCTTCCCGCCCAGCTGGGGGGCCCTGCAGAGACCCCACTGCCGGCCCCGTCTCCCCCAGAGCACAGCCCTCCCCGCCCAGCTGGGGGGCCCTGCAGAGACCCCACTGCCGGCCCCATCTCCCCCAGAGCACAGCCCTCCCCGCCCAGCTGGGGGGCCCTGCAGAGACCCCACTGCCGGCCCCGTCTCCCCCAGAGCACAGCCCTCCCCGCCCAGCTGGGGGGCCCTGCAGAGACCCCACTGCTGGCCCCAAGCAGCGCCATCTCCCCCAGAGCACAGCCCTTCCCGCCCAGCTGGGGGGCCCTGCAGAGACCCCACTGCCGGCCCCGTCTCCCCCGGAGCACAGCCCTCCCCGCCCAGCTGGGGGGCCCTGCAGAGACCCCACTGCCAGCCCCATCTCCCCCACAGCACAGCCCTCCCCGCCCAGCTGGGGGGCCCTGCAGAGACCCCACTGCCGGCCCCAAGCAGCGCCATCTCCCCCAGAGCACAGCCCTTCCCGCCCAGCTGGGGGGCCCTGCAGAGACCCCACTGCCGGCCCCGTCTCCCCCGGAGCACAGCCCTTCCCGCCCAGCTGGGGGGCCCTGCAGAGACCCCACTGCCGGCCCCGTCTCCCCCAGAGCACAGCCCTCCCCGCCCAGCTGGGGGGCCCTGCAGAGACCCCACTGCCGGCCCCGTCTCCCCCGGAGCACAGCCCTCCCCGCGCAGCTGGGGGGCCCTGCAGAGACCCCACTGCCGGCCCCGTCTCCCCCGGAGCACAGCCCTCCCCGCCCAGCTGGGGGGCCCTGCAGAGACCCCACTGCCGGCCCCGTCTCCCCCGGAGCACAGCCCTTCCCGCCCAGCTGGGGGGCCCTGCAGAGACCCCACTGCCGGCCCCGTCTCCCCCAGAGCACAGCCCTCCCCGCCCAGCTGGGGGGTCCTGCAGAGACCCCACTGCCGGCCCCGTCTCCCCCAGAGCACAGCCCTCCCCGCCCAGCTGGGGGGCCCTGCAGAGACCCCACTGCCAGCCCCGTCTCCCCCAGAGCACACCCCTCCCCGCCCAGCTGGGGAGCCCTGCAGAGACCCCACTGCCGGCCCCATCTCCCCCAGAGCACAGCCCTCCCCGTCCAGCTGGGGGGCCCTGCAGAGACCCCACTGCCGGCCCCGTCTCCCTCGGACCACAGCCCTCCCCGTCCGGCTGGGGGGCCCTGCAGAGACCCCACTGCCGGCCCCGTCTCCCCCGGAGCACAGCCCTCCCCGCCCAGCTGGGGGGCCCTGCAGAGACCCCACTGCCGGCCCCGTCTCCCCCGGAGCACAGCCCTTCCCGCCCAGCTGGGGGGCCGTGCAGAGACCCCACTTCCGGCCCCATCTCCCCCGGAGCACAGCCCTCCCCGCCCAGCTGGGGGGCCCTGCAGAGACCCCACTGCCGGCCCCAAGCAGCGCCATCTCCCCCAGAGCACAGCCCTTCCTGCCCAGCTGGGGGGTCCTGCAGAGACCCCACTGCCGGCCCCGTCTCCCCCAGAGCACAGCCCTCCCCGCCCAGCTGGGGGGTCCTGCAGAGACCCCACTGCCGGCCCCGTCTCCCTCGGACCACAGCCCTCCCCGCCCAGCTGGGGGGTCCTGCAGAGACCCCACTGCCGGCCCCGTCTCCCTCGGACCACAGCCCTCCCCGTCCAGCTGGGGGGCCCTGCAGAGACCCCACTGCCGGCCCCGTCTCCCCCGGAGCACAGCCCTCCCCGTCCAGCTGGGGGGCCCTGCAGAGACCCCACTGCCGGCCCCGTCTCCCCCGGAGCACAGCCCTTCCCGCCCAGCTGGGGGGCCCTGCAGAGACCCCACTGCCGGCCCCGTCTCCCCCAGAGCACAGCCCTCCCCGCCCAGCTGGGGGGCCCTGCAGAGACCCCACTGCCGGCCCCGTCTCCCCCGGAGCACAGCCCTCCCCGCCCAGCTGGGGGGCCCTGCAGAGACCCCACTGCCGGCCCCGTCTCCCCCAGAGCACAGCCCTTCCCGCCCAGCTGGGGGGCCCTGCAGAGACCCCACTGCCGGCCCCGTCTCCCCCAGAGCACAGCCCTCCCCGCCCAGCTGGGGGGTCCTGCAGAGACCCCACTGCCGGCCCCGTCTCCCCCAGAGCACAGCCCTCCCCGCCCAGCTGGGGGGCCCTGCAGAGACCCCACTGCCAGCCCCGTCTCCCCCAGAGCACACCCCTCCCCGCCCAGCTGGGAAGCCCTGCAGAGACCCCACTGCCGGCCCTGTCTCCCCCAGAGCACAGCCCTTCCTGCCCAGCTGGGGGGTCCTGCAGAGACCCCACTGCCGGCCCCGTCTCCCTCAGACCACAGCCCTCCCCGTCCAGCTGGGGGGCCCTGCAGAGACCCCACTGCCGGCCCCGTCTCCCTCGGACCACAGCCCTCCCCGTCCGGCTGGGGGGCCCTGCAGAGACCCCACTGCCGGCCCCGTCTCCCCCGGAGCACAGCCCTCCCCGTCCAGCTGGGGGGCCCTGCAGAGACCCCACTGCCGGCCCCGTCTCCCCCGGAGCACAGCCCTCCCCGTCCAGCTGGGGGGCCCTGCAGAGACCCCACTGCCGGCCCCGTCTCCCCCGGAGCACAGCCCTTCCCGCCCAGCTGGGGGGCCCTTCAGAGACCCCACTGCCGGCCCCGTCTCCCCCGGAGCACAGCCCTCCCCGCCCAGCTGGGGGGCCCTGCAGAGACCCCACTGCCGGCCCCGTCTCCCCCGGAGCACAGCCCTCCCCGCCCAGCTGGGGGGCCCTGCAGAGACCCCACTGCCGGCCCCAAGCAGCGCCATCTCCCCCAGAGCACAGCCCTTCCTGCCCAGCTGGGGGGTCCTGCAGAGACCCCACTGCCGGCCCCATCTCCCTCGGACCACAGCCCTCCCCGCCCAGCTGGGGGGCCCTGCAGAGACCCCACTGCCGGCCCCGTCTCCCTCGGACCACAGCCCTCCCCGTCCAGCTGGGGGGCCCTGCAGAGACCCCACTGCCGGCCCCGTCTCCCCCGGAGCACAGCCCTCCCTGTCCAGCTGGGGGGCCCTGCAGAGACCCCACTGCCGGCCCCGTCTCCCCCGGAGCACAGCCCTCCCCGCCCAGCTGGGGGGCCCTGCAGAGACCCCACTGCCGGCCCCGTCTCCCCCGGAGCACAGCCCTCCCCGCCCAGCTGGGGGGCCCTGCAGAGACCCCACTGCCGGCCCTGTCTCCCCCAGAGCACAGCCCTTCCTGCCCAGCTGGGGGGTCCTGCAGAGACCCCACTGCCGGCCCCGTCTCCCTCAGACCACAGCCCTCCCCGTCCAGCTGGGGGGCCCTGCAGAGACCCCACTGCCGGCCCCGTCTCCCCCGGAGCACAGCCCTCCCCGTCCAGCTGGGGGGCCCTGCAGAGACCCCACTGCCGGCCCCGTCTCCCCCGGAGCACAGCCCTCCCCGCCCAGCTGGGGGGCCCTGCAGAGACCCCACTGCCGGCCCCAAGCAGCGCCATCTCCCCCAGAGCACAGCCCTTCCTGCCCAGCTGGGGGGCCGTGCAGAGACCCCACTTCCGGCCCCATCTCCCCCGGAGCACAGCCCTCCCCGCCCAGCTGGGGGGCCCTGCAGAGACCCCACTGCCGGCCCCAAGCAGCGCCATCTCCCCCAGAGCACAGCCCTTCCTGCCCAGCTGGGGGGTCCTGCAGAGACCCCACTGCCAGCCCCGTCTCCCCCAGAGCACAGCCCTTCCCGCCCAGCTGGGGGGCCCTTCAGAGACCCCACTGCCGGCCCCGTCTCCCCCAGAGCACAGCCCTCCCCGCCCAGCTGGGGGGCCCTGCAGAGACCCCACTGCGGGCCCCGTCTCCCCCGGAGCACAGCCCTCCCCGCCCAGCTGGGGGGCCCTGCAGAGACCCCACTGCCGGCCCCGTCTCCCCCGGAGCACAGCCCTCCCCGCCCAGCTGGGGGGCCCTGCAGAGACCCCACTGCCGGCCCCATCTCCCCCGGAGCACAGCCCTCCCCGCCCAGCTGGGGGGCCCTGCAGAGACCCCACTGCCGGCCCCGTCTCCCCCACAGCACAGCCCTCCCCGCCCAGCTGGGGGGCCCTGCAGAGACCCCACTGCCGGCCCCAAGCAGCGCCATCTCCCCCAGAGCACAGCCCTTCCTGCCCAGCTGGGGGGTCCTGCAGAGACCCCACTGCCAGCCCCGTCTCCCCCAGAGCACAGCCCTTCCCGCCCAGCTGGGGGGCCATGCAGAGACCCCACTGCCAGCCCCATCTCCCCCAGAGCACAGCCCTCCCCGCCCAGCTGGAGGGCCCTGCAGAGACCCCACTGCCGGCCCCGTCTCCCCCGGAGCACAGCCCTCCCCGCCCAGCTGGGGAGCCCTGCAGAGACCCCACTGCCGGCCCCGTCTCCCTCAGAGCACAGCCCTCCCCGCCCAGCTGGGGGGCCCTGCAGAGACCCCACTGCCGGCCCCAAGCAGCGCCATCTCCCCCAGAGCACAGCCCTTCCCGCCCAGCTGGGGGGCCCTGCAGAGACCCCACTGCCGGCCCCGTCTCCCTCAGAGCACAGCCCTCCCCGCCCAGCTGGGGGGCCCTGCAGAGACCCCACTGCCGGCCCCAAGCAGCGCCATCTCCCCCAGAGCACAGCCCTTCCTGCCCAGCTGGGGGGCCCTGCAGAGACCCCACTGCCGGCCCCGTCTCCCCCGGAGCACAGCCCTCCCCGCCCAGCTGGGGGGCCCTGCAGAGACCCCACTGCCGGCCCCGTCTCCCTCGGACCACAGCCCTCCCCGTCCAGCTGGGGGGCCCTGCAGAGACCCCACTGCCGGCCCCGTCTCCCCCGGAGCACAGCCCTCCCCGTCCAGCTGGAGGGCCCTGCAGAGACCCCACTGCCGGCCCCGTCTCCCCCGGAGCACAGCCCTCCCCGCCCAGCTGGGGGGCCCTGCAGAGACCCCACTGCCGGCCCCGTCTCCCCCGGAGCACAGCCCTCCCCGCCCAGCTGGGGGGCCCTGCAGAGACCCCACTGCCGGCCCCATCTCCCCCAGAGCACAGCCCTCCCCGCCCAGCTGGGGGGCCCTTCAGAGACCCCACTGCCGGCCCCGTCTCCCCCGGAGCACAGCCCTCCCCGCCCAGCTGGGGGGCCCTGCAGAGACCCCACTGCCGGCCCCAAGCAGCGCCATCTCCCCCAGAGCACAGCCCTCCCCGCCCAGCTGGGGGGTCCTGCAGAGACCCCACTGCCAGCCCCATCTCCCCCAGAACACAGCCCTCCCCGCCCAGCTGGGGGGCCCTTCAGAGACCCCACTGCCGGCCCCGTCTCCCCCGGAGCACAGCCCTCCCCGCCCAGCTGGGGGGCCCTGCAGAGACCCCACTGCTGGGCACCGTGCAGCCCGGGGGAGGCGGCAGCTCGCCCTACCTGGGGGCTGGTGATGGTGACCCACTGCAGCCGGTCCTTGCTCATCAGGTACTCGAAGGCCAGTTCCAGCTTCACCTCTGCTTTCCCTGGGCTGCTCCCCGGCGGCCCGCTGCTTGTGGGAACCTGAGGAAGAGGAGGGTGAAGCTGGTGGCTGACCCTGCCCACCCCTGCCAGCAGGGCACCAGCAGGGCCCTTGTCTCCCAGCCAGTCCCAGGGTCAACAGGGTGGGGGGCAGTGAGAGGACGGAGGGGGGCTACCCAGCTCCTCAGGAAGCCTTTCTGCCACAGCAATGAAACAGCAAGAGACCCTCCCTCCCCACACTTGCAGGCACCCCCCACAACTCCCCATCCCCCAAACACCCCTCCTCCACACTCAGAAGTAACCCCCACAAACACACACACACACACTCACAGGCACCCCCCTGTTCCCCAAAGACCCCTCCCCCACACTCACAGGCACCCCCCACAAACCCCCCTCCCTCAAACAGCCCTCCCCGAAACTCACAGGCACCTCCCCCACACCCTTCCCCAAAGACCCCTCCCCCACAGTCACAGGTACCCCCCCACCCCCTTCCCCAAAGACTCCCCCACAGGCACCCCTCCTACCCCAAAGTCCCCTCCCCCACAGTCACAGGCTCCCCCCATAGTCACAGGCTCCCCCCAAAGACTCCTCCCTCACAGGCATCACACATACAAGAGGGCCTGACCCGAGCCATGCTGGCACGGTGGGTGAGCCAGACAGATTGACGAGTTCCCCCCAGCTCCGCGGGACGGCCTGACCTGAGCCGTTAGGGGGCAGGTGGGCGAGCCAGACGGACTGATGTGTTCCCCCCTAGCTTTGCGGGAGGGCCTGACCCGAGCCGTGGGGGGCAGGCGGGTGAGCCAGAGGGCCTGACGGGTTCCCCGCAGCTCCGCGGGAGGGCCTGACCCGAGCCTTGGGGGGCAGGCGGGCGAGCCAAACGGACTGACGGTTACTGCCCCCCAGCTCCGCGGGAGGGCCTGACCCGAGCCGTGGGGGGCAGGCGGGCGAGCCAGACGGACTGACGGTTACTGCCCCCCAGCTCCGCGGGAGGGCCTGACCCGAGCCGTGGGGGGCAGGCGGGCGAGCCAGACAGACTGACGGGTTCCCCCCTAGCTCCGCGGGAGGGCCTGACCCGAGCCGTGGGGGGCAGGCGGGCGAGCCAGACGGACTGATGGGTTCCCCCCTAGCTTTGCGGGAGGGCCTGACCCGAGCCGTGGGGGGCAGGCGGGTGAGCCAGAGGGCCTGACGGGTTCCCCGCAGCTCCGCGGGAGGGCCTGACCCGAGCCTTGGGGGGCAGGCGGGCGAGCCAAACGGACTGACGGTTACTGCCCCCCAGCTCCGCGGGAGGGCCTGACCCGAGCCGTGGGGGGCAGGCGGGCGAGCCAGACGGACTGACGGTTACTGCCCCCCAGCTCCGCGGGAGGGCCTGACCCGAGCCGTGGGGGGCAGGCGGGCGAGCCAGACAGACTGACGGGTTCCCCCCTAGCTCCGCGGGAGGGCCTGACCCGAGCCGTGGGGGGCAGGCGGGCGAGCCAGACGGACTGATGGGTTCCCCCCCCCCGCTCCATGGGAGGGCCTGACCCGAGCCGTGGGGGGCAGGCGGGCGAGCCAGACAGACTGACGGGTTCCCCCCTAGCTCCGCGGGAGGGCCTGACCCGAGCCGTGGGGGGCAGGCGGGTGAGCCAGACAGACTGACGGGTTCCCCCCCAGCTCCGCGGGAGGGCCTGACCCGAGCCGTGGGGGGCAGGCGGGTGAGCCAGACAGACTGACGGGTTCCCCCCCAGCTCCGCGGGAGGGCCTGACCCGAGCCGTGGGGGGCAGGTGGGCGAGCCAGACAGACTGACGGGTTCCCCCCCAGCTCCGCGGGAGGGCCTGACCCGAGCCGTGGGGGGCAGGCGGGTGAGCCAGACAGACTGACGGGTTCCCCCCCAGCTCCGCGGGAGGGCCTGACCCGAGCTGTGGGGGGCAGGTGGGCGAGCCAGACAGACTGACGGGTTCCCCCCCAGCTCCGCGGGAGGGCCTGACCCGAGCTGTGGGGGGCAGGCGGGCGAGCCAGACGGACTGACGGGTTCCCCCCCAGCTCCGCGGGAGGGCCTGACCCGAGCCATGGGGGGCAGGTGGGTGAGCCAGACGGACTGACGGGTTCCCCCCCAGCTCCGCGGGAGGGCCTGACCCGAGCCGTGGGGGGCAGGTGGGTGAGCCAGACGGACTGACGGGTTCCCCCCCAGCTCCGCGGGAGGGCCTGACCCGAGCCGCGGGGGGCACTCACCGAGGACGTGACCCGCCAGCACCGCATGCGTGTCACCTTGAAGCTGCCCTCTTTGATCTGCTCGCTGGGCAGCCGCACCTGGAAATTCAGCTCGCTGTTTCCGGCGCTGACGATGACCTGGCAGCCCTTCTCGGGGAAGTCGGTGACGCAGGGCTCGAACTTGAGATAGCCATAGTACTTCAGGGTCTGCGCCAGGCGGATGAACTACAGGCAGAGCCAGGCACAGGTTCACTGCCAGGCTCATCCCTTGCCCAGCCCCAAGGACCCTCCCTGCCACCGGCCCGGGGCACCTCTGCCCAGCTCTTCCCGGCTGGAGAAGGGTCAGGGAGCCTCCAGGCTCCTCCGACTGCAGGAAGTGAAGGAGTGAGCCCAGTGGCCTGAGCCTGAGCCAGCTCCGCCTCTCCCCAGACTCAGCTCCCTTCCCACCCCCGCTCTGCTCACCCACCTCCTTCTTGGAGACCTTCTCCTGCAGGGACTTGAGCTGCCGGTGCTGCTCCTTGGTGACGAGGATCCAGCCGCGTTCTATGTCTGACACAGTCTGCAAAGGAGCAGGGGCCATGAGGAGCAGCCTGCATGGGGCCGGGCCCCGCAGCACAGACAAGGGGCCCGAGGGCCTGGAGCACCCGGGCAGACACTCACCTGCGCATACAGCAAGTTCAGCCCCACCCGCTGCTCCATGACATCGTCGTCGTAGGAAGAATCCCAGTAACTAGGAGAGAGGGAGCACTCTGTGTTAGCGGGGGCCCGGCACGCACCAGGGCTGGACTGGCGTTCAGGGGCAGCACGAGTGACCTCAGCCCAGTCACTGATCTCCCCAGGCCACCAACATGGTCACAGACCCACAGAGTTGGGGCTCTGGGAGAGCCCTCAGTGAGCCACAGGGACTCCGGCCTCCACCAGAGTTCGCTGTGGGCAGGCGGCGCCCAGCCCAGCCCAGCTGCAGTGACCCCCGTGGTTAAAGTTCTGTCTCCCCGTCTGTCCAATCTCCTTTGTCAGACTCTCGGGGTGCCCCCAACTGCTCCCCACAGCCCACACTTAACCTGGCCCCCCCAGGCCTTTATTCCCGAGCCGGGGGAAGCGGCTCGTCTCCCTGCGGAGAGGCAGGACCACGTCTCTCTGGGTCGCTGGTCGCCAGGTGTCCACATCCCGGCCATGGGATCTGCCCTTGTCTTCTCAGGAGCTGCATGGAGATGGGAGCTAAGGGCCCAGGCCACCAGGCATCATCCACACCTGTGTCTTCGCCTGCTCCAGAGCCCCCAGACCTCCCACCCACGGGGGAACAGTGCCACACACAGGGGAAACTGAGGCACACACAGAACTCAAATATTTTTTAAAATTCCCACTTCATCACACACATCAATGAGAATGAGTGGGGATGGAGTCTAGCCACACACCTGGGAGAGGTGCTGCTCAAGGGCGGAGCACTGCCACACACTCCAGCCCCTCGGTCTGCCCTAGCCTGTGGGGCCCAGGGCTTTTCCGATAGCTGGGCAGCAGTGTAGGGTCATGGGGGGCCTGGTCAGGCCTTAGGTGTGACAAGGGACTTTTCTGGTGAGCTGTTATGGTCTGTGCATGTGGCTCAGTGTTCCCTGCTCTCTCTGCACACTGAGGGCAGGTCTGCACTACAGATTGACAGCGTGTCACTAACTCCACACCAGTATGGCGCTGGCTACACGGCGTAACGCTGTCACTCGGGTGTGGCTTATTCACACCCCTCCACAGCAATTCTGTCTGGGGGGAGGGATAGCTCAGTGGTTTGAGCACTGGCCTGCTAAACTCAGGGTTGTGAGTTCAATCCTTGAGGGGGCCACTTAGGGCAAAATCAGTACTTGGTCCTGCTAGTGAAGGCCGTTGGCCGTTATCTTTGAAAACTCATGGCGAACAGGGGAGGTCCTGGGTGACTGGAAAAAGGCTACTGTAGTGCCCATCTTTAAAAAAGAGAAGAAGGAGGATCTGGGGAACTACAGGCCAGTCAGCCTCATCTCAGTCCCTGGAAAAATCATGGAGCAGGTCCTCACGGAATCAATTCTGAAGCACTTAGAGGAGAGGAAAGTGATCAGGAACAGTCAGCATGGATTCACCAAGGGCACGTCATGTCTGATTAACCTAATTGCCTTCTATTAGGAGATAACTGGGTCTGTGGATGAGGGGAAAGCAGGTGATGTGTTATTCCTTGACTTTAGCAAAGCTTTTGATACGGTCTCCCACAGTATTCTTGCCAGCAAGTTAAAGTAGTATGGGCTGGGTGAATGGACTATAAGCTGGCTAGATCATCGGGCTTAATGGGTAGTGAACCCAATAACAGTGGGGGATTTCAATTATCCCCATATTTACTGGGAACATTTCACTTCAGGATGAAATGCAGAGACAAAATTTCTCAATACTTTAAATGACTGCTTCATGGAGCAGCTGGTACCGGAACCCACAAGGGAAGAGGCAACTCTAGATTTAATCCTGAGTGGTGCGCAGGAGCTGGTCCAAAAGGTAACTATAACAGGACCGCTTTGAAATAGTGACCATAATACAATAGCATTCAACATCCCTGTAGGGGGGAAGAACATCTCAACAGCCCAACACTGTGGCATTTAATTTCAAAAGGGGGAACTGTGCAAAAATGAGGGGGTTAGTTAAACAGAAGTTAAAAGGTACAGTGACTAAAGTGAAATCCCTGCAAGCTGCATGGGCACTTTTTAAAGACACCATAATAGAGGCCCAACTTCAATGTATACCCCAAATTAAGAAACACAGTAAAAGAACTAAAAAAGAGCCACCATGGCTTAACGACCATGTAAAAGAAGCAGTGAGAGATAAAAAGACTTCCTTTAAAAAGTGGAAGTCAAATCCTAGTGAGCCAAATAGAAAGGAGCATAAACACTGCCAGCTTAAGTGCGAGAGTGTAATAAGAAAAGCCAAAGAGGAACGTCTAGCCAAAAACTCCAACGGTAATAACAAAATGTTTTTTAAGTACATCAGAAGCAGGAAGCCTGCTAAACAACCAGTGGGGCCCCTTGACGATCGAAATACAAAAGGAGCTCTTAAAGACGATAAAGTCATTGTGGAGAAACTAAATGGATTCTTTGCTTCAGTCTTCACGGCTGAGGATGTTAGGGAGATTCCCAAACTTGAGCTGGCTTTTATAGGTGACAAATCTGAGGAACTGTCACAGATTGAAGTGTCACTAGAGGTGGTTTTGGAATTAATTGATAAACTCAACATTAACAAGTCACCGGGACCAGATGGCATTCACCCAAGAGTTCTGAAAGAACTCAAATGTGAAGTTGCGGAACTATTAACTAAGGTTTGTAACCTGTCCTTTAAATCGGCTTCAGCACCCAGTGACTGGAAGTTAGCTTATGTAATACCAATATTTAAAAAGGGCTCTAGAGGTGATCCCGGCAATTACAGACCGGTAAGTCTAACGTCGGTACCGGGCAAATTAGTCAAAACAATAGTTAAAAATAAAATTGTCAGACACGTAGAAAAACATAAACTGTTGAGCAATAGTCAACATGGTTTCTGTAAATGGAAATCGTGTCTTACTAATCTATTAGAGTTCTTTGAAGGGGTCAACAAACATGTGGACGAGGGGGACCCAGTACACATAGTGTACTTAGATTTCCAGAAAGCCTTTGACAAGATCCCTCACCAAAGGCTCTTACGTAAATTAAGCTGTCATGGGATAAAAGGGAAGGGCCTTTCATGGATTGAGAACTGGTTAAAAGACAGGGAACAAAGGGTAGGAATTAATGGTAAATTCTCAGAATGGAGAGGGGTAACTAGTGGTGTTCCCCAAGGGTCAGTCCTAGGACCAGTCCTATTCAATATATTCATAAATGATCTGGAGAAAGGTGTAACCAGTGAGGTGGCAAAGTTTGCAGATGGTACTAAACTACTCAAAATAGTTAAGACCAAAGCAGATTGTGAAGAACTTCAAAAAGACCTCACAAAACTAAGTGACTGGGCAACCAAATGGCAAATGAAATTTAATGTGGATAAATGTAAAGTAATGCACACTGGAAAAAATAACCTCAACTATACATACAATATGATGGGGGCTAATTTAGCTACAATGAGTCAGGAAAAAGATCTTGGCGTCATCATGGATAGTTCTCTGAAGATGTCCATGCAGTGTGCAGAGGCGGTCAAAAAAGCAAACAGGATGTTAGGAATCATTAAAAAGAGGATAGAGAATAAGACTGAGAATATATTATTGCCCTTATATAAATCCATGGTACGCCCACATCTCGAATACCGCGTACAGATGTGGTCTCCTCACCTCAAAAAAGATATACTGGCACTAGAAAAGGTTCAGAGAAGGGCAACTAAAATGATTAGGGGTTTGGAGAGGGTCCCATATGAGGGGATATTAAAGAGGTTAGGACTCTTCAGCTTGGAAAAGAGCAGACTAAGGGGGGATATGATAGAGGTCTATAAAATCATGAGTGGTGTGGAGAAAGTGGATAAGGAAAAGTTATTTACTTGTTCCCATAATACAAGAACTAGGGGTCACCAAATGAAATTAATAGGCAGCAGGTTTAAAACAAATAAAAGGAAGTTCTTCTTCACGCAGCGCACAGTCAACTTGTGGAACTCCTTACCTGAGGAGGTTGTGAAGGCTGGGACTATAACAATGTTTAAAAGGGAACTGGATAAATTCATGGTGGCTAAGTCTATAAATGGCTATTAGCCAGGACGGGTAAAGAATGGTGTCCCTAGCCTCTGTTTATCAGAGGATGGAGATGGATGGCAGGAGAGAGATCACTTGATCACTGTCTGTTAGCTTCACTCCCTCTGGGGCACCTGGCATTGGCCACTGTTGGTAGACAGATACTGGGCTAGATGGACCTTTGGTCTGACCGGTACAACCGTTCTTATGTGATCAACGGCTCCATGTCTAGTTGGCAGCTGGTTTCAAGCGGAGTGCCCCAGGGGTCGGTCCCAGGTCCGATTTTGTTCAATATCTTCATTAATGATCTGGAGGATGGCGTGGACTGCATCCTCAGCAAGTTTGCAGATGGCACTAAACTGGAACCTAGACAAATTAGAGGATTGGGCCAAAAGAAACCTGATGAGGTTCAACAAGGACAAGTGCAGAGTCCTGCACTTAGGACGGAAGAATCCCATGCACTGTTACAGACTAGCGACCAAATGGCTAGGAAGCAGTTCTGCAGAAAAGGACCTAGGGGTTACAGTGGACGAGAAGCTGGATATGAGTCAGCAGTGTGCCCTTGTTGCCAAGAATGCTAACAGCATTTTGGGCTGTATAAGTAGGAGCATTGCCAGGAGATCGAGGGACGTGATCATTCCCCTTTATTCGGCACTGGTGAGGTCTCATCTGCAGTACTGTGTCCAGTTTTGGGCCCCACACGACAAGAAGGATGTGGACAAATTGGAGGGAGTCCAGCAGAGGGCAGTGAAAATGATTAGGGAGCTGGAGCACATGACTTATGAGGAAAGGCTGAGGGAACTGGGATTGTTTAGTCTGCAGAAGAGAAGAATGAGGGGGGATTTGATAGCTGCTTTCAACTACCTGAAAGGGGGTTCCAAAGAGGATGGATCTAGACTTTTCTCAGTGGTAGCAGATGACAGAACAAGGAGTAATGGTCTCAAGTTGCAGTGAGGGAGGTTTAGGTTGGATATTAGAAAAAACTTTTTTCACTCAGAGTGGTGAAGCACTGGAATGGGTTACCTAGGGAGGTGGTGGAATCTCCTTCCTTAGAGGTTTTTAAGATCAGGCTTGACAAAGCCCTGGATGGGATGATTTAGCTGGGGATTGGTCCTGCTCTGAGCAGGGGGTTGGACTAGATGACCTCCTGAGGTCCCTTCCAACCCTGATATTCTATGATTCTAAGGCAGGGGGCTGGACTCGATGACCTTTCGGGGTCCCTTCCAGTTCTAGGAGATAGGATAGGATAGGATATCTCCATTATTGTAATTATACATCATGCAGACCAGGGCTGAGTGCGAAAGGGAATGAGGCATGGTGCACAGCAGAGTTTTTGCTAATACTTTTATGACAGGCATGCCTCAGTTTACCCTGGGTACCCTGCTCTCTACATGCTGACTGCGAAAGGGAACGAGGCATGGCCAAGCATCAAAGATGCCACCTGGGCGAGAACAGCTACTTTAACGAGAACTGGCTGGAATCAGCCCAAGTGGAGAAACCAAACCTGCTTGTGGAAGGCCATTAGCACAGCTGGGAGGCAAAGCGAGCGGAGCAGGCGAACCCAGCGCAATTACAGGCAGCCGGGAACACGGGAGGCTCAGAGACAAGGGCCCAGGGAGAGCAACGGCTCTCGGAAGAGCCTGGCGTGGGGGTGTTGCTCCCAGCAGCACGGCCGGCCTGGCGCTTGGTTGGCCAGGCTGAGCTGTGGGGCCCTGCCGAGCAGCATTGGGTGTGCGGCTCATGGGAGGGGAGGGTCTCTGTGGGGCATGCAGCAGGGCACCATGGTGAGACCCAGGCGGTGACCGGCGCTGGGGAAAGCTCGGCCAGGCAGCGCCCCGGAGGACAGGGCAGGAAGAGTCACAAATCCCTGGAGCAGCGAGGCCCCAGGGACACTGGGCCCGGCTTGGGGACACCACGGGCAGCCAAGCCAGCCAGCGAGGTCCCTGCCCGAGGCAGCCTGGCCGGCGAGCCACTCACCTCTTGCGCAGGATGATCTTGTACTCGGGGCTGCGGAGGCTGGTGACAGACACGTACGGCAGCTCGAATTCCTGCAGCTTCCTCAGGACTGCCCAGGAAAAGCAGCGCTCAGAGCCCGCAGCTCAGCTGGGCCAGGGACCCTTCCGAGAGCAGGAGAGCTGTCTCCTCCCTCCCTGGGGCCTGCCACCCCCACGGCATCCTGCCCTCCCTCCCGGGGGCCTGCCCGGTGCCCTGCCCCACACCCTGCCCTCCCTCCCTGGGGCCTGCCACTCCCACGGCCTCCTGCCCTCCATAGCCGGGGCCTGCCCAGCATCCTGCCCCACACCCTGCCCTCCCTAGCCGGGGCCTGCCCGGCACCCTGCCCCACACCCTGCCCTCCCTCCCCGGGGGCCTGCCCGGCACCCTGCCCCACACCCTGCCCTCCCTCCCAGGGGCCTGCCCAGCATCCTGCCCCACACCCTGCCCTCCATAGCCGGGGCCTGCCCAGCATCCTGCCCCACACCCTGCCCTCCCTAGCCGGGGCCTGCCCGGCACCCTGCCCCACACCCTGCCCTCCCTCCCGGGGGCCTGCCAGGTGCCCTGCCCCACACCCTGCCCTCCCTCCCGGGGGCCTGCCAGGTGCCCTGCCCCACACCCTGCCCTCCCTCCCGGGGGCCTGCCACTCCCACGGCCTCCTGCCCTCCCTAGCCGGGGCCTGCACAGCACCCTGCCCCACACCCTGCCCTCCCTCCCCGGGGGCCTGCCTGGCACCCTGCCCCACACCCTGCCCTCCCTCCCGGGGGCCTGCCAGGTGCCCTGCCCCACACCCTGCCCTCCCTAGCCAGGGCCTGCCCGGCACCCTGCCCCACACCCTGCCCTCCCTCCCTGGGGCCTGCCACTCCCACGGCCTCCTGCCCTCCCTAGCCGGGGCCTGCCCGGCACCCTGCCCCACACCCTGCCCTCCCTAGCCGGGGCCTGCCCGGCACCCTGCCCCACACCCTGCCCTCCCTAGCCGGGGCCTGCCCGGCACCCTGCCCCACACCCTGCCCTCCCTAGCCGGGGCCTGCACAGCACCCTGCCCCACACCCTGCCCTCCCTAGCCGGGGCCTGCCCGGCACCCTGCCCCACACCCTGCCCTCCCTAGCCGGGGCCTGCCCAGCATCCTGCCCCACACCCTGCCCTCCCTCCCCGGGGGCCTGCCCGGCACCCTGCCCCACACCCTGCCCTCCCTCCCAGGGGCCTGCCGGGTGCCCTGCCCCACACCCTGCCCTCCCTCCCTCCCTCCCTGGGGCCTGCCACTCCCACGGCCTCCTGCCCCCCCTAGCCGGGGCCTGCCCAGCATCCTGCCCCACATCCTGCCCTCCCTAGCCGGGGCCTGCCCGGCACCCTGCCCCACACCCTGCCCTCCCTAGCCGGGGCCTGCACAGCACCCTGCCCTACACCCTGCCCTCCCTAGCCGGGGCCTGCACAGCACCCTGCCCCACACCCTGCCCTCCCTCCCCGGGGCCTGCCCGGCACCCTGCCCCACACCCTGCCCTCCCTCCCGGGGGCCTGCCCGGTGCCCTGCCCTCCCTTCCCAGGGACCTGCCACCCCCATGGCATCCTGCCCTCCCTAGCCGGGGCCTGCACAGCGCCCTGCCCCACACCCTGCCTTCCCTCCCTGGGGCCTTCCACTCCCATGGCATCCTGCCCTCCCTAGCCGGGCCTGCCCAGCACCCTGCCCCGCACCTTGCCCCACACCCTGCCCTCCCTCCCCGGGGGCCTTCCCGGCATCCTGCCCTCCCTTCCCAAGGGCCTCTCCCCCCCCACAGCACCCTGCCCTCCCTCCTGGGGGCCTGCCCGGTGCCCTGCCCTCCCTTCCCAGGGACCTGCCACCCCCACGGCACCCTGTCCGATGCCTGGCGCCCTGCACTCTCTAGCTGGGACCTGCCCAACACCCAGCACCATGCCCTCTCTCCCCGGGGCCTGCCTGACACCCTGCCCCACGCCTGGCACTCTGCCCTCCCTTCCCAGGGGCCTGCCACCCCCACGGCATCCTGCCCTCCCTAGCTGGGGCCAGCCCAGCATCCTGCCCCATGCCCGACGCCCTGCCCCCCCTAGCCGGGGCCTGCCCGACGCCCTGCCCCATGCCTGGCACCCTGCCCTCTCTTCTCAGGAGCCTGCCACCCCCACGGCATCCTGCCCTCCCTAGCCTAGGCCTGCCAGGCACCCTGCCCCATGCCCTGCCCTCCCTCCCCAGGGCCTGCCACCCCCACGGCACCCTGCCCCACACCCGGCACCCTGCCCTCCCTAGCCGGGGCCTGCCCCACACCCAGCGCCCTGCCCTGCCCTCCCTCCTCAGGGCCTGCCCCCCCTACGGCACCCTGTCCCACGCCCGGCGCCCTGCCTGGCACCCTGCCCCATGCCCGGCACCCTGCCCCACGCCCGGCACCCTACCCTCCCTCCCCAGGGGCCTGCCCAGCACTCTGTCCTCCCTTCCCAGGGGCCTGTCACCCCCACGACATCCTGCCCTCCCTCCCCAGGGCCTGCCCAGCACCCTGACCCACCCCCGGCACCCTGCCCTCCCTCCCCAGGGCCTGCCCAGCACCCTGACCCACCCCCGGCACCCTGCCCTCCCTCCCCAGGGCCTGCCCAGCACCCTGACCCACCCCCGGCACCCTGCCCTCCCTCCCCAGGGCCTGCCCGGTGCCTGCCCTCTCTTCCCGTGGGACTGTACCACACTCAGCACCCTGCCCTCCCTCCCCGGGGCCCTGCCCTACACCCTGTCCTCCCTCACAGGGAGCCTGCCCCGTTGCCAGCGCCTGCTCTCCCTTGGTGGGGCCTGCCCCCTCCCAGCACCCTGCCCTTCCCTCCCCCACGGCACACTGGGGCTGTCCCCTCCCTGTCCCACACATAGTGCCCTGCCCTTCCTTCCCCCACCCCAAGGCCCACCATGGGGCTCCCCGGCTGCGGCCCCCCAGGAGGGTGGCACTCACAGGAAAAGGCTCCGTCCTTGGCTTCCCTCGCCAGGAAGAGGCTGAAGTAGCCGACTAGGTCCTCGGGCAGATCCAGCTTGGAGGCGACAGCCTGGGGAGCCAGCGGAAAGTCACCTCTTCTCGCAGACCCCGAGCCCAGCCCGGGTCCAGCAGCCCCCATCGCGCTCTGCTTCCCACCAGGCTGTGGAGCGGCCCCGCTGGGGGGCTGGGCGCAAAGGGCACACGCAGGGGCAGGAAGCCACAAGGGTCCCGGGCACCCCAGACGGCATTCCCCAGCCCCACCCAAAGCCCTCCAGGCCTGGCACTGATCTGGGGTGGGGCAGAGCCCACCTCGTGCCAGGAAGGGCCAGGCCAGGCAGCTCCCCACGTCTCACCCGGCCTGGGGGGGGCCGTGCTGGGGCATCGGAAGGGGGGCTGGCGAGCGACCCCAGAGACAGCTGGGGCGGGGGGGGGGAATGACACGCTGGAGAGTGGCCCCAGAGAGACAGGGGGCCAGTGAGCAACCCCAGAGACAGCCGGAGAGGGATGGGGGGCTGGTGAGGGACCCCACAGACAGCCGGGGGGGGGGAGAGGGGGAAGGACACACTGGTGAGTGACCCCAGAGACAGCTGAGGGGCAGATGGGGGGCCGGTGAACAACCCCAGAGACACCCGGGGGGGAGGGGGAGGAGGAATGAAATGCTGGTGAGTGACCCGAGACAGCCGGGGAGGCCATCTACCTCCAGCCCCTTCCCCGTCTGTGTCATCCCCAGCGCCTCTGCCCACCCCAAATACCTCCAGCCCATCCCCGTCTGTGCCCCCCCCAGCGCTTCTGCCCCCCGCACCTACCTCCTGCCCCTTCCCTGTCTGTGCCCTCCCCCCAGCACTTCTGCCCACCCCAAATACCTCCTGCCCCTTCCCCGTCTGTGCCCACCACCAGCGCCTCTGCCCCCCATACCTACCTCCAGTCCCTTCCCCGTCTGCCCCCCAGCACCTCTGCCCCCCGCTCCTACCTCCAGCCCCTTCCCCGTCTGTGCCCCCCACCAGCACCTCTGCCCCCCGCACCTACCTCCAGCCCCTTCCCCGTCTGTGCCCCCCCGGCGCCTCTGCCCCCCGCTCCTACCTCCAGCCCCTTCCCCGCCTGTGCGCCTCCCAGCACCCTGCCCCCCGCACCTACCTCCAGCCCCTTCCCCGTCTGTGCCCCTCCCAGCACCTCTGCCCCCCGCACCTACCTCTAGCCCCTTCCCCGTCTGTGCCCCCCACCAGCACCTCTGCCCCCCGCACCTACCTCCAGCCCCTTCCCCGTCTGTGCCCCCCACCAGCACCTCTGCCCCCCGCTCCTACCTCCAGCCCCTTCCCCGTCTGTGCCCCCCCCGCGCCTCTGCCCCCCGCTCCTACCTCCAGCCCCTTCCCTGTCTGTGCCCCTCCCAGCACCCTGCCCCCCGCACCTACCTCCAGCCCCTTCCCTGTCTGTGCCCGCCCCCCAGCACTTCTGCCCACCCCAAATACCTCCTGCCCCTTCCCCGTCTGTGCCCACCACCAGCGCCTCTGCCCCCCACACCTACCTCCAGCCCCTTCCCCGTCTGCCCCCCAGCACCTCTGCCCCCCGCTCCTACCTCCAGCCCCTTCCCCGTCTGTGCCCCCCACCAGCACCTCTGCCCCCCGCACCTACCTCCAGCCCCTTCCCCGTCTGTGCCCCCCCGGCGCCTCTGCCCCCCGCTCCTACCTCCAGCCCCTTCCCCGCCTGTGCCCCTCCCAGCACCCTGCCCCCCGCACCTACCTCCAGCCCCTTCCCCGTCTGTGCCCCCCCCACGCCTCTGCCCCCCGCACCTACCTCCAGCCCCTTCCCTGTCTGTGCCCACCCAGCACCTCTGCCCACCCCAAATACCTCCAGGACATCCTCCGTCTGGTCCGAGGTCAGGATGGTGACCGTGACCTTCTGGCCGTTGGAGAGCAGCACCTCCAGCGGCACCTCCTCGGTGGGAATCTGCTGCGTCTCCTGGGACATGGGGACAAGGTGAGGAAGCTCCGCACCCTGCCCCCACCTACACCCCCATCCATACCAAGGGGGAATTTTCTGTGCTCTTTTTACTATGTTTAGGTGTGCCTCAGTTTCCCCGGTACATTGCATTGCTCCCCAGAGTTGGGCAGGGGTGGGGTTGGCTCGCAGGCCAGGCTATGAGCCCGAGGTGGGGGTCACCTCCCTGCTGGGTGGACTGAACAGTCAGGCCGGAGCTGGCTGATCGAGGGGCCCAGAGACCCAGCGCCAGCCCCAGCGAGTTCCACCTGGCCAGGACGCTCGGGGGGGCTCTGACCTGGGAACTGACTGAGGAAGGCAGTCAGAGACACGGCCTGACCATGGGCTCACCGGGATGGCCTCGGGCTCTGCTCTGGGCTCCCCATCAGCCTATCTGTGCCACGCGCCGGCGCTGACACCCCGAATGCCGGGCCAGCGCGGTACCTCTCCGGGCGCCTGCATGCGGTGGGGCAGGGGGCTGGAGCCCAGGGCAAGGGGGTAGTGAGGCTGCGCGGCTGACCCCTGGGGCAGAGTGAGAGCCCAGAGAGTCTGCCTCACTGCGGGGTCCCCCCTACATACTCTGGGAGCTTGGCATAGCCTCAACCCCCCAGCCAGCAGCCCCCCCACTCCCTCTGACCCCTGCTCACCTGCTGCGCTTTGCGCAGGAAGCTGTTGAAGGTCTCGCTGCCTCCCAGCACCGGGTCCTGTCGCACTAAGGGTGGAACAACTCGGGAGTCAGGCAGCACGTCCAGGACCCCGTAGCACCAGGCCCAGAGACAGTCACACACGCACACCCCCAGAGCACATCCCGGCCCAGACACAGCCACACACACCCCCAGGGAACCCCCCGGCCCAGAGACAGCCACATCCTCCCCCACCCGGAGTACCCCCCAGCCCAGAGACAGCTGCACCCTCTCCCCCGGAACACCCCCCGGCCCAGACACAGCCACACACACCCCCGGGGAACCCCCTGGCCTAGACACAGCCCCACCCTCTCCCCAGGAACACCCCCCGGCCCAGACACAGCCACACACACCCCCAGGGAACCCCCCGGCCCAGAGACAGCCACATCCTCCCCCACCCGGAGTACCCCCCAGCCCAGAGACAGCCGCACCCTCTCCCCCGGAACACCCCCCGGCCCAGACACAGCCACACACACCCCCGGGGAACCCCCTGGCCTAGACACAGCCCCACCCTCTCCCCCGGGGAACCCCCCGGCCCAGACACAGCCACACACACCCCCGGGGAACCCCCCGGCCCAGACACAGCCCCACCCTCTCCCCCCGAACACCCCCCGACCCAGACACAGCCACACACACCCCCGGGGAACCCCCTGGCCTAGACACAGCCGCACCCTCTCCCCCGGAACACCCCCCGGCCCAGACACAGCCACGCACACCCCCGGGGAACCCCCTGGCCTAGACACAGCCCCACCCTCTCCCCCGGAACACCCCCCCGCCCAGACACAGCCACACACACCCCCAGGGAACCCCCCGGCCCAGACACAGCCCCACCCTCTCCCCCCGAACACCCCCCGACCCAGACACAGCCACACACACCCCCGGGGAACCCCCTGGCCTAGACACAGCCACACCCTCTCCCCAGGAACACCCCCCGGCCCAGACACAGCCACACACACCCCCGGGGAATCCCCCGGCCCAGACACAGCCCCACCCTCTCCCCCCGAACACCCCCCGACCCAGACACAGCCCCACCCTCTCCCCCCGAACACCCCCCGACCCAGACACAGCCACACACACCCCCAGGGAACCCCCCGGCCCAGAGACAGCAGCATCTCCCTCCCACAGCACCTCCCCAGCCCAGAGAGCACCCCCTCCCCATGAAACCTGGCCTAGAGAGAGCCCCGTGCTCCCCTCTAGAACCCACCCCAGCCGAGAGAGCGCCCTGCCCCACGGAACCAACTCCCGTCCCAGAGAGCATTCACCGTCTCCAGTTCCCTCAAAGAACCTCCCCTCCAGTCCTAATAGCATGCCCCCCTCATCTCCACATGGTACCCGCACATCTAGAGAGTGCAAACCTCCACAGCCCCAAGAGTCCCCCCTCAACCTCCCAGGGAACCCTCCCCCCCCACCCTCCCTCCACGAAGCCCTACCAGCCCACAGAGTGTGCACCCCTGTTCCCACATGGGACCCTCCGTGAGAGCATGCACCTGCTCGCACCTTAAAACCCCCATGCAGCCCTTAGATTGTACCTCCCTGTCCCCCCATGGTACTCCATATACCCAGACAGCACCCCGACACCTCATGGAACCCCCCATCCTCTATGATACCCATACACCCAGGTAACACCCCCCAACCCCTCACAAAAACCCCCATATCCCATAGTTCCCCACAAACCCAGAGAGCACCCGTCATGGAACCCCAATTCCCCATATGATGTACCCCACACCCAGGGAGCACCCCCCAAACCCGCACAGAACCCCCCAACCCCCTAAGGTACCCCACACACCCAGAGACAACCCCCCTGACCTCTCACAGAACCCCCCGATCCACCTTGGTACACCCCCCATCTCCCATGGAAGCCCCAGCACTCAGCACAAACAAACATGTATACACAGACTGACAAAGTGGGAATTTTTAGTAATGATTTTATGAAGCTTGTGTGTGCCTCAGTCTCCCCTCTCCGCAGGGGGCTGAGCCCCACCCCCCGGCTCGGGAACAAAGGCCTGGGGGTGAGGGGGTTAAGTGTGGGCTGTGGGGAGCAGTCGGGGGCACCCCAGGAGTCTGACAGGAGATCGGACAGACGGGGGGACAGAGCTTGACCCACGGGCTGTAACCTTCACTTCTCTGGGCTCCCCAAGGGCTGCCTGGGCCGTGTGCCAGGCCGCAGATATACCCGCCTGTCTGCCCGCGCTGGGCTGGGCTGTAACCGTCACTTCTCTGGGCTCCCCAAGGGCTGCCTGGGCCGTGTGCCAGGCCGCAGATATACCCGCCTGTCTGCCCGCGCTGGCTGGGTGTCCCCGCAGACGCTGGGGGGGGGCTGCTCCCCCAGATTGTACATGTCTCCCCCAGGGTCTGTCCCAGACTCGCTGACTGGAGCTCCTGGGGTGGGGCAGAGGAAGGAGGAGCGCTCTGGGGTGTGGGGGGGAGGCAGGCGCCAGGGGCCTGCAGGCAGGTTTGTGCCCAGCAGCACTCTGAGGTGGTGGGGGGGTCCTGCAGCCAGGTCTGTGCCCAGCAGCACTCTGGGGTGTAGCGGGAGGCAGGTGCTGGGGCCCTGCAGGCAGGTCTGTGCCCAGCAGCGCTGTGGGGTGTGGGGGAGGCAGGCGCTGGGACCCTGCAGGCAGGTCTGTGCCCAGCAGCGCTGTGCGGTGTGGGGGAGGCAGGCGCTGGGACCCTGCAGGCAGGTCTGTGCCCAGCAGCACTCTGGGGTGTAGCGGGAGGCAGGTGCTGGGGCCCTGCAGGCAGGTCTGTGCCCAGCAGCGCTGTGGGGTGTGGGGGAGGCAGGTGCTGGGGCCCTGCAGGCAGGTCTGTGCCCAGCAGCGCTGTGCGGTGTGGGGGAGGCAGGCGCTGGGACCCTGCAGGCAGGTCTGTGCCCAGCAGCGCTGTGGGGTGTGGGGGAGGCAGGTGCTGGGACCCTGCAGGCAGATCTGTGCCCAGCAGCGCTGTGGGGTGTGGGGGAGGCAGGTGCTGGGGCCCTGCAGGCAGGTCTGTGCCCAGCAGCGCTGTGGGGTGTGGGGGAGGCAGGTGCTGGGGCCCTGCAGGCAGGTCTATGCCCAGCAGCACTGTGGGGTGTGGGGGAGGCAGGTGCTGGGACCCTGCAGGCAGGTCTGTGCCCAGCAGCGCTGTGGGGTGTGGGGGAGGCAGGTGCTGGGGCCCTGCAGGCAGATCTGTGCCCAGCAGCGCTGTGGGGTGTGGGGGAGGCAGGTGCTGGGACCCTGCAGGCAGGTCTCTGCCCAGGCCGTGTGCACACCCTGGCTGGTGCCAGTCGCTGAGGTGTCTCTGTCTGCCCACTTACCAGCCTGCATGTATTTCTCCAGCTGCTCTCGCCTTTGCTCCACCTCCGCCGGGGTAAGGGTGAAGATCTTCTTTGGAGGAAAGGCGGGCACCACGTTGGCCCCATATTCTTTCCTTAGCTGGAGGGAGAGCACAGAACACAGGGCACCTGACCAGACCCACAGGCCCCACCATCGCCCCCTGGCCTGAGCCTTTCACTGGGACCATCCTCTGAACCTCAGGTGGGGATGGAGTGGCATCTAACTCCACTGCCCCAAAGGCAAGGGAGAGCCCATCCCTCTAACCAGCCGGAACCCTGAGAGATGTCTCATGAAAGCACAAGGGAAACTTCTGCCCGACCCTGGAGACGGCCCAGGCAGCGAGTGCCCATCCTGGGAGCCAGGCTGGCCTCACACAGCAGCACTCACTGCTCGGACTGCGACAGCACTTTCTCCACGCAGCAGAGAGCAGTTTGTGGGCCCGGGACTGTGCCAGGAGCCACCCGACAGCTCCTGCCCTGTGTGGAGCTGCGAACGGTGGATTCTCTCAGCAGCTCGGCTCAGCTTCCCCCCACCCTGCCCCGAGCCCAGCCAGCACATAGGCCGGAGATCGGAGTGGGGGCATGACTGGTGCTGAGGCCGCCCAGCGCAGCGGGCGCCGGGGAGCAGGGGACAGGCGCCCTCCTGGCTGAGGCAGGCAGGGAGCGACTCACCTGTTCGTGCAGGCCCAGCAGCTGGCTGTAACGCACCTGGCAGTGCAGCACGCCGTTCACGTGGATGTTATAGGCCTGCAGGCGGAAAGGAGATCCCAGCATCACAGCCAACCCCCAGCAGAGGGGCTTACACGCCCGTCTGGAGCACTGCCAGGAGCAGAGCTGGGGAGCCCTGAAGGGGGCAGGGGAACCTGCCAAGGACGGAAAGAAGAGAAGAGACCCCAGAGCCCGCTGAGCAGGGGGAGGCGAGGGGGCCTTTGTGGAAGTGGTAGCACTTGCCTGTGGCCTGGCACGGGCACTGCGAGAAGGCACTGCCCTGTGCCTGCTCCCAGAGGTATTCTGCCCCCCAGCTCCCTGGCACAGCCCAGGCCTCCCAGGCAGGGCCATGAGCCAAGGGCCACAGGGAGATGCCCCCCCAGAGCCAGGCCCTGTGCCAGCCCCACAGAGCCCACTTTCTCTGACCATGTGGGTTTTGCTGTGGGCAGCAGCTGGCCAGCAGCTCCTGCTCAGCCCTGGTAGTTGTTACAGGGTTAGTGGCTGGGGCACCGGCACCCTCCAGGAGATGAGGCTTGGCTGTGGGGCAGCACAGTGAAGGCTCAGCCCGAACCAGGTGAGGGGCTGTTATCTCTGGGGGAGGGGCGAGTGTGGAGCCTGAGGGTGGGGGCAGACCCAGTGGAGGGGGACTAGCAGCTCGGCTCCTCAGGGCAATCCTGACGGGTTGTGAGTCACTTGGGGGACTTCAAACAGAACAGGAGTACTTGTAGCACCTTAGAGACTAACACATTAATTTGAGCACAGGCTTTCGTGGGGGACTTCAGAGCATCCCAGGCCAGAAGGGACCATGTGACCCCTGCACCGCGCTGGGCAGGGACACCTCCCATGCCGGCACGCCATGCACCCGCCAATGCCACTCGGCGGAGCCGTTGGCAGACACAGCACAGCTGACTGTGAAGCCTCCAAGGGCAGGAGATCCGCCCTGTGACAATGGCGATTTCCCCTCCCTAGTAACACTGGCACCTTTAGTTCTGCCTTGGCCTGGGACAGCAAAGATCTGCCTGCATCACATGCACCAACCCTCCCTTGGCCCCTAGCTCTGGAAATCCCACCCCAGGAAGCAGCAGCTTTGCCTGACACCATCCACTCACATTAACACCACCCTATATCGAAAACCCACCGACCGCTATGCCTACCTTCATGCCTCCAGCTTCCATCCCGGGCACATCACACGATCCACTGTCTACAGCCAAGCACTGAGGTACAACCACATCTGCTCTAACCCCTCAGACAGAGACCAACACCTACAAAATCTCCACCAAGCATTCTCAAAACTACAATACCCGCACGAGGAAATAAGGAAACAGATCAACAGAGCCAGACGTGTACCCAGAAGCCTCCTACTGCAAGACAAACCCAAGAGAGAAACCAACAGGACTCCACTGGCCATCACATACAGCCCCCAGCTAAAACCCCTCCAACGCATCATCAAGGATCTACAACCCATCCTGGACAATGATCCCACACTTTCACAGGCCTTGGGTGGCAGGCCAATCCTTGCCCACAGACAACCTGCCAACCTGAAACATATTCTCACCAGTAACTGCACACCACACCATAATAACTCTTGCTCAGGAACCAATCCATGCAACAAACCTCGATGCCAACTCTGCCCACATATCTACACCAGCGACACCATCACAGGACCTAACCAGATCAGCCACACCATCACTGGTTCATTCACCTGCACATCCACCAATGTAATATACGCCATCATATGCCAGCAATGCCCCTCTGCTATGTACATCGGCCAAACTGGACAGTCTCTATGGAAAAGGGTAAATGGACACAAATCAGACATTAGGAATGGCAATATACAAAAACCTGTAGGAGAGCACTTCAACCTCCCTGGCCACACTATAGCAGACCTTAAGGTGGCCATCCTGCAGCAAAAAAACTTCAGGACCAGACTTCAAAGAGAAACTGCTGAGCTTCAGTTCATCTGCAAATTTGACACCATCAGCTCAGGATTCAACAAAGACTGTGAATGGCTTGCCAATTACAGAACCAGTTTCTCCTCTCTTGGTTTTCACACCTCAACTGCTAGAACAGGGCCTCATCCTCCCTGATTGAACTAACCTCGTTATCTCTAGCTTGCTTGCTAGCACACATATATATACCTGCCTCTGGATATTTCCATTACATGCATCTGAGGAAGTGGGTATTCACCCACGAAAGCTCATGCTCCAAAACGTCTGTTAGTCTATAAGGTGCCACAGGATTCTTTGCTGCTTTTACAGATCCAGACTAACACGGCTACCCTCTGATACTTGTCCCCAGCATAGGGCTCCCGGCTCCCTCCCTCTAGCTGGGCAGGGACTGACTCACTCTCTGCGTTCACTAGCCAGAAAAGTCGGATGCTTGAGGAGGGAGAATTCTCAGGCTAATGCCACACAGGCCTTTCCGGGGTAGGTCAGGCACTTGCCAACTCCCTGGCTGCCCCTGGGAGAGGGAGGCAGGGCTGCCTGAAGACAGGCTTGTGAGAGAACAGAAAAGGACTCATTCCTTAGCAGCAGCTGCTGACTCAGGAGGTGATAACGTCCTTGGCTTGTTTGCTCGTTTTAGATTGCTAGGGCCCACACTGCACAGAGCTGTCCCCCACACTCCCCAGGGCACTGCTGGCTTCAATGGCGCTGAGCTTTCACTGCCGGTAGCCAGCCAGATAGCCACGACACAAAGCAGCAGAACCACCCACAAGGACAACGCTGTTTAAATAAATATATAACAAATGGAAAAAAGGAGAATGAAAAAGCTATCAACATAGATTAGAAATAATGACATGTACAAAATTGAAAAGGAAAGCTAAAGATAGCATGGAGAAATCCATGGCTGGCAGAGTAAGCACCGGTGTTCCCTCAAATTTTTCCCACATGTGCGGAATGAATTTTGTTATGTGCACCAATATGGAGGTGATGCATGGGGCAGAGGGGTTCAGAGTGTGGGAGGGGCCTTAGGGCTGGGCGTGGTCTCTGGCTGGGGGGTGCAAGATCTGGAGTGGGGCTAGGGATGAGGGTTTTGGGATGCAGGCTGCCCCAGGGCTACAGCAGGGAAAGAAAGGACTCCCCCCAAGCTCTCTTTCCCCACAGCAGCACTGATCGGGGAGCGGGGGCATCTCCTCCCACTGCAGTCCTGAGTACCTGTGCAGTGATTAATAAGCTCCTGCGCGGCTACGCAGCTTCGAGGGAACTTAGGTAAGGACAACAGGAGGGAGGGTTTTTAGATTTGAAGTAGGGTGGGATTTTTGTTCCTGACAATGGTCCAGGCCCATTACTAGATGGAGATGGGGAAATGTGAGTAACGATGCAGGAAAGCCAGAAGTGTTCACATTCTGTATTTGGAAAGAAGCAGCATGAGGTACTCCAGTCATAGCATGAGGACGATGAAGTTCTTTCCAGTCCATTAGTGCCAGAGGAGGATGTGAAATGACACCTGTGACAAAGTGGGAGTGCCCTTAATGTTCTCTCTGAATACTGTGTGCGCCTCAGTTTCTCCTATGTGTTACTCGAGTATCTAGGTGGGGAGATCCGGGGGTGTGATCATTGCAGAGACCCCTAGAGGGCAGGTGTGATGCCGACTGGCTGTCTGGGCACAGAGACCGTCCGACACTCTGTACACTGGCAAACGATAGCCGGAGCCCAGCCCCTGCAAGAAGCCAGCCAGGGATGTTGGAGAATAGAGACCAAGTGACCCGTTTGCCTGGGAAAGAGACAAAGGACACAGGCGGGGAGCTGGGGAGACTGACGCTGGGCTGCTGGAAGCAAGTCAGTCTCTTAGTTTGGGATTCGGGGGGGGGGGGGGAGCCCAGGGCTCTGGCTCCCACCAGATGGACTTTGTGGAAGGTCCCTGCTCCCTGCGCTAACAAACTCTGTTCTGGACTGCGTTCCCGACGACTAACCACCCGTCTGCGTCACATGCTGGTTGGGTCACTGCTGGCTGCAGAGTGGGGGGCAGGGCCCTTCGGGGGCATCGGGCTCCCCCAGGTGTCCCATCCAGGGGGACTCGCTGTAGGAAGCTCCCAGGGTGACCAGGGGGCTGAATGCTCCAAGGTCAGACTCAGGAGAGTGGCCCTGAGGGGAGAGACACTGCACTAGAGTCCTGCCTGACTTCATTCAGAGTCGTTCCAGAGCCCCCAGACTGCATCTACTAGGAATCAATAATTTCCAATCAAGCAGCAGGCTTGGATCACTTGCACAGAGTCCCAAGAGAGGCGGAAGAGGAAGGGCTGCCTGTGACAGAGGGAGCCAGCGAACAGGAGCAGCAAACATGGGAGTTTAGAGAGGGCACATGAGAGCCAGATATACGGAACAATCAATCATTCTCCAAACTTAGGCCTGTAGCCCCCACCTCAAGGGAAAAAACACAGAGAACAAACCAATCCCCGGCAGGAGTCCAGCAGCAGAGTGGGGACTGTCCTTTATTGCACTGAATGCAGCATGCAGCCTTGTGGGCCAGTGGCGTATGTGTGCATTCGGTGCAGGCAGCTCCTGGCCCTCAGAGACGGAGTGCAGGCTTTGGGGAGCAGAGTGGCTGAACCAGAGGAGCTAAGGGAGACAGAGAAGCACCCCAAGGAGATTTTCAAGGACACAGTAGAACAGTCCCACCCCTGGTCTGACAGTCTCTGTGCTGTTCAGGAGGATGAAAGTCTCAGGCAAGAAGACCATCCAACTGGAGCAGTGGGAAACAATCCCATAGTTTTCAGAGTAGCAGCCGTGTTAGTCTGTATCCACAAAAAGAAGAGGAGTACTTGTGGCACCTTAGAGACTGACACATTTATTTCAGCATGAGCTTTCGTGGGCTACAATCCCATAGTTGGGACTCTAATTCCAGATGATGTTGTGGTACCCTCTCGCACTAAGGAAACCTCTCCAAGGGACAGAACTCCAGCTATTAGGAAGAGACAGGTGTTAGTAACAGGGGATTCAATCATTAGAAATACAGATAACTGGGTCTGCACATGGTGACTTGCCTGCCTGGTGCAAAGGTTGCAGATCTCTCAAGGCATCTAGACAGACTTATGTGTAGTGCTGGGGAGGAGCCGGTAGTCGTGGTACACGTAGGTACCCCTGACATGGTAGGAAAAGAGTCCTGGAGGCCAAACGTAGGCTGCTAAGGAAGAGATTGAAGTCTGGGACCTTCATGTGAGCCATTCTCCGAAATGCTTCCAGTTCCATGTGCAGGGCCAGTTAGACAGGCAGAACTGCAGTGTCTCCACGTGTGGATGAGAAAATGGTGTAGGGAGGAGGGGTTTAGATTTACTAGGAACTGGGGAAACTTGTGGGAAAGAGGGAGCCTATACAGGAAGGATGGGCTTGACTAAATCAAACTGGAACCAGATTGCTGGCATGTCAAATTAAAAAGGTTGTAGAGGAGTTTCTAAACTAAGGGCTGGGGGAGACCTGACAGGTGGGGAGGAGCACTTGGTATGGCCAGAGACGTCCCATAGCAAAGGATTTATTACTCCTGAGGGAATTCTGCGCCACTGTGCAGTGCAGAATTTTGCAGAAATTACTGTTGTACGTGCAGAATTTCCTTCCTCTCACAGAAATGGGCTGCAGTGCTGCTGGCCACCACTAGGGGCTGCTGGACCCGGCATAGCCCAGCTCACACATAGGCCACGTCCAGACTAGGTATTAAAATCGATTTTAGATACGCAACTTCAGCTACGGGAATAACGTAGCTGAAGTCGAATTTCTAAAATCGAGGGACTCACCCGTCTGACGGCGTGGCATCGATGTCCGCGGCTCTCCGTGTCGATTCTGGAACTCCGTTCGGATTGATGGAGTTCCGGAATCGCTGTAAGCGCGCTCGGGGATCGATACATTGCGTCCAGACTAGGTATTAAAATCGATTTTAGATACGCAACTTCAGCTACGGGAATAACGTAGCTGAAGTCGAATTTCTAAAATCGAGGTACTCACCCGTCTGACGGCGCGGCATCGATGTCCGCGGCTCTCCATGTCGATTCCGGAACTCCGTTCGGATTGATGGAGTTCCGGAATCGCTGTAAGCGCGCTCGGGGATCGATACATTGCGTCCAGACTAGATATTAAAATCGATTTTAGATACGCAACTTCAGCTACGGGAATAACGTAGCTGAAGTCGAATTTCTAAAATCGAGGTACTCACCCGTCTGACGGCGCGGCATCGATGTCCGCGGCTCTCCGTGTCGATTCCGGAACTCCGTTCGGATTGATGGAGTTCCGGAATCGCTGTAAGCGCGCTCGGGGAGCGATACGTTGCGTCCAGACTAGACGCGATATATCGATCCCCGAGCAATCGATTTTAACCCGCCAATGCCGCGGGTTAGTCTGGACGTGCGCATAGAGACATTGCAGTGGGGAGGGAGCTGGAGGGTTCCTGGCAGCTGCATGTGGCACACAGGAAACTCAGCACAAGCCTGGGACCCAGCATCAGGCTGCTTCTCCCTCTGGATCCCTGGGCTCGGGGGTGCGTGTGTGTGGGGGGTATCTGGGCTGGAGGGGGGCTGCGGCTGGGCTCGGGGGTGCGTGTGTGGGGGGGGGGGTATCTGGGCTGGAGGGGGGCTGCGGCTGGGCTTGGGGTGTGGGGGAAGAGTGCTGGTATCTGGGCTGGGGGGGCCCACAGCTAGGATCTGAGGAGGGAGGGGTTGCAATTGTCTGGGCTTGGAGGGAGTGGGGGCAGAGAAACAAGAACTGGGTTGTCATAGGGGTTTCTTTAACTCTCTACTCCTGGGGGGGGGAGAGAGAGAGAGAGAGTGAGTGTGTGTGTGTGTGTGTTGTTACAGACATACTTGCTGACATGTATTTTGAAATAAATTACCAAAATAATTGAAACTGGTGTGATTATATTGTGTTATTTTGACAAATACCATTTGCAGAATTTTAAAATATTGTGCACAGAATTTGGACTGTTTTGGCACAGAATACCCCCAGAAGCGAGCTATTAACAGAGATAGTAAAGGGGAGAGGACAGATGTTGATAAAGTGCAAGTAGGAACCGAAAAGAAACAAACAAAAGTGTCCCCTTCAATGATATCACAACAAGGCAGACAACTAAATAGCGACAAATTGGATAAGTGCTTGTTTATAAATGCACGAAGTAGAAATACAGAGATGGGTGAACCTGAGGGCCTGGTATTAAATAAGGATATTGATGTAACTGGCAATCACAAAAGCTCAGCGGAATGATGATCATTAATGGACATGATGATACCAGGGTACAAAATATACAGGAATGTCAGAGTAGGTCACACTGGTGGGGGAGTGGCATTATATTGAATGAAAAGAGTCAAATATAGCAAAAATCTTAAACCAATCAAACAGTGCCACTGCATCTCTCTGGATAGAAATTCTCTACTGGAATAATCACAGTGGGAATATGCTACCGCCCACCTCACCAGGACAGTGAAATGCTGAAATGGGATTAGAGAGGGTACAAAAACAGAAAACCCAGTAACAACGGGGGATTTTAACTGAGGAACAGTCATATTGACTGGGAACAGGTCACTTCAGGACAGGACACAGAGATAACATTTCTAGACACCATTAATGACTGCTTTTTGAAGCAGCCAGTCCTGGAACCATGAGGGAGAGTCAATTCTTGATTTAGTCCTAAGTGAAGCACAAGATCTGATCCAAGAGGTGAATAAGAGTGTTGATCTGCTTAGTAATAGAGACCAAAATTTAATTAAATTTAATATTCTTGTGAGGGAAAAATTCCCAAGATGCCCACCACAGCAGCATTTCACTTCAAGAAGGGAACTACACAAAACTGAGGAAACTAGTTAAATGGAAATTAAAAGGAACAGCCACACAAGTGAAATGCTTGCAAGCTGCACAGAAACTTTTTAAAAACACCAAAATACAGGCTCAAACTAAATGTTACCCCAAATTAAAAAAAAAAAGAAAAGAAAAGAAAAGAAAACTGAGATGACCAAACACATGCCATCATGACCAAGCAGGGGGTTAGAGACAAAAAGACATCTTTTAAAAATTGGAAATCAAATCCTGCTGAGGAACATAGAAAGGATAAACTCTGGCAAGTGAAGTATAATCAGGCAGGCCAAAAAAGAATTTGAAGAGCAACTACCAAAAGACACAAAAACTAACAGCATTTTTTTTTTTGAAGTACATCATCAGCAGGAACCCTGCTAGATAATCAGTGGGGCCACAGGATGTTCAAAGTGCCTAAAGAAGCACTCAAGGGAGACAAGGCCATTGTGGAGAATAAATTCTTTGCATCGGTCTTCACTGCGGAAAACATGGTGGAGATTCCCATACTTTAACCATTCTTTTTAGGTGACAAATCAGAGGAACTGTCCCAGATTGATGGCGCGATAGAGAAGGGTTTGGAACAACCTGATCAATTAAAAAGTATTAAGTCACTAGGACCAGAGAGCATCCACCCAAAAGTTCTGAAGGAACTTAAATATGAAACTGCAGAAAAAATAAGCATGGTATCGTTTAAATCAACCTCCATACCAGATGACTGGAGGATAGTTAATGTGATGCTGTTTTTAAAAAAGGCTCCAGAAGTGATCCTGACAATTACAGACCAGTAAGCCTAACTTCAGTACCAGGTAAATTGGATGAAACTACAGTAAATAACAGAATTGTCAGACACAGATGAATATAATATGATGGAGAAGATTCAATACAGCTTTTGTAAAGGGAACTTGTGCCTCACCAATCTATTAAAATTCTTTTGAGAGGGTCAACAAACATGTGGAAAAGGGGTGGTGGGATCCAAAGGATATAGTGTACTTGGACTTTCAGAAAGCCTTTGACAAGGTCCCTCACCGAAGACTCTTGAGCAAAGTAAGCTGTCATGGGATAAGAGGGAAGGTTCTCTCATGGATCAGTAACTGGTTAAAAAACAGGAAACAAAGAGTAGGAATAAATGGTCAGTTTTCACAATGCAGAGAGGTAAATAGCAGGATCTCTCTCATAGCTCTGTACTGGGACCAGGGCTGTTCAACATATTCATAAATGATCTGGAAAAAGGGGTGAACAGTGAGGTGGCAAAATTTGCACAAGATACAAACTTACACCAGATAGTTAAGTCCCAGGCAGACTGTGAAGAGTTACAAAGGGACCTCACAAAACTGGGTGACTGGGCAATAAAATGGCAGATGAAATTCAGTGTTGATAAATGCGAAGTAATGCACATTGGAAAACAATCTCAACTATACAAAATGATGGAGTCTGAATTAGCTGTTACCACTCCGGAAAGAGATCTTGGAGTCATTGTGGATAGTTCTCTGAAAACATCCACTCAATGTGCAGAATGTTAGGAAATGGATATATAAGACGACAGTAAATAACATAATACCACTATATACATCCATGGGACGCTCACACCTTGAATACTGTATGCAGATCTGGTAGCCTAGCTCAAAAAAGATATATTAGAATTGGAAAAAGTACAGAGAAGGGCAACAAAAATGTTTAGAGGGATGGAAGAACTTCTCATATGAGGATAGATTAAAAAGACAGGAAGTGTTCAGGTTGGAAAAGAGACCGCTAAGGGGGGGATATGACAGAGATCTATAAAATCATGAGTGTTGTGAAGAAAGTGAATGAGGAAGTGTAATTTACCAATTCGCTTAACACATGAACCATGGGTCACCCTATTAAATCAGTAGGGAGCATGTTTAAAAGAAACATAAGGAAGTATTTCTTCATACAACATAAGAATGGCTCAGACCGAAAGTCCATCTAGCCCAGTTGTCCCCTCTTCTGACAGTGGCCAGTGACAGATACTTCAGAAGGAGCAACCAGAGCACAGTCAACCTGTGGAACTCATTGCCAGGGGATTTTATGAAGACCAAAAATATAAGAGTTCAAAAAAAAAGAAGTTTATGGAGGATGGGTCCATCAATGGTTATTAGCCAAGATGGTCAGGATATAACCCCATCCTTCGGGTGCCCCCTAACCTCTGACTGCCAGAAGCTGGGACTGGACAACAGGGGTTGGATCATGTGATAAATTGCCAAATTCTGTTCACTCCCTCTGAGTCACCTGGCACTGGCCTGACTGAAGACAGGACACTGGGCTAGCTGGACCATTTGTTCATTTTTATGTCCTGTGCCCTGCGCTCAATGACTCAAGGTCCTTTCCAGTTCTCTGTTCCTCTCTCTGGCACACTAAACTCATAGACTCATAGACTCTAGGACTGGAAGGGACCTCGAGAGGTCATCGAGTCCAGTCCCCTGCCCTCATGGCAGGAACAAATACTGTCTAGACCATCCCTGATAGACATTTATCTAACCTACTCTTAAATATCTCCAGAGATGGAGATTCCACAGCCTCCCTAGGCAATCTATTCCAGTGTTTAACTACCCTGACAGTTAGGAACTTTTTCCTAATGTCCAACCTAAATCTCCCTTGCTGCAATTTAAGCCCATTGCTTCTTGTTCTATCATTGGAGGCTAAGGTGAACAAGTTTTCTCCCTCCTCCTGATGACACCCTTTTAGATACCCGAAAACTGCTATCATGTCCCCTCTCAGTCTTCTCTTTTCCAAACTAAACAAACCCAATTCCTTCAGCCTTCCTTCATAGGTCATGTTCTCAAGACCTTTAATCATTCTCGTTGCTCTTCTCTGGACCCTCTCCAATTTCTCCACATCTTTCTTGAAATGCGGTGCCGAGAACTGGACACAATACTCCAGTTGAGGCCTAACCAGCGCAGAGTAAAGCGGAAGAATGACTTCTCGTGTCTTGTTTACAACACACCTGTTAATGCATCCCAGAATCACGTTTGCTTTTTTTGCAACAGTATCACACTGTTGACTCATATTAAGCTTGAGGTCCACTATGACCCCTAGATCTCTTTCTGCCATACTCCTTCCTAGACAGTCTCTTCCCATTCTGTATGTGTGAAACTGATTGTTCCTTCCTAAGTGGAGCACTTTGCATTTATCTTTATTGAACTTCATCCTGTTTACCTCAGACCATTTCTCCAATTTGTCCAGATCATTTTGAATTTTGACCCTGTCCTCCAAAGCAGTTGCAATCCCTCCCAGTTTGGTATCGTCCGCAAACTTAATAAGCGTACCTTCTATGCCAACATCTAAATCGTTGATGAAGATATTGAACAGAACCGGTCCCAAAACAGACCCCTGCGGAACCCCACTTGTTATACCTTTCCAGCAGGATTGGGAGCCATTAACAACTACTCTCTGAGTACGGTTATCCAGCCAGTTATGCACCCACCTTATAGTAGCCCCATCTAAATTGTACTTTCCTAGCTTATCTATAAGAATATCATGCGAAACTGTATCAAATGCCTTACTAAAGTCTAGGTATATCACATCCACCGCTTCTCCCTTATCCACAAGGCTCGTTATCCTATCAAAGAACGCTATCAGATTAGTTTGACACGATTTGTTCTTTACAAATCCATGCTGGCTATTCCCTATCACCTTACCACCTTCCAAGTGTTTGCAGATGATTTCTTTGATTACCTGCTCCATTATCTTCCCTGGCACAGAAGTTAAACTAACTGGTCTGTAGTTTCCTGGGTTGTTTTTATTTCCCTTTTTATAGATGGGCACTATATTTGCCCCCTTCCAGTCTTCTGGACTCTCTCCTGTCTCCCATGATTTCCCAAAGATAATAGCTAGAGGCTCAGATACCTCTTCCATTAACTCCTTGAGTATTCTAGGATGCATTCCATCAGGCCCTGGTGACTTGCAGGCATCTAATTTTTCTAAGTGATTTTTTACTTGCTCTTCCCTTATTTTCTCTTCTAAACCTACCCTCTTCCCGTAAGCATTCACTATACTAGACATTCCTTCAGACTTCTCAGTGAAGACTGAAACAAAGAAGTCATTAAGCATCTCTGCCATTTCCAAGTCTCCCGTTACTGTTTCCCCCTCCTCACTGAGCAGTGGGCCTACCCTGTCCTTAGTCTTCCTCTTGCTTCTAATGTATTGATAAAAAGTCTTCTTGTTTCCCTTTATTCCCATAGCTAGTTTGAGTTCATTTTGTGCCTTTGCTTTTCTAATCTTGCCTCTGCATTCCTGTGTTATTTGCCTATATTCATCCTTCGTGATCTGACCTAGTTTCCATTTTTTATATGACGCCGTTTTATTTTGTAGGTCACGCAAGATCTCAAGGGTAAGCCAAGGTGGTCTTTTGCCACATTCAAGTATCAGAGGGTAGCCGTGTTAGTCTGGATCTGTAAAAGCAGCAAAGAATCCTGTGGCACCTTATAGACTAACAGACGTTTTGGAGCATGAGCTTTCGTGGGTGAATACCCACTTCCTCAGATGCATGTAATAGAAATATCCAGGGGCAGGTATATATATGCGTGCTAGCAAGCAAGCTAGAGATAACGAGGTCAGTTCAATCAGGGAGGATGAGGCCCTGTTCTAGCAGTTGAGGTGTGAAAACCAAGAGAGGAGAAACTGCTTCTGTAATTGGCAAGCCATTCACAGTCTTTGTTCAATCCTGAGCTGATGGTGTCAAATTTGCAGATGAACTGAAACTGCTGAGCTTCAGTTCATCTGCAAATTTGACACCATCAGCTCAGGATTGAACAAAGACTGTGAATGGCTTGCCAATTACAGAAGCAGTTTCTCCTCTCTTGGTTTTCACACCTCAACTGCTAGAACAGGGCCTCATCCTCCCTGATTGAACTGACCTCGTTATCTCTAGCTTGCTTGCTAGCACGCATATATATACCTGCCCCTGGATATTTCCATTACATGCATCTGAGGAAGTGGGTATTCACCCACGAAAGCTCTTGCTCCAAAACGTCTGTTAGTCTATAAGGTGCCACAGGATTCTTTGCTGCTTTTGCCACATTTTCTATCTTTCCTAACCATCGGAATAACTTGCTTTTGGGCCCTTAATAGCGTCCCTTTGAAAAACTGCCAACTTTCCTCAGTTGTTTTTCCCCTCAGTCTTAATTCCCATGGGACCTTGCCTATCAGCTCTCTGAGCTTACCAAAATCCTCCTTCCTGAAATCCATTGTCTCTATTCTGCTGTACTCCCTTCTACCCTTCCTTAGAATTGCAAATTCTATGATTTCATGATCACTTTCATCCAAGCTTCCTTCTACTTTTAAATTCTCAACAAGTTCCTCCCTATTGGTTAAAATCAAGTCTAGAACAGCTTCCCCCCTAGTAGCTTTTTCAACTTTCTGAAATAAAAAGTTGTCTGCAATGCAGTCCAGGAACTTATTGGATAGTCTGTGCCCCGCGGTGTTATTTTCCCAACATATACCTGGATAGTTGAAGTCCCCCATCACCACCAAATCTTGGGCTTTGGATGATTTTGTTAGTTGTTTGAAAAAAGCCTCATCCACCTCTTCCGCCTGATTAGGTGGCCTGTAGTAGACTCCCAGCACGACATCACCTGTGTTTTTTACCCTTTTTAGCCTAACCCAGAGACTCTCCACCCTTCCGTCTCCTATGTCCATCTCCACCTCAGTCCAAGTGTGTACATTTTTAATATATAAGGCAACACCTCCTTCCTTTTTCCCCTGTCTATCCTTCCTGAGCAAACTATACCCATCCACACCAACATTCCAGTCGTGTGTATTATCCCACCAAGTTTCAGTAATGCCAACAATGTCATAGTTGTATTTATTTATTAGCACTTCCAGTTCTTCCTGCTTATTACCCATACTTCTTGCATTTGTATAAAGGCATCTAAGATACTGGTTTGATCTTGCCTCCACAGGGGACTTTGAGAGGGTGTCTGGGCCATAGAGATTCCTGGATTCCAGGGCCAGATGGGATCCTGTGATCACCCAGTCTGACCACCTGTATCACACAGGCCACAGACCGCCCCACAATAAATCCTAGCCCAGATCTTTTAGAAACACAGCCAAGTAGGATTGAAAAATGGTCAGTGCTGGAGATGCCACCGCTCCTTGGTCAGTTGTTCCAGTGGGTAATGAAACATTTACATCTTAGCTAGGCTAGCTCAGACTGGCAATCAGAAAGACGGCTGACAGGTGGCCTGATTACAGCGTCTAAGGGCCTTCCTGGGGAGAATGCCAGGTGCTAAAGGGCCTGTCAGCCTAGCAGAGAAGGGCAGAGTAAGGAGCCATGGCCAGACATCCCAACAAGGCACCAGTGCCGGTAAGGAGCAGCCAAGGGCAGCGGTGGAGTCTCCGTGTTTTGATCATTAGATCCACACTGGCTGCCTGTATGGAAGATGTTTTAGTCAAACCCAAGTTACTGAGATGTAGGAAATGCCACAGCCTGTGACATCCAGCAGCTTAGACTATGGTCTGATGGCCCGTATTAAAAACCCAAACCCCACTGGGGGGGCATGATCAATAGCCAGGGGGTTCCCCCACCCACCTGCAAGCACATGCCAGGCTCCGCTCCGTCCCCTGGCTCAGAGCCCCAACTCATGGAGAGGCAGAACAGCTCGAAGGGTCCTCGCCTCACCCAACAGCAGGCCCTGGAGCTCCAAACCCCTTCCCAAACTAGCAGAGGCAGTGCACTTGGCCTGCCACAGGCCAGAAGCATACAGGGAGACTGCCCTCCCCTCCCTGGCAGAGCTGGGATAGCGGGGACTGCGGTCAACAGGGGCCGAGGAGGTGAGAGGGACTGCTCACTCCATCGTCAGGCCTGCTAGGTCCCTGCTACACCCTCCAGATGCTGGGACCTGCCACGCCTGCTGTGGGGCGACTCGCTCTCCCTGGGAGTCCCTGCACAGAGGACAGTGCCTCTGAGGCAGCGAGGAGCTGCGCCACGCAGCTGATGCGGATGCGGCCCTGCCTGGAATACCAATGAGGAGCTGGGGGAGCCGCAGGGAGGCAGCACTCCAGAGACTGGCTCAGATCACAGCCCAGCCAGACGCAGTTCCAGAACTAAGAGCAGGGAGGGGGGGACGGTGAACAGCGTGGGTTGGGATCGGCTACAGAGGTGCTGGGCAATGTGACCCCAAGGCCTCATTCCTTCTAGCCCGAGCCACAGCCCCAGTCACCAAATCCATGGGAGCCCTGCCAAAGAGGCAGAAACTTTGCAGGAGGGAGGCAATTCCGAGCAGGGCTCGCAGTCTGGCTGCATAGAGCCATGCACCACGGGGCTCACTGCCAGCCCCAAGAGAAAGGCACCTCATGGCAGGCAGCCTCCTTGCCCTCCCCACAGAGCAGCTCTGCAGCGGCATGGGGACCTCTGGGCCGCTCTCAACCAGGAGATGCACCAACACAGATACATGGTGCATGGGGACGAGAGAGGCACCCTTCTGCCCCCAGCGCAAGGGCAAGCAGGGGCTGTGCTCACTGGCTGCTGGCATGTGGGAGCAAAGTCACGCTGCAGCCTGGCGGCAAACAGGCCAAGGAGACAAGAGAGAGTGTGTGCGTGCAGCCCTGTGGCAGGGCCAGCTTGTGGGAGCAGGGTGGCTAGCTAGCTTCACGGCCGGGCCGGGGTGGCCGACAGGCCCCAGTGACTCTGCAGATGCCCAGGCCAGTGCTCCACCTCTATGACAAAGTGGGAATTTCTGGAATATAGTTTTTAATCCAACGTGCCTCAGTTTCCCCTGCATGCTCCAGCATTACCTAGGAAGGGTTGTTTGCTTGCTGCGGAGGCCAGGAGACTCAGGGCTGGATGGCTCCCAAGTGTTAGGGGCTTGGCCCCATACCAATGGAGTTTTTGAAAAGATAATGGCAAATCCGATCCCTGGGATAAATTGCCTGGGAAGATTATGAACTCTCTATCATGGGGATTTTTCAGAGCAGGTTGGACAAACCCCTCTCAGGGATGGTCCAGATAATACTTAGTCCTGCCCTGAGTGCAGGAGACTGGAGTAGGTGACCTCTCAAGGACCCTTCCTGTCCTGCGATTCTCTGACTTTGATACCTAGCAACCAGAGCCCATGGAAGGCCCCCTCTCGGCAAGAAGCCACGCCATGTCTGGGGAGGTGCCAGGAGGTGGTTAAAGGTTGGCTGCTGGAGAAGTCGGGGCCCACAAACTGGGACAGAGAGGGGTCAGAGGGACCGGGCTCTGTGCTGACCAGAACGGACTCGGCTGTAACTTTCTTTTCTCTGCTGGCAGACTAGATCGTGCCAGTTCATTGAGGCTGATGGCAGAGTTCTTAGGCTCTGAAATTCAATGTCCAGCTCAGATGACCCACTCAGGGGTCTCTAGGAGGCAAGCCAAGCTCAGTGCCACGAGCCCGCCACGGCCCAGCAGCTGCCCTCGACTACGCTGGGGCACCCGAACCAGGCCTGGCATGTCCCCTCCTGCCAGTGAACCAGGCACTAGAGCCACATACCACAGGAACCACACACACTGGGCGGCACTGCTATCCCCTCACAGCCAGTGTCTCCAGCTCAGCACCTGTGGTGCCGCAGCTCTGCTGCTCCGCAGTGCCCTCCTCCTGCAGGCCTGGCTGGTAACAGCCTCCTGGCTCTGCCCAGCCCACACCAGTGTGGGCAGAGCCTCCTCCCGAGGGGCCCCAGCTCAATGTATGTGACCTCTCCTTTGTGGTAATGTGATGCTAGCAGAGCAGCTCACGCACAGTGAATTGCCCCAATACACTAGGGTAGAGCCAAGGGATAACTGGGTAAGGGCGTATTTGGTGTTTAAACTTCATAAAACTAAGGGGATGTTACATGCATGGTTTTTACCTATCTGTGTCCTGTCCTAATGTACTAGCAACCTGTGACTCCGGGACACAACCATTTTCACTGCACATACCCTCAGAACTAGACAACTCACCAGCCTTGGGCAATGCTACCGAAGGGCTCTCAGAAAAGGTGCTAATTCCAAAGCAAACGGCCATGACCTGTGATGAGCAGAGGTCAGAGACTCAAAGTGCATTGCTCCTTGCTCATCCCCATGGAAGGAAAAGCCCCGCTGGGTGCAGAACCAGTCAGCTTCTCTTCTGCTGGAAGATGATACAAGAACGGATGCAAAGGAAGAGCCCTCGTCTCTGGACTATTTGGATTCTTACAGGGAAGTGCACCAGATGCAAAGCAGAGATACCCAGCCCCGAAATACTTTTGCGAAATTGGCCATTTATTACATCACTGTCACCATTTGGGGTTACAGACTGTGACTCGTCTGTGCATACACTGTACCTGCTTTAACCTCTCAGTAACTCTCATTCGTTTCTCTTAGCTAATAAACCTTTAGTAAGTTTACTACAGAATTGGCTGCCAGTGTGGCCTTTGGTGTAAGATCCAGAGTGCCAGTTGATCTAGAGTAAGTGACTGGTCTCTTGGGATTGGGTGAAATCTGATGTGGTTTGATTTTTGGTTCCAGTGCCATTATCACAACATTCTGTTTGTCTGGGTGGGAGACAGGCTGTTGCTGAAATCTAATCACCGCACACACCATCCACTTGGGGTACCTGCCCTGAGGTCGACCTTCCCAGCTATGAGTCACTCCAGACCGCGGGACAACAATATATCATGCTCTGTCCAGCACAGAGCAGCAGTCAGGCATCTGCAGGCCTATCAGGGTGGAAACCCTGGGATGTCCCTCCACTCTCTGCTTAAGAACATAACAGCTGCCAACCAGGGTCAGATCCTGGTCCATCTAGCCCAGCGTCCGGCCTCCAACAGTGGCCTGTATCAGAGCTTCAGGAGGAGCGTACAAAACAGTGCAATTTTTGAGAGAACCCACTTGTACTTTTGGCCATCACAGGAACCCATGGCAATGAGTTCCAAGGGGTGGAGGAATAGCTCAGTGGTTTGAGCATTGGCCTACTAAACCCAGGGTTGTGAGTTCAATTCTTGCAGGGGCCATTTGGGGAACTGGGGTAAAAATCTGGGGATTGGTCCTGCTTTGAGCAAGGGGTTGGACTAGATGACCTCCTGAGGTCCCCTCCAACCCTGATATTCTATGATTGATTCTATTAATTTCATCAGGTGACCCCTGGTGTTGTATTGTGGGAAAGGGTAAATAACATTTCTCTATTCACTTTCTCCACACCAAGCATGATTTTCTAGATCTCTATCATATCCCCCTTTAGTCATCTCTTTTCTAAGCTGAACAGCCCTCTCCACGTATGGATCTCTCTGTTGCCCTTCTCCAAACCTTTTCCAGTTCTTACTATACTGTTCTTAAGATGGGGTGACTGGAACTGGACAGCGTATTCAAGGTGTGGGAGTACCACACATTTATATAGTGGCACTAGGATATTTTCAGTCTTATTTTCTATCACTTCCTAACATTGTTGGCCTTTTATACCGCTCCTGTGCATTGAGCTGAAGTTTTCAGAGAACTACCCACCTCGACTCCAAGATCTCTTATCTGCAAACTCTGCCACTTCACTGCTCGCTCTTTTATCCAGATCATTAATGAATATGTTGAACAGCACTGATCCCAGTACAGATACATAGGGGACTGCATTGCTCACTGCTACTCCATTGTGAAAACTGACCACTTATTCATAGTCTTTGTTTCCCATCTTTTAACCAGTTACTAATCCGTAAGAGGACGTCCCCTGATATCCCATCACTGCTCAGTTTACTTAAGAGCCTTCGGTGAGAGATCACATCAAAGGCTTTCTGAAAATCCAAGTATACTCCAGCCACTGGAAAACCTCTCTCTACATGCTTGTTCACCCCCTCAGAGAACTCTGACAGACGGGTGAGCCAGGATTTCCCTTTACAAAAGCCCTGCTGACTCTTCCCCAACAAACCATGTTCATCTCTATGTCCGATAATTCCTTTTCTTTACTACAGTTCCAAGCAATGTGCCAGGTAGGCTCACCAGCCTGGAAGTGCTAGGATCACCTCTGGAGCCCTTTATAGAAAATCAGTGTCACATTAGCTACTCGCCAGTCATGTGGTCCAGCAGCTGATTTAAGTGACAGATTTCATACCACAGATAAGAGTTCTGCAGTTTCACTTTTGCGTTCCCTCAGAACCCTTGGCTGATACCATCTGCTCCTGGAGACTTGGTACTATTTAATTGATCAATTTGTACTAAAACATTCTATTGACACTGCCTGTTTGGCAGGCTTCCTGCATCTGATGCACTTTAAACAATCCTCACTGATCGTTTTGGCATTTTTGGGACGTTGCTTCTCAAATTCTCTCTGGGCCTGCCTTATTACACTTTTATACTTAACCTGCCAGAGTCTGCTGCCCTTCCTGTTAGCCTCACTCTGACTTCTAGAGTTGAAAGGATGCCTTTTTGCCTCTAATGGCCTCTGATACTCGGCCGTTAAGCCATGGTGACATTCTTCTGGTCCTCTCATTGTCTTTTCTCCTTTGGGGTACCCATTATGCTGAGCCGGTCCTACAGAGGCTAGCAGGCTCTCTGGGCTCATTCAGCGCTAACCTGGACAAGAGGGGAAAGCGTGAACAGGAAGAAGACAGCTGTACACAGAGACTGCTGACCACAGGGACGATCAGCCAAGAGCGACACAGTCGCAGGCCTCACCAGCCCTGAAGTAAATGGACCAGCTGTAAGGTAGGGTGCCCCCAAGAGGAGGGGCTGAAGGTAGACCCCAGTTAAAGACACTCTACCAGCTGAGAAGCCAAGCCCCAAAAGGGCAAACCCAAAAGACTGCCAGAGAGAGATCACCACTGCCTTTGGTCTTCCTCTGATTCCCCTCTCTCTCCAGGGAGGGGCAGAGAAACAGACCCTTGTTTGTTTGGAAAACCCCTTGTGTGGTACAAACAGGGGCAGGACATAACTTGAATTGGGGTCCAGTGGGGACTCGACAGCCCCACATCTTGCGACTGCTGCTTTTAATCTCCAGTCTAACAAGATGGGGAGCATTTGTGCACCACTGACAGCCCCTACCTGCCCACCCATCGACCTCCAGGGTTCAGGCCGATTTCAGACAGACCTTTGGGGATCTCTGCCAGTTTCGTGCTCTGCCCAAGGCACAAGCAGATAGATTCTGAGGAGAACAGCACTGCTCTGAAGTCAGATCTCATGGAACCAGACTCAGCTCTAGTCCTGGCAGGTAACAACACCACCAGGCAACAATCCTGGTTGGAGAGAGGGAGCCTCTGTTCCCAGGGAGGCGAGACCCTTTCTGCACTAGGAACAGAGTGTTTTACCACAGCCAACGCTCCCCTGTGAACACGTGTGAAAACAGCAGGCTGCCCCATCTTCACTGGTATTTCACCTTGGGCTCGCAAACCCATGGTAAGAACATGCCTTCCTCCTGCACGCGGACACAGCTTTCCGGTGCACAGCCACAGAGGGATCACTGCTGCAGCTGGCCTCCCGCCCTCCTGAGCTCTACTTCCTCCCACCCACACAGGCAGCCCACTGCCCACTGGCACAAGCCACAGGAACCAGCAGGGCTGGCATTCAGCACCCCAGCCACCCCCCACATCAGCTCCCCAACTCCAGCCCCTGGCACAGCCCACAAAACTGCCAGAGGTGCCCAGGGCTCCCTGCCCCTCTCCCCGAGCAGCCCCCGATCCAGGATGCACTGCTGCTTGCGCAGCTGGTGCCCTGCAGCATGAAGTCTAGGGAGAGCGCCCCACTGCTCAAACAGGACCAGTGCAAAAAAGAGCTCCTAGGACGATTGGGCAAGAGGAGACTGGCCTGGCTTAGCCTAGCCAAAGACAGGCGGAGCAGGGATCGGACTGTTCTCTCCACACCCAGCTGGGCAGTACACACCAGGGAGGGAGACGAGCTGCTGAAGCTAAAGGCCAGTGCTGGCCCAAGAGCAAACAGAGATAAAGCAGCCACCAGGACACAGGCTAGCGTTGAGGAGTGAGGCTCTGGGACACAGTTAGCTCGCCTCACCACTAGTTTGGAGACAGCTCTCGGCAAGTTTATGAGCAGGATGATGTGAGGGGGCTGCCTGTGCTAGCAGGGACTGGCCACGATCACACACACCCCCCCCCCGGAGTGCCGGCAATGCACCGAGCTCCACCCCGGCACGCTCAGTCCACACACACACACAGCGGAGGCAGGTGGCAATGGCTGGCGGGAGCAGGGCATGCAGCCCCAGTCGTGCCAACCACAGGCAGGAGGAGACGACCCCCCTAAATCCAACACTCCTAGTCACCTTTGGGTCGGGTTGTGCCACTGAGTGACCCCTACTCAGCTGGGGACCCCTACAATCCTGCGCAGCCGGAGGCTGAGCCCTCGTGGGGGATGGGGACGGTCACGCCGCTCCAGGCACACAGCCCCACAAACAGCAGGAAAGGCAAGGAAGAGGCCAAAGCGGCACAGTAGGTGCTGATTTCATGCCAGGAGCTCCCAGGCCCCCGCCCCCCCCCAGCACAGCCCAGGGGCCTTTGCCAAGTGGCAGCCTGCTGTCAAAGATGGCTCTGTGTCGAGCCAGCCCCTCGGCCACCAGCCCTGAGTGAGCACACACCAGCACAGCAGCACCAGACGCCCAGGAAGCTGCCAAATCCATTGCCTCAGACAGTCTGCTCATGCTCCAGGGCCCTGCTCCTCCAATGAGCAGCCAAGCTGGGAGGGCGTTCCTGCTCCAGCTGAACAAAACAGGAAGCTGGGGGCTCGCTGACTCCTGCGCCAGGCTGTGCGCTCCAGCCCCCTCGGAGACAGACAGCACAAATCCCTCCCTCCAGGCCGCAAACAAGCCACTGGGGCCAGGCTCACAAGTCACCTGGGCACCAGCACCCCACCCCGTGGAGGCCAGGCAAGGCTGGACTGTCTCACCCCACTCCTCAACACACAGCAGCTGCATCTTTACGTCAGCATCTGCAGAGTGGCAGGAGCCTGGGGAGGGACTGGTACCCTGCAAAGCCAGCTCCCTATCCCCAGCGCCTGCAGAGCCTGAGCAGGGCCAGCGGCTTTGCCCGTACGGGCCAGGCTAGGAGCTACAGGTGGGGCAGTTCTGGTGCCCTCTCTGAGCTCTTTCTAAGGGCCCTTTGAGCCACTGCCCTCCCTGGATACAGTCAGGGCTGAGACAGCGTAGCTGTTGGGGGGGGGAGGGTATGGGAGAGAAGAGGTTTGCGGAGGACGGACTCAGCCCCTCCCCGAACGGGTAACAACCCAGTGGAGTCCAATCAAAAAAGAATTAAACCCAGCCAAGGCCTCAGCAGAGTCCTCAGCGCAGCCCCTCGCTGCCCCCAGGCCAGGAACACAGCGGGGCTGCGCCCCATGGCTCTGCACACTCCGAGCAGAAGGCTCACGCCTAAGCCATGTGCAGAGCTGCTGGGCGTAAAACATGCCAATGGCTGTCTCCACCCTTCCTGAGGGGCTGGAGGAGCTGAGGCCTGTCGCTCCCCAGCATCCCAGCCCCAGGGTTTGCTCCTGACAGGGCTTGCAGCCTGGCCACTGCAGTTTCTGAGCCCCTCTTGGGCAGGGGACAGCCCCACTCCCTGCTGGTCAGAGACCCAGAGATGCCCCTACACAGGATCGCTCTTGGCCAGCTCAGGACCTGCGGCCTGCCCCACAGGACACACAATGCAGCAGCCTGTTACTGCCCTGGCAGCGTGAGGAGAATGCATGTCTCCATCCACACCCAGCGAAGTGTGCGGCGCGTCTGAAACACTAGCCCAATATCCTGCAGCCTCCAGTGCCCCCTTCTCTGAGTGTCACCTCAGGACTCCCTCCCTTCAAAAGCAGCAGCTGAACACCCCAGGCTCCTCAGGCTCTCCCCACAACATGCATGCTGTCAGCAGGACAGCCGGGTGAGCTGCCCCAACGCACCGCACTGACCCTTCATGAGAAAGCATGCAGCCTTGTGATGGGTGTCAGCAGCCCGGACGCCACTCCTGGCAAGCACGGCCCCTTTCTGCCTCCCTACTGGGTAAGTGCGCAGGTAAGAGACACACAAATCAGGGCTCAATCCAAGATGATCGCCTTTCTTATAGCACCTCCTACAAGCAGGAAGCCCCCCAACTCTGGGTCAGGAATCCCTGCTGCTTATCAGGGTCTCGTGGACAGGCCAGCAGCCCCACTAACCTTGCCACTGTTACTGTGAACCAGCCTGTCCCAACCTGGGGAAAGGCATGCAAGTGACAACTGGCCATTGTCATGCCAGCGCTGTCCCCCAACAAAGGGAATGACACGAGAACAGCCAAGCCAAGCCAGTCCTTCCCATTGCAGGATTCCTCGCAGCCTCCCTAGGACAACAGCACATCTGCTTTCCCATGGCTCTCCAGAGAAAGCCCCAAAGGGCCAGAGAGAAGCTTGGCATGATTCTCAACAGGACAGGGCAGATCCCAACCCTGACCCTCACAGATTATGCAAAGAAGTGAGAGCAGCGAGCAGGAAGGATGCAGCTGAGGGGCCCAGCTCTCTGCGGGAAACACTATTGTTCACAGCTCAGCCTGTTTGAGGTATCGAGGAACTTTGTTCACATAGCACTTGGACCTTCCTGTCACGCAGGGAAATGCAAAGAGAGGAGAATTTCCAGGCGCTGGTATTACCTGACACTGTATTCATAAGACCATTACTGCAGCACTGTACCCAGCTCTGGGCTTCTCATGCTTCATATAGGATGCTCAAAAACTGAAGAGGGTTGAGAGAAGAGAACAAGAATGACTCAAGGGCTGGAAACCCACCTTACAGTGAGAGAGAGGAGCTCAGGCTCCTTAGCTTAGAAAAGAGGAGATTATGGGGTGATTCGATGACCGTCCACAAGCAGCTCAGTGTGGAGAATGGTTCTGAAAGCAGACAGCTCTTCATCTGGCACACAAAGGCAGAACTTGCACCAATGACCGGAAACTAAAGCTAGAAAAATTCAGGTGGGAATAAGGTGCACGCACTTACAGTGCAGGTAAACGACCATCGAATGGAGGGTTCCCTGTCACTTGGGGTCTGAGACTAGAGGAACCATCAGCTCCTGTTTGACCACACACTACTGGGTGGGGCCTGAGCCATGCAGGTCAGACTAGATATCAGAAGGGCCCTGCCCAAGAACAAGGGCATGAAGCCAGGCTCCCAAGCCCAGGCTGAGGAACCCAGCTCCGGGACCACACAGCTCCTCATTTGAGTTTTTCAGTCTTGGCCTGTGAATCTATGAAATTTGTTCCCCAGAGCTGGTAGGGGGAGTGGTCATGGGAGCCCCTAGGACCTCTGCAAATAGGGACTGATTCGCATATGTGGTTTTTAATAGCTTCCAGGGGAGATGAAGTCAGATGCAGCACCAGGTGCTACCTGACATTGCCCACACACATTCTGTGGGAGCCCACACGATGACAAGGATGGTCTCAGCCCAGCTCTCAAGGCCAGGTGCCCATGTCACAGTTACCACGGTGGCCAGAGCAACGTGGAAGCGACACTTTGGACCCAGCACTGCCACAGCTCAGGGGCTACAGAGGCCTCAGGCTCCAGGGTGGTCAAGCCAACACTTCCCCATTTAGATGGGATTCAAGCTCCAAGTGCTCCAGCTCGCTGGATGCACCAACACCACAGTGCACATCCAGGAAGACCCTCCAGGGCAGAAGTCGTGAAGCTTAAGGCCTGCAGGGAGCACCAGATAATCCGGTCTGACCTCTGGTATATCACAAGCCACCACCACCACCCAGCACCCACATACAGAATACAATGACCAAAGAGGAGACCAGACTATGACATGCCAGAGGGAGTAAACAGGAGAGGCCGAAGTGCACAAATATCTGTGTCCTAGTGGGCATCAGCAGCTCTGGGGAAACTCCAATCTATAGAGGCAGGAGAAGCAGCCAACTGTCTTATTCCCCCAAAAGCCCTTAGAGCCCTGCAGCAAGGCATGAGGAGGACTCCAGTGCATGCTTCGGCCAGCAGCCCAGACCACCAGGAGCTAACAGATGCAGGAAGAGAAGGTGGGAAGAGTTTCCCAGCCCACCAGGAGCCCAGGATAACAGCACTGTTGGCTTGTTTTGAGCAAAGGAAAACAAGGCATAAAAGCCCTTAAGGCCCAGCCAGAGGGGCCAAGAGGAGGAAAGGCCAGGCTGGAGTCTGTGGCTACAGCAGGGAAGAGCCCTGGGAACACAGCAGTGATCACCGAAGCCGCAGCGCTAGTGCAGGCTTGGGAGCTGGGCCTGCGTTTCTCTCTCACCATATAAAGAGACAGGGGATTTTGCCTGCCAGACCTTACACACAATCCCACTGTCTCAGCCTGCGACACAGACCGAGCAGATCAAGGAGGGCGGTGCGCTGCAGCAGGGGCACTGAGGTCTGTGCAGTTCAGTCCCATAGGGAGAGTAACACACTGGCCTTTAGCACCACTGGCAACATGCACAAGGCCCACTACCAGCACATGAGAGTCAGGGCTAGGGGTAACTCTGGGGAGGGTCAAAGCGGGACAGTACCTCTCTCCTCACCTTGTCCCTTGCCCACTGCAGCCGTAGCTGGGGGGCATTCCAAGATTCTTAGACTCCAGGGCCAGAAGGGACCATTGTGATCAGCCAAGGCCTCAGCTGCATAGTGTCCAGGTCTGGGTGCCACATTTCAGTAAAGATGTGGTCAAATTGGAGAAAGTCCAGAGAAGAGCAACAAAAACAACTAAGTATCAGAGGGGTGGCCGTGTTAGTCTGGATCTGTGAAAGCAGCAAAGAGTCCTGTGGCACCTGATAGACTAACAGACATATTGGAGCAATGCCCCTATTTATACAGCCCAAAATGCCATTAGCCTTGGCAACAAGGGCACACTGCTGACTCATATCCAGCTTCTCATCCACTGTAAGCCCTAGGTCCTTTTCTGCAGAACTGCTGCCTAGCAGTCGGTCCCCAGCCTGTAACAGTGCATGGGATTCTTCCGTCCTAAGTGCAGGACTCTGCACTTGTCCTTGTTGAACCTCATCAGGTTTCTTTTGGCCCAATCCTCTAATTTGTCTAGGTCCCTTTGTATCCTATCCCTACCCTCCAGCGTATCTACCACTCCTCCCAGTTTAGTGCCATCTGCAAACTTGCTCAGAGTGCAGTCCACGCCATCCTCCAGATCATTAATGAATATATGACTATATAGGATTATAGTCAATAAAATGATGGATTCACACTCCTGTGGCTCTTTTGGGGAATGTTGATCACTAATTTGGCTCCTGAACCACTGAAGTCTGAGTATCACTGGTCTGGACAATACTTAGTCCTGCCTCAGTGCATGGGATGGGGCCAGATGACCTGTCATGGTCCCTTCCAGTCCAACATGTCCATGACTGTAGTCTGACCTGCTTTATAGCACAAGCCAGAGAACCTCCCCAAAATAATTTCTAGAGCAGCTCTTTTCAAAAAGCATCCAATCTGGACTGAAGTATTGTCGGTGCCGGAGAACCCACCATGGCCCTTGATGAATTGTTCGGTGGGTAACTCCCCTCGTCATTAAACATTTCTTGTCTGAATTTGTCTAGCCCCAGCTTTTCCAGCCACTGGATCATGCTGTACCGTCTCTGCTAGACTGAAGAGCCCATTGTTAACTGTTAGTTCCCCGCGTAGGTACTTAGACTGGGATCACGTCACCCCTTCACCTTCTCTTTGTCAAGTTAATAGATTGCGCTCCTGGAGTCTGTCACTATAAGGAATATCTTCTAACCCTTTATTAATCCTTGTGGCTCTTCTCTGAACCCCTCTCCAAGTTATCACCAACATCCCTCTTGAATTGTGGGCATCAGAACTGGACACAGGATTCCAGCAGCAGTTGCACCAGTGCCAAACACAGGTAAAATGAGCTCTCACTTCCTTCTTGAGATTCCAGTTTATGCGTCCAAGGATCACGTTAGCGCTTTTGGTCACATAACTGCACAGGCAGCTCACATTGAACTGATCATACACCCCCACCCCCAAATCCTCTCCAGGGTCACTGCTTCCCTGGAGTCCCTTGTTTGCATCTAGCTACATTAAACAGCGTTCAGAGGGCGTGCAGGGCGGTTCATTGGTGCATTCTCTCTGGAGGAGTTCCATAGGGGGTATGTCACAGACACCCCCCCCAACATCCACAGGTTGTATCAACAACTTCTAACTCAGAACACGCAAGGGACACTGGGGCAGGCAGCTGGCACTGGGTCATCCTGCTGCTGCAGGGCTTGGGGAGCCCACAATCCAGCCCCTCCCGTCCTCGGGACTGCCGTTTGGGGGATGGTGGGCAATGGAAGGGGAGAGTCGATACCAAGGGCCCCACTGTAACGCTGGGAAGCTGGGACTGAACAGGCAGCCGCCTAGCCACAGGGCCGGCCCCACCCAGCCTGACAGCAGCCCCCCAGCACAGCCCCCTTCACACCCTGGGACAGGGCCCCCCCCCGGCCCGGACAGGGACCCCCAGCACAGCCCCCCCAGGAGCCCCCTCCACACCCCGGGACAGACCCCCCCCGGCCCGGACAGGGACCCCCAGCACAGCACCCCCCCAGGAGCCCCCTCCACACCCCGGGACAGACCCCCCCGGCCCGGACAGGGACCCCCAGCACAGCCCCCCCCAGGAGCCCCCTCCACATCCCGGGACAGACCCCCCCCGGCCCGGACAGGGACCCCCAGCACAGCCCCCCCAGGAGCCCCCTCCACACCCCGGGACAGACCCCCCCCGGCCCGGACAGGGACCCCCAGCACAGCCCCCCCCAGGAGCCCCCTCCACACCCCGGGACAGACCCCCCCGCCCGGACAGGGACCCCCAGCACAGCCCCCCCAGGAGCCCCCTCCACACCCCGGGACAGAGCCCCCCCGCCCGGACAGGGACCCCCAGCACAGCCCCCCCAGGAGCCCCCCTCCACACCCCTGGACAGACCCCCCGGCCCGGACAGGGACCCCAACAGCCCCCCCCCGGAGCCCCCTCCACACCCCGGGACAGAGCCCCCCAGCCCGGACAGGGACCCCCAGCACAGCCCCCCCCAGGAGCCCCCTCCACACCCCGGGACAGACCCCCCCGGCCCGGACAGGGACCCCCAGCACAGCCCCCGCCAGGAGCCCCCTCCACACCCGGGACAGACCCCCCCGGCCCGGACAGGGACCCCCAGCACAGCCCCCCCAGGAGCCCCCTCCACACCCCGGGACAGAGCCCCCAGCCCGGACAGGGACCCCCTGCACAGCCCCCCCGGAGCCACCTCCACACCCCAGGACAGAGCCCCCGGCCCGGACAGGGACCCCCAACACAGCCCCCCCCAGGAGCCCCCTCCACACCCCGGGACAGACCCCCCCGGCCCGGACAGGGACCCCCAGGAGCCCCCTCCACACCCCGGGACAGAGCCCCCCAGCCCGGACAGGAACCCCAAGCACAGCCCCCCCAGGAGCCCCCTCCACACCCCGGGACAGACCCCCCCCCGGCCCGGACAGGGACCCCCAGCACAGCCCCCCCCAGGAGCCCCCTCCACACCCCGGGACAGACCCCCCCGGCCCGGACAGGGACCCCCAGCACAGCTCCCCCAGGAACGCCCTCCACACCCTGGGACAGAGCCCCCTCGGCCCGGACAGGGACCCCCAGCACAGCCCCCCCAGGAGCCCCCTCCACACCCCGGGACAGACCCCCCCGGCCCGGACAGGGACCCCCAGCACAGCTCCCCCAGGAGCCCCCTCCACATCCCGGGACAGACCCCCCCCGGCCCGGACAGGGACCCCCGAGTCCCCGGCCCGGCCCGCCCCGCCCCTCACCACGTAGGCGGCGCCGCCCCCCCCGCCGCGGCTCTCGGTCTCGGGGACGGAGAAGTGCATCCTGCCGCGCGCCCCTAGCGCCCCTGCGCCGCCGCCATGCCGGGCCGCACCACTGCGCCACCCCGCGGGGGGGACAGGGGCGGATGGTACGGCCCGAAGGCGAGCGGGGGCGGGGCCTCACCGCCGCGGCCCTGGGACGTACCAAGCGGCCCCTGCAGGGGGAGCCGCCGTCTGCGTGAGTGGCAGGCCCGGCTCGGCACCTCGCGCCACTTGGCGCATTGGTACGGCCCAGGGCGAGCTCCCCGCTTCCGCTGGGCGCTGCGGCACGTGCCGGAGGGAGGTGCTGGCGGCTCCTCCCCTGGTCCCCCCCCGCCCCTAGAGCCTCCCCCGCCCCTCTTCAGTGCCGCTCTGCAGCCCCCGCCCCGCCCCCAGCGCCCCTCCCCTGCCATGCACCCCCTGCCCCCACTGATCTTCCTCTGCACCCCTGCCATGCACCCCCCGCCCCGCCACCGTGCCCCAGCGCCCCTCCCCTGCCATACACCCCCTGCCCCCACTGACCTTCCTCTGCACCCCTGCCATGCACCCCCCGCCCCGCCCCCGTGCCCCAGCGCCCCTCCCCTGCCATGCACCCCCTGCCCCCCACTGACCTTCCTCTGCACCCCTGCCATGCACCCCCCGCCCCGCCCCCGTGCCCCAGCGCCCCTCCCCTGCTATGCACCCCCCGCCCCGCCCCCGTGCCCCAGCGCCCCTCCCCTGCCATGCACCCCCCGCCCCCCTGACCTTCCTCTGCACCCCTGCCATGCACCCCCCGCCCCGCCCCCGTGCCCCAGCGCCCCTCCCCTGCCATGCACCCCCTGCCCCCCACTGACCTTCCTCTGCACCCCTGCAATGCACCCCGTGCCCCCAGCGCCCCTCCCCTGCCATGCACCCCCCGCCCCCGTGCCCCAGCACCCCTCCCCTGCCATGCACCCCCTGCCCCCCTGACCTTCCTCTGCACCCCTGCTATGCACCCCCCGCCCCGCCCCCGTGCCCCAGCGCCCCTCCCCTGCCATGCACCCCCTGCCCCCCACTGACCTTCCTCTGCACCCCTGCCATGCACCCCCGCCCCGCCCCCGTGCCCCAGCGCCCCTCCCCTGCCATGCACCCCCTGCCCCCCTGACCTTCCTCTGCACCCCTGCAATGCACCCTGTGCCCCCAGCGCCCCTCCCCTGCCATGCACCCCCTGCCCCCCACTGACCTTCCTCTGCACCCCTGCAATGCACCTCCTGCACCCACCCCCGTGCCCCAAGCGCTTCTCCGCCTACAATGCACCCCCTGCACCCCACTGACCTGCACCCCTACAATGGACCCCAGGCCCCTAGTGCCCCACCCCCTGCACCCCACTGACCTTCCTCTGCACCCCTTTAATTAACCCTTTGCCTTAGTACCCCTCCCCCTGCAATCACCCCCTGCATCCCCACTGCTCCCCAGTGCCCCTCCCCCTGCAATGCACCCCATGTACCACCACTGCCCCGCACTGTCCCTTCCTCTGCAATGTACCCCTCCCCCTGCAATCACCCCCTGCACTCCCACTGTCCCCTAGCATCCCTCCCCCTGCAATGCACCCCCTCCCTGCCCCTATGGACTGTCCCCCTGCACCCCACCAACCCTTCCTCTCCACCCCTGCAATTAACCCCTGTGCCCCTACCAACCCTCCCCCTCCAATCACCCCCTCCCCGCCCCATTGACTGTCCCCCTGCACTGCCCCTCCCCCTGCAATCACCCCCTCCCCACCTCATTGAGTGAACCCCTGCACCACCTCTGCCCCCCAAAGACCCTCCCCTTCACTCTGTGCGATGCACCCCAGGCAGAGGTGGTGCTAGCCCATGGAGGACCCTAAGCAAGGATCTGTTGAGGTCCCCCACAACACATACAAAGTGAATAAGGGGCCCCCTTGCACTGCTCAGGGCCCTAAGGAATTGCTTAGTCCGCTTATGCCTAGAGGCAATGGCTCTGAGCCCCTGCACCGCCCCCGTGACCCTCCCTTCAGCAACCCGCCCCCAGTGACTGACCAGAGAAAGGTCTTGGGCCAGTAGCTGGACGGTGACACAAGAGAAATGCAGACTGGAAATAGGACACAAGTTTGTAACAGTGAGAGGAATTAATCCCTACAACAATGTACTGAGGGTAGTGGTGGATTCCCCCTGCACTGCACGCCAGACCCCTGTCCCCTCGTGCCCCCTGCACTGCACCGCCCCGCAGTGACTCTCTGACCCTCTCCCTGTACTGTCGGCAAAGCACTGCACCAGCGCCTGTCCCCTTGCGATGCAGTGCCCCCAGCCTCTCCCCTTTACCCCTGCAGTGCACCCCCTGCACCGCTCCCAGCACCCTGGGTTCTCGCTGCCCTGCTGACAGCCAGGGAGGGGTGGGGCCACGTGAGCTGGTATGCAGATCTGGGTGTGAGCGCAGCACTGTGGGAGCGAGAGCGGGAGCAGGCTGTCAAGCAGGGCCCTAATTTGGCATGGGGGGTCTGCTGGCGAGAAGGGTCTGGGGCTGTGGCAGGGCAGCTTGCAGCAGTCGGGGCTGGTGTTGGCTGGGATGGCGGGAGGTCTGAGGGGGCCTCCAGCGTGAACACAGAGTGTTGGGCGAGTGAGGGGACTGATGGGGGGGCGGGAGCAGTTCACACTCCTGTGGGGTGAGGAATACTAGGGCCCTGATGGGGTGTCTCTCTATTGCCTGTGGGGGGCTGCCTCCTGTGATTCCCTTGGCCTCTGTCAGCAAGAACAGATGGAGCCGGGGGGGTTGCAGGCAGCGCTGTCCCATCTCCTGCTCTGGTGGGGCATCTGCATCTTGTCTCCACTAGTGGGACTTGGAGCTGAGCCCTGGCTCACGATGGCAGGAGAACCAAAGGAGAAATGGAATGAGAAGCTCACATACGAGCAGGGCCGGCTCTAGCCATTTCACCGCCCCAAGCACGGCTGCACAACGCAGGGGGCGCTCTGCCGTTCGCCGGTCCTGCGGCTCCGGTGGATCTCCCGCAGGCATGACTGCGGAGGGTCTGCTGGTCCCGCGGCCCCGGTGGACCTCCCGCAGGACCAGCGGACCCTCCGCAGGGACGCCTGCGGAAGGTCCACCGGAGCCACCTGCCACCCTCCCGGCAACCGGCAGAGCGCCCCCCACAGCATGCCGCCCCAAGCACGCGCTTGGCGTGCTGGGGCCTGGAGCTGGCCCTGCATACGAGTTATGGAGGCTTGTCCAACTAAAGAGGCAGGAGGAATTGACTGATGGGGCTCCCGTCAGTCCTGTAATACGCCCCATATTGTTGGTGCCACCCCAATAGAGGTGGCTTGGGGTGCAGGCTGCCCTGGGCTGCGGCAGGGAGAGAGGACTCCCTGCAGCTCTCTCGCCCCTTTGTTCTTACGGTGGAAAGTCACAGCAACAAGTTGGAGTCCGGAATCACAAGGGCAAGTCACATGTCCAGGCATGACCCTGTTTGCAGGCTGACACCACTGTTTACATGTTAGTTTGAAGGTTCCCAGGACAGCTCAGATGTGGATTGGAGTCTCCCAAGTCCATTGTCCGGTAAGTGTTTCTTGGTTGGGCACTTACTGAGAATTGCCCCTTCTCAAGAAGCTCCTTCACTGAGGCTGCTTGGAATCAAATTTGAGATACAAGAACAGAGCCCATACTCATAACTTCAAATACAAAAACGATATACACATACAGCCAGCACAGTTACAACCAGCAAATCAGAACCTCTTCATAGACACCTCACACGACAACCTTTGTACAATAGTTGCTGCAAATATATAACAGTGGTTGCAACAATGATCTATACCAGGGGTAGGCAACCTATGGCAGGGGTGCCGAAGGCGGCACACGAGCTGATTTTCAGTGGCACTCACACTGCCTGGGTCCTGGCCACCAGTCCGGGGGCCTCTGCATTTTAATTTAAATTTAAATTAAGCTTCTTAAACATTTTAAAAACCTTATTTACTTTATATACAACAATAGTTTAGTTATATATTATAGACTTATAGAAAGAGAGCTTCTAAAAATGTTAAAATGTATGACTGGCACGCAAAACCTTAAATTTGAGTGAATAAATGAAGACTCAGCACAGCACTTCTGAAAGGCTGCCGACCCCTGATCTATACAGTCACAGTTCATGTAAATAACATCACATGAGGTAGGCCAGGTACAGTTCTGCTGCCCTCACTTCACACAACAAGAATAACAACGCTTTATTACTCCTGCCCCAATAACAAGGAGACTGGGGATCCAAGACCAGCCACAGTGATAATTTGGGCAAGAAACCCCATCAGGCAGGGTGGGTGGACCCATGCAAAGGAGATCAGGTTCTGAAGTCGTTTTCCACAGTTCACAACTAGATGTCAGGGAGAGCTCATTCAGACCCACCTTACACATGTGTTTCAATAAAAAATTAGCATGCAGAAGCACCCCCAGGTTAAACCCACAAACCCTTAATAACAAAAATGCTTTAAAAGTTTTTCCCTATGTTGAAGCTGCAACAAAAACAGCGTCTGAGAGCCAGTGGATCAGAGAGAAGAACATTGCTTCATCCCCCACTTTTTATCAAATAGAGGTGACGGTTATGTTAAGTCTTGTAAAGGAATAAACACTTTAAAAGACAAGCCTCTTTGAAGACACCTCCCTTCGTTTATCACTTTTGCATATGTTCCAACAAAAAATCGACACGCAGAAACATCGCAGGGTTAAAACCACAGAGAACTTGTTTATAAAAGGAATTTATAGTGATAAAAAAACGTTTTTTTACCTATGGTTTAGACTAACATTGGCTGTTTTGTAGTAAGGACAATTTCAAGCAGCGTGCTTTTTCAGCAAAGTCACTGTCAGCAAAAACAGCCTTTCTAAGCCAGCAGATCATAGATAAGAAAGCTACTTCTTCACCTGCTTTTTAACAAATACGAGTTATATTAAGTTTTGTAAAGGAACAAACACTTTAAAATACAAGCCTATATGAAGACAGAGCTGTTTATTTAACAATGTGTTTCAACAAAAAAAAAAAAAATAGCTTGCAGAAACCCCTCCGAGTTAAAAACACAGCTAGCTTATATTCTCCTTATTCTGTAAAACAGGGGATCAGAAAGAAATTTATTTTTCTCCTTGCTTTTTAACAAATCCATGTGAAAGTTATATTAAGTAGGACTTTTAGATTGAAGTATGCATTTTTCTGTTGCATTATCAGAATGTCTTTGTTTTCAAATGTTTGCAACCTGTGCTGAGACACTAGTATAAGCTCCTGTGTTTGTTTTGGGTCTATAGATTTTATTGAAATAATATTTCACAGGCTGGAGCTGTGGCTTTCTCTACATTTTAAAATCAGATAAGACTAATTAGGCTACCCAGTGATCCTTGCACTATAGCAGGGGTGGTAAAACTTTCTGGCCCAAGCACCACATCTGGGTGGGGAAATTGCATGCAGAGCCATGAATGTAGGGCTGGGGCAGGGGACTGGGGAGCAGGAGGGAGTGTTGGGTGTGGGAGGGGGTGTAGTGTGCAAGAAAGGGCTCAGGGCAAGGAGTTGGGGTGCAGAGTGCGGGAGAGGGCTCAGGGCAGGGGGTAGGGGTGCAGGAGGGGTTTAGGGTGTGGGCTCTGGCCCAGCGCTGCTTACCTGGAATAGGGAATCACGGCCAATGGGAGCTTTGAGTGTGGAACCCCGAGGTGAGGGCAGCACATGGAGCCCTCTGCCTCCCTCCTCCCCCCAGGGGCTACAGGGACATGCACAGGGCCTGCAGCGCCACAGGAGGCAATCCCGGGGGCTGGATCCAAAGCCTTGAGGGGCCGGATTCGACCTGCAGGCTTTAGTTTGCCCACCCCTGCACTATACTCTGCCTTAGCAATTCTCTAGGGGTCGCCCCTTCAGTTTGCTTGTTTTTTCACAGAGCCTTCTTTCCTAACTTTTTAAACCCTGTTAAAGTTTTAACAAATGGTGAGATTACACTGGAAAACACTTTGTGACAGTTATAACAAGTATTTTATTCCATTTACTGATTGTAAAGGACAAAATCCATTGCTCTGTGACTGCATGAAGCTTAGAGATTGCCTATCTGAAGAACACCCCACCCCTCGACTTTGCCCCATACTTTTAACGCTTGCTAAACATGCAGTGTTTCATTATATATATATATATATATATATATCTCGCTTTAACATTTAACATGAAAATACAGCATTGACTGAGATATAGCAACATGATATACTCTATGCAGTGAGGCCTATTTGGAGCATGATGTTTGTTTGTTAATTTAACATTAAAAAGCAGCATTGACTGAGCTGTAACAAAACAAGGCCCCTCTTAGGGGTATTTTGTAGAAGTTTAGTGAACTAAAAGGCTTAAGATACTAGCCTGTCCTTTTAAAAATAGTGTTTTAAAGTACCAAAACAGTAATTGGGTAAGAATAGGAAAGCCTGCAATTGAGAAGAGTTTACAGATATGTTTTAATCAAAAAATAATTAACAAAAAAATACAAGATTGCTTTTTATAGTTTGGATTTATACTAAAAACACATGAAAAAATAGCTTATGTCAAAAAAGTTAGCTGTTTTTTTTTACCAGAGATAAGGAGTCTGCCCCCCTCTTCTTAGTCCCCCCTCCGCCTCACTTTCTTTTCTAATATTTTTTTAAATCTAAACTGAGGACAAACAATTTATTTAAAAAGCCACTGACACAGATTTCAATTTTAAAAGCCACAGGCCATGAGGGTGAGAAAGCTGTCCTGAGTTCTAGGGGGAATATCAATAACTCTTTTAGTTAAATGGTTTTGTAGGCAGCCATTCTGTGTTAGTTGGTCTGCTTTAGCACGGGCAAGCGTTTGGCATTCCCCACTTTATGAGGTGTTATCTCCCCCATCCTACGGCCTATCAGAAATATTAACAAAAACAAATGTAAAGATAATTTGTAGCAGTGCCTGCAAAGCAACATTTACAATTTGGTTTATCATTATTTTGTCTAAGCTCCTAGAGAGTATTTTTTGTTTGATTTGTATAAAACACTTTTATGCAAACTGTAAACCTAGATGACGTACAGCATGAAGTAATATGAACCAGTAGACAAGAGACCTGAGGCATTGTTGAAGTCAGAGGGGTCATGATTAAGTCCTAATGCAGAGGGCGTGGGGGGAAATGAAAAGGTCCAGCTGGAGCAGAAGACAGGATAGACATAGACTTTAGGGTCAGAAGGGACCAATGTGATCATCTAGTCTGACCTCCTGCACAATGCAGGCCACAGAACCCTACCCACCCACTTCTATAACAACCCCCTAACCTATGTCTGAGTTGCTGAAGTCTTAAAATTGTGGTTTGAAGACCTCAAGCTGGAGAGAATCCACCAGCAAGTGACCCGTGCCCCACGCTGCAGAGGAAGGCGAAAAACCTCCAGGGCCTCTGCCAATCTGCCTTGGAGGAAAATTCCTTCCCGACCCCAAATATGGCGATCAGTTAAACCCTGAGCATGTGGGCAACACTCACCAGCCAGCACCCAGGAAAGAATTCTCTGCAGTAACTCAGATCCCATCCCATCCCATCTAACATCCCATCACAGACCACTGGGCATACTTATCTGCTGATAATCAAAGATCAATTGTCAAAATTAAGCTATCCAATCATCCCATCCCTTCCATAAACTTATCAAGCTTAGTCTTAAAGCCAGATATGTCTTTTGCCCCACTACTCCCCTTGGAAGGCTGTTCCAGAAAGTCACTCCTCTAATGGTTAGAAACCTTCGTCTAATTTCAAGTCTAAACTTCCTAGTGTCCAGTTTATACCCATTTGTTCTTGTGTCTACATTGGTACTAAGCTTAAATAATTCCTCTCCCTCCCTAATATCAGAGGGATTAATATATTTATAAAGAGCAGGCATATCCCCCCTCAGCCTTCTTTTGGTTAGGCTAAAGAAGCCAAGCTCTTTGAGTCTCCTTACATAAGACAGGTTTTCCATCCCTTGGATCACCCTAGTAGCCCGTCTCTGAACCTGTTCCAGTTTGAATTCATCCTTCTTAAACATGGGAGACCAGAACTGCACACAGTATTGGATGATTTAAGAGGTGTTCTGGGGCTGCTTTGCAATGGTCCAGGTGCCCCAACAGCCCTATATCCCTCATGCACGGGGCTGGGTGTGTCTTTGTTAGAGGAACAGGTCGCTTATATTCTTCTTGTTGTTGTTGACACACTGTAACCTAACTGCATGCATACTATGGGGCAACCTAATTCCCTTTTGACAAAACCCACACCCCTTGAATCCCATAAAAACATGCTTCACACTGTTATTTTCAACTGACATTTGATTTGACGACACACCCTCTATGCAATTCTCTAAATCATTGATAAAGACATTGAACAGAACTGGACCCAGAACTGATCCCTGCAGGACCCCACTCGTTATGTCCTTCCAGCCTGACTGTGAACCACTGATAACTACTCTCTGGGAACGTTTTTCCAACCAGTTTTGCACCCACCTTATAGTAGCTCCATCTAGGTTGCATTTCCCCCGTTTGTGTATGAGCAGGTCATGCGAGACAGTTATAAGAAGCTTTACTAAAGTCAAGATGGACCATGTCTACTGCTTCCCCCATCCACAAGGCTTGTTACCCTGTCAAAGAAAGCTAGCAGATTGGGTTGACCCTCTTTTTTGTTTTTGACAAATCCATGCTGTTACTTATCACCTCATTATCTTCTAGGTGTTTGCAAAGTGATTGCTTAATTATTTGCTCCATTATCTTTCCGGGTACAGAAGTTAAGCTGACTGGGCTGTAATTCCCCGGGTTGTCCCTATTTCCCTTTTTAGGGATTGGCGCTAGATTTGCCCTCTTGGGATGGAGCAACAGCAGAATCTCGAGCAGGAGTTAAGAGGTTATTGTCCCTCTGTATTTGGCAAGTGGTGTAGCTGCTGCTGGGATCCTGTGTCCAGGCCTGGTGCCCACAGACCAAGGAGGATGTTAGTAACTTGGAGAGGGCTCAGAGAAGAGCCACAGGAATGACTGAAGGGTTCGAAAACCTGCCTGAGAGTGATACTCAAGGAGCTTGATCTCTTCAGCCTAGCAGAGCGAGGGAAAAGGGGTGACTTGGTATACACGTGGGGGACAGATGTTTGATACCGGGCTCTCCAGCCCACCAGAGAAAGGTGTAATGGGCTAGTGTCTGGAAGTTGAAGTGAGACACATTCTGAGTGGAAATGAAACATGAGGTTGTAACAGTGAGAGGAATTAACCCCTAGAACAATGCACTGTACTAGCTGTCGGGGTGGATTGTCCAATGTTTCAATCCAGACTGGCTGGTTCTCTAAGAGACCTGCTCTAGGAATCACTGTGGGGCAGGTCTCTCTGGCCTGTGCTATCCAGGGGGTCAGGCTGGGGGATCACACTGGTCCCTTCTGGCCTGGGGATCTAGGACTCCATTATTTGCTCTTAGGTGTGTGACTGTATACGTGGCTGTATCGCAACATGCTGAATGGGCAGATCTTACCCCAGTGACCCGCTTGCCCCGAGTGGCTCTCCTCTAGGAGCCCAGGTGGGGCTGTTTGCAGCTGGCCGCAGCTTGGGACAGCTGGGGTGTCAGGCCCCTTGTGTGGCTCCCCTGGAAGGGAGATGACGCTTTCCCTGCACAACGGTGTGGTCTGTGTTCTCCCATCACATGGGCTCCAGCCTCCAGAGCACACCTATGGTTGTCAACTGTCTAATCACACAAACCCAAACACCCTTGCACTGCCCGAGCCCCTGGCCCCACCGCTTCTCTGAGGCCCTGCCCCGTTCACTCCATTCCCCCCTCCCTCTGTCGCTTGCTCTCCTTCACCCTCACTGACTTTCACCGAGCCGGGGCAGGGGGTTGTGGTGCGTGGGCCCTAGGGTGACCAGATGTCCCGATTCTATAGGGACAGTCCCAATGTTGGGGGCTTTTTCTTATATAGGCTCCTATTACCCCCCACCCCCTGTCCCGATTTTTCACACCTGCTATCTGGTCACCCTAGTGGGCCCAGAAGTGGCTGGCAAGTCTCTGCAGCCCCTGGGAGGGGGCAGGGAGCTTCATGCACTGTCCCTGCCTGCAGGCACTGCCCCCCGCAGCTCCCATGGGCCACAGTTCCTGGCCCACGGGAGCTGCGGAGTCAGCGCTCAGGACGGGGGCGGGGGAGTGCAGGAGTCCCCCAGCCGCCCCAGGGGTTGCAGGGATGTGCCGGCTGCTTCTGGGAGCAGGATGTGGCCAGGGCAGCCAGGGACCTGATTTAGCCCCACTGTGCCACCGGACTTTTAGAGGCCTAAAATCTCCCAGTTTGGCTTCAGTAGCCTCTGGGAGATTGAGCCCGATTCCGGGAGACTCCTGGTGAGACCGGGAGGGTTGGCGACCCGCAGCGCACCGGGCACAAGGGACAGGGCAGGGCAGCCAGTGGGATGCAGGGAAGCTGCCTGTGGCTGGAGTGGACAGACGGGGCTGGGGCTCTGTGACCCAAGCTGGCATCGTCCCTGCATTTAGCATTGCCCGTGAGCTGCGCTCTGCAGCTCCCCCCGGAGACCCAGCACTGGGTGCTCGTCTCCCCCCACAGCGTGGGGCAGGCTGCAGGGGACAGGGGCCATGGGCCAGTGCGGCCGCGGAGCAGCAAATCTGGCTGGGGGGCTCATGGGTGAGATGGGAGCCACGCTGCAGATGGGTCCGGGGGGGCCAGGACAGGCCTTTAGCGGGGAAACACATCCAAAGCTTTCGCAGTGAGCTCCTGGCAGAGGGCAGGGAGTGGAGGGGGTTACACCCCAGAGCCCAGTGGGGGGGGATTCACCTCTCCCCCACCCAGCCAGCTGGGGGGGAGCGATTTACACCCCAGAGCCCAGCAGGGGGGGATTGAGCCCGGCTGGGGGGATTGAGCCCCGGGGGGGGGTTACACCGCAGAGCCCGGCGGGGGGGATTGAGCCTGGGGGGGTTACACCCCAGGGCCCGGCGGGGGGGGGTTGAGCCCGGGGGGGGGATTCAGGCCGGGGGGGGGTTGAGCCCGGGGGGGGTCACCCCAGGGCCCGGCGGGGGGGGTGAGCCCGGGGGGGGTCCAGGCCGGGGGAGGCGGTTCCCCCTCCGGCCGCGGGCGGCGCTGTGAGCGGCCGGGCCCGGCGCAGGCTGCAGCGATGGCGGCGCGGGGCGGTGAGCGCGAGCGCCGGGCGGGGCCCCCCCCCCGCGAACCCCCCCGGTGCCAGCCCCCCCCCGAGCCGCGAGCCGCCCGCAGACCGACAGGTGGGGGGACCGGGGGCTGCAGCCGGCAGGGGGAGGGGCTGGGCTGGGTTGGGGGGCGCTGGGGGCTGCAGCAGGCGGGGTGTGTGTGTGGGGGGAGGGGCTGGGCTGGGGGCGCTGGGGGTGCAGCAGGCGGGGGGGGCTGGGCTAGGGGCGCTGGGGGCTGCAGCAGGCAGGGGGAGGGGCTGGGCTGGGGGGCGCTGGTGGCTGCAGCAGGCAGGGGGGGGGGCTGGGCTGGGGGGCGCTGGGGGCTGCAGCAGGCGGGGTGTGTGTGTGGGGGGAGGGGCTGGGCTGGGGGGCGCTGGGGGTGCAGCAGGCGGGGTGTGTGTGGGGGGGGCTGGACTGGGGGGCACTGGGGGCTGCAGCAGGCAGGCTCTGTATGTGGGGGAGCTGGGGGACCGCTGCCCGCAGAGCAGGGGGTGGGCAGGCTGCCCATGGGGGGCAGTGCTGAATCAGGGTCCCCCCCAACCCAGGAGCTCTCCAAGGAGGAAAAGCTGCAGTTGCGGAAGGAGAAGAAGCAGCAGAAGAAGAAGAGGAGAGATGAGAAGGGGCAGCCAGCTGAGTCCTCCACCCCTGGGCACCCGCAGGCCCAGCCGCCAGGTGCAGCTGAGGGGCTGCCCCTTATCAGTGTGTGCCCCGTCTTGACCCCCAGGGCCGGGCTAGGCCCCAGCCTGGGAACAGTCCCTGGGAGGGGCCTGCAGTGATCCAGACCCCCCAGGTCTCACTCTTCCCCCAGGGTGAGCCACGTGGCCTCCCCTCCTCCTGACACTGGGCCCCTGGGGCTGCAGCCCCCCTGCCCCACCCCGGGAGCTCCGGGCAGCGAGTCTGGGACAGACCCTGGGGGAGACGTGTACAATCTGGGGGAGCAGCACCCCCCCCAGCGTCTGCGGGGACACCCAGCCAGCACGGGCAGACAGGCGGGTGTATCCGCGGCCCGGCACACGGCCCAGGCAGCCCTCGGGCAGCCCAGAGGAGTGACGGTTACAGCCCAGCCCAGCGCAGTGACCCCTGTGGGTCAAGCTCTGTCTGTCTCCATCTCACTCCTTGGTCCGAATCCCTGGTCCAAGGCCCCCTCCTCCAGCAGCCAAACCCCCCAGCCTGTTCTGAGCTGGGGACTGGTGCTCAGCTGCCCTGCGGAGAGGTGAGACGTCCCTCTCCCTCTGGGGCGTTGGCGATTGGATCTGCCACTGTCACCTGCAGAGCTCCGCTGGTAGGGGGCCTGGGCAGCTGGGTGACACCCACCCCCGTCTCCCCCTGCCCTGAGAGCACACAGCCCCTTTCCACCCACTCGGTAACGACGTAGCACCGAGGGGAAACTGAGGCACACACAGGGCTCATAAAATAGTACAGAAAATTTCCTCTTTGTCCCAAGCCTTTGCTCATTTGCATGTGGCCCCTGGGTTACGAGCTCTCTGTCTGTCCATCCAGGTCCCACCTCTGACCGTCCCCTGGGCACACCCGGCCAGCTATGGCACAGAAGGGCTACCGGCCCTATGCTACTGGTGGGGACTGGAGGCCCAGTGCTTGGCCAGTCTGTGGTGGAACAGGGACATGCGCCCTGGTCTCCTGAATCCTCATCGAATGCTCTGATCACTGCGCCTCCCTCTCCCCCAACCATGGGCGTGTGCTCTCTGGAGCCTGGGAGTGTGGGAGGCTCCCACACGCTGACTGGTCTCTCCTCTTGTAGGGGCTGTGCCCCCCATGCCGGCCCCAGTGCCCAGCGAGGGCCTGGCCGGCAGCGAGAAGCTGGCGGGGGGGAAGAGCAAGGCGGAGCTGCGAGCAGAGCGCCGGGCCAAGCAGGAGGCCGACCGCGCCCTGAAACAAACCAAGAAAGTGGAGTCGACCCCGGCAGCTGCGCTGGCCAAGCCAAGGCTGCAGCCCAGCGAGCCCCAGTCCAGTAAGGACAGAACTGCCATGCCATGGCTGCTCCCCTCCTCAGCGTTGTGGGCTTAAAGGGGTCAGGCAGTGCCCCCTGGGTGGGGCTGGGTGAGCGGCGGGTAGCCTGGGGCAGTGCCCCCTGGGCAGGGCTGGGTGAGCTGGTGGGGGGTCTGGGGCAGCACCCCCTGGGTGGGGCTGGGTGAGTGGGCGGGTAGCCCGGGGCAGCACCCCCTGGGCAGGGCTGGGTGAGCCAGTGGGTAACCTGGGGCAGCGCCCCCTGGGTGGGGCTGGGTGAGCCAATGGGTAACCTGGGGCAGCGCCCCCTGGGTGGGGCTGGGTGAGCCAGGGGTGGTCAGGGGAGTACCCCCTGGGTGGGGCTGGGTGAGCTGGTGGGAGTCCCCCCGGGTGGGGCTGGGTTAGCCAGTGGCTGGCCACGGGCAGTGCCCCATGGGTAGGCTGGGTGAGCCGGCGGGTGGTCAGGGGAGTACCCCCTGGGTGGGGCTGGGTGAGCTGGTGGGAGTCCCCCCGGGTGGGGCTGGGTTAGCCAGTGGCTGGCCACGGGCAGCGCCCCATGGGTAGGCTGGGTGAGCCGGCGGGTGGCCCAGGGCAGCGCCCCCTGGGTGGGGCTGGGTGAGCCGGCGGGGGTCAGGGCAGCGCCCCCTGGGTGGGGCTGGGTGAGCCGGCGGGGGTCAGGGCAGCGCCCCCTGGGTGGGGCTGCGTGAGCCAGCAGGTGGCCTGGGGCAGTGCCCCCTGGGTGGGGCTGCGTGAGCCAGCAGGTGGCCTGGGGCAGTGCCCCCTGGGTGGGGCTGGGTGAGCCGGCGGGGGTCAGGGCAGCGCCCCCTGGGTGGGGCTGGGTGAGCCGCCAGGTGGCCCGGGGCAGTGCCCCCTGGGTGGGGCTGGGTGAGCTGGCGGGTGGCCCAGGGCAGCGCCCCCTGGGTGGGGCTGGGTGAGCCGGCGGGGGTCAGGGCAGCGCCCCCTGGGTGGGGCTGGGTGAGGGGTGGGGCTTCCGTAAGCCAGCAGTGGCCTGGGGCAGTGCCCCCTGGGTGGGGCCTGGGTGAGCCAGCGGTGGTCATGGCAGCGCCCCCTGGGTGGGGCTGGTGAGCCGAGCCAGGTGGCCCGGGAGCAGGCGCCCCCTGGGTGGGGGCTGGGTGAGCCGGCGGGGGTCAGGGGCAGCGCCCCTGGGTGGGGCTGAGCGTGAGCCAGCAGGTGGCCTGGGGCAGTGCCACCCTGGGTGGGGCTGGGTGAGCCCGGCGGTGGCCGGGGGAAGCACCCCCTGGATGAGGCTGGGTGAGCCGGTGGGGTCTTACTCAGCGCCCCCTGGTGTGCCGTGGGGGAGTGTCTGACTCAGCACCCCCTGGGTGAGCTGGCGGATGGGGGCTGTCTGACTCACCGCCCCTTGGGTTGTGCTGCACCATCTCCCCTGTGCCCAGGTCGCTGTGATTGTGCTTTTGCCCTCGTCCCCCACCCCCTTCCCAGGTCCCTAGGCTCTTTTTTGCCCCCGTCCCTCTAGGGTGCCTGGGTCATGGTGGAGTGTGGCTGTGCCCATCCAGGGTGCCTGGGTCACGGTGGAGTGTGGCTGTGCCCATCCAGGGTGCCTGGGTGGCTCCGTGTTGGGGTCATGCCCTGGCCCCCAGCTCAGCCCGTTCTTCTTGCTTCTGCCAGTGGTGAAGCGGGTGCCGGAGCACGTGCAGGTGGACGACCCAGCAGCACAGAAGAGACTGGCGAAGAAGCTGGAACGGCAGCAGGTACAGGTGTTGTCCCACAAACTTACACAGGATCGTTTTAGGGGTCAAGACAAAGATGCCACATTTATTATTAATCCGTAACTATTAGCAAATACCTTAATGCTTATACACATACACTCACACCAAAATGTTCTGCAGCTGCTGGATAGTTACCAGTCCTGATTGCAGTTTGAGTTTGCAGCTTGGGATCGGAGCTCGTGGCAGCTAACTGGCCAGGAAAGCTGAGCACGAGGAGGAGCCGGGTCTCTGTCGGGCGCGCACCGATGCTCCTTGATGTTGATAGCAGAACGTTACCCAAAGTCTCTCATCTCACCCTTCCCTTTTTATAGGAGTTTAGTTTGGATTCAAAGTTCCTAGGTCTTGCTGTGTCACGCCGCCTCTGGGTTTGCTTGATCACCCGTCAGTTGCAGGCATGACTGTCAGCCTGGGACCTGGCTTTGATCTTCCTTCTGTTGTTTCTTTTTAGGGTGGATGCTTCTTGCTTGAGTTAGGGCTGTTGTCTAGTTCTTCAGCCGTTGGTATTTGAACTTTATCTCATCAGGACGGGCTGGTGCTGGAGGTTGATTCTATCACCCATGCATACCTTATTCACACATCTCAACTAGACTAATAAAATTACAGTATGGCTTGCAAAAATGGGGGCTGCAGCACAAGCCTTCTACAAAATGGAGTCGATGTGATGGAGTAGGGACTGTCTGTGTGGGGAGTGGGAGAGCAGGGGAGGACTTTAGGGGATGGACGATGCCAGGGCCTGTAACCTGAGCTAGGTAAGGGAGGGAAAAGGTCAACACCTTTGCCCGGGAAGGGGACAAAGGAAGGGAGTGGCAGGAGGGAAGCAGTTTGAGTTTGGGCTTGGGGCTGTGTGGGTGGAATTCAGGGGATCCTAGCTAGGATCCAAGCACCCTGAAAGCCCAGAAGGACTCGATGGAGGGGTCCTGACTGTGCCTGCAAGCTCTGCTGTAACCTGCATTCCTGTTGTCCAATAAACCTTCTGTTTTACTGGCTGGCTGAGAGTCACTGTGGGTCCCAGGAAGAGAGGTGCAGGGCCGGACTCCCCCACACTCCGTGACAACTGGTGGTAGAGGTGGGATATACTGCACCCCGTGGACGGCGCTTCCTGCAGTAAGTGACTAAGGAGCAGTAAAACGAAGGGGTGATTAACCCCTGGGAGTGTGTGCCCAGTGAGAAGGACTTTGCAGTAACAGGGTCCCCCGGGGGATTGCAGCGAGCGGTCCCAGGGGCGGAGGAGTCTGCAGCTCAACCCTGGCAGAGAGGTGGTGACCTCACGAAGGGCTGGTGCACTAGGGGTCCCCCTGGAAACCGTGGGGAGTGGCGAGCACCCCGGCCTGTTAGTGGCCAGCAGGAAGATGTATGCCAAGCGGCGCAAGTGTGACCTGCTGGAGCTGTGCAAGCAGAGGGGGTTGTGCCCGGGGAGACGCACCAAGGACCAGCTGATTGCCCAGCTGGAGCAGGGAGACCACATGAATGAACGGAGCCCTGTCTCTGAGGGAAGCAGCCGAGCAGATGCAGCGCAGGAACCAGTGTCTGTCCCCGCTGGGAGCGGTCAGCCGGCAGACGAGGGCTTCCCGAGACCCCCCCTTCCTAGGCGTAGGCGAAGGGCGGGGAGGAGCCCAGTGTATACTGAGGGCACCGTGACACCCCCGGCCAGCAGGGGAGCCTCACGGCGAAGCTCACCCCCCAGCAGGGGATCCTCCCGGCATCGCTCGGCATCCGTGGAGCGGAGGCGGCTGGAATATGAAAGGGAGCTGAGACGGGAAGAGCTCGAGTTAAAGAGGCGAGAGCTGGAGGAGAAGGCGAAACAGCGTAAACATGAGGAGAACCAGCGTAAACATGAGGAGAACCAGCGTAAACATGAGGAGAACCAGCGTAAACATGAGCAGGAGGAGAAGGAGAAACAGCTGTAAAAATGAGCTGGACCTGGCCCAGCTGAGGAGCAGTGAGGGCCCCTGGCTGCGGTGAGTGAGGGGGGGACCCAAGCCTACAAAGAGCTTTGATAAGCACTTGCTGCCCCGGCGTAAGGAGGGGGAGGACATAGATACCTTCCTGACGGCCTTTGAGAATGCCTGCGAGCTGCACAGGGTTGACCCTGCAGACAGGATCGCAGTTCTCACCCCCTTACTGGACTCCACAGCTGTGGAGGTGTACAGCCGACTGAAAGGGGCGGAGGCAGGGGACTACGAACTGTTCAAACAGGCCCTGCTCCGCGAGTTTGGGCTGACTCCTGAGATGTATCGGAAAAAGTTCCGGAGCCAGCGTAAAACCCGTGAGGTCACATACCTACAACTGGTCAACCGGGCGCAGGGGTATGCCCGCAAGTGGACAGCTGGGGCCCAAACTAAAGAGGACCTGCTTGACCTATTCATACTGGAGCACCTGTACGAGCAGTGCCCATCCGACCTGAGGCTGTTGTTGATGGACCAGAAGCCGGAGAACCCGCAGCATGCAGGCCAGCTGGCCGACCAATTTGTGGACAGTCGGGCAGGGGATGGCAGGGAGGAGTCTCGAAGGAGCAGGCCTGCCTCAACGCAGAGAGAGAGTCATCATGGGACCTCCCAAAGGGGGCCTATGGAGAACCCCCCCAAAAGGGGAACATCCAGCGGCAGGTCCCTCCGACCCACTCAAGGGGACCCACGAGATATGGGCTGCTATCGCTGTGGCCAACGAGGTCACATACGGGCCCAGTGCCCCAAGCTCAGGGACAGACCAAGCAGACCCAACCCGCAGAGGGTGGACTGGGTAAAAACCCAATCGGAGGAGGGGCTACATTCCCAGGACAGGGGGGGTTGGCAACATACCACCTGTGGATGCTCCAGGTTCCGGGTTTTTGGTTTACCAGGTGGGCGCGGGGCTGCCCCTCCGGAAAGAGTGCATTGTTTCCCTGGAAGTGGATGGGAGGAAGGTCACTGGGTACTGGGACACGGGCGCAGAGGTGACGCTGGCCCGGCCCGAGGTGGTGGCCTCAGATCGGATGGTGCCCGACACCTACCTGACCCTGATGGGCGTGGGCGGGACCCCATTCAAGGTACCCGTGGCAAGGGTACACCTGAAATGGGGGGCCAAGGAGGGCCCAAGGATGTGGGGGTACACCGATATTTGCCCACTGACGTGTTAATGGGAGGGGACCTTGAGGACTGGCCTAGTAACACCCAGAGTGCCCTGGTCGTGACTCGTAGTCAGAGTCGGCAAATGGCACTGCTCCCCGACAACGGGGAAGGTACTCGACCTGAGGTGCAGGACCCTAACTCAGGGAGCGGGGAACACCCAGGGGCACGGTGCAGAGAGGCTGCGACCTCAGACCCAGCCCGCAAGAGAGAGCCGGTCCCCATTCCTGTCCCAGCTGCTGAGTTCCAGGCCGAGTTGCAGAAAGATCCCTCCTTGCGGAAGCACAGGGACCGGGCTGACCTTAGTGCGGTACAGACCATGAGGAGAGGTTGCAAGGAGAGGTTCCTGTGGGAGAAGGGGTTCCTGTACCGAGAATGGGCTCCCCCAGGGGAAGTAGAGTCATGGGGGATCAGGAGGCAGCTGGTGGTTCCCCAAAAGTTCCGTCACAAGCTGCTGTACTTGGCCCATGACATCCCTCTCGCAGGGCACCAGGGAATCCGGCGCACCAGGCAGAGGCTGCTACAGAACTTTTACTGGCCTGGGGTCTTTACCCATGTCCGACAGTGCTGCCAATCCTGTGACCTCTGCCAGAGGGTGGGGAAGGCCCGGGACAAGGGGAAAGCGGCTTTGAGGCCTTTACCCATCATAGAAGAACCTTTCCAGAAGGTGTCCATGGACATAGTGGGACCCCTCAGCAAGACGACCCGGTCAGGGAAGAAATACATCCTGGTGGTGGTGGATTTTGCCACTCGCTACCCCGAGGCGGTGGCCTTGTCCTCTGTTGAAGCAGACACAGTGGGAGATGCGCTGCTGACAATTTTCAGCCGGGTGGGGTTCCCCAAGGAGGTCTTAACGGACCAGGGGTCCAACTTCATGTCGGCCCTGCTCCGGTCCTTATGGCAGAAATGTGGGGTCCAGCACAACTGGGCCTCAGCGTATCACCCCCAGTCCAACGGGCTGGTAGAAAGGTTCAACGGGACGCTGAAGATGATGCTAAAAACATTTATGAACCAGTATCCGCAAGATTGGGACAAGTACTTACCTCACCTGCTGTTTGCGTACAGGGAGATACCCCAGGAATCTTCCGGGTTTTCACCTTTCGAACTGTTGTATGGAAGGCGGGTGAGGGGGCCCCTAGACCTGATGAGGGACGAATGGGAGGGGAAGGCCGCTCCCGAGGGAGAGTCAGTGGTGGAGTATGTCCTGACCTTCCGGGAAAGACTGGACGAGCTCATGGGCCTGGCCAGGGAGAATCTGGCCGAGCCCAGAGGAGGCAGAAGGTCTGGTATGACCGCACAGCACGAGCCCGTGCCTTCGCCACCGGGGATCAGGTGATGGTTCTTATCCCCGTGAGGAGAAACAAACTCCAGGCCGTCTGGGAAGGGCCCTTCAAGGTTATCAAGCAACTGAATGAGGTAAACTATGTGGTGGAGCTGTCAAACCGGGCACATCACCGTCGGGTGTACCATGTGAACATGATGAAACCATACTATGACAGGGGGAATGTGGTGTTGGCCACGTGTGGACATTGGGAGGGGCAGGGAGATGACCCCTTAGTGGATCTATTCCCTGAGACAAAAGCTGGTTCCCCCCTGGAGGCGATTCCCCTCTCTGAGCAACTAACCCCGGGCCAGCAGGCTGAGATCAGAGGGGTGCTGCATCTGTACCGACAGCTGTTTTCCAACCAGCCTGGACGCACTAATTTGACTGTCCACCGGGTGGAGACCGGGTCACATGCCCCTATAAGATGCTTCCCTTTTCGGGTCACTGGTAAAACTGCCCAGGATCTTGAAAGAGAGGTCAGGGACATGCTGGCTTTGGGGGTGATCCAGCCGTCTTCCAGCCCTTGGGCCTCGCCAGTGGTGCTAGTCCCCAAGAAGGATGGGTCAATCCGGTTCTGTGTGGACTATCGAAAGCTCAACGCCATCACCGTATCTGATGCCTACCCTATGCCCAGGCCTGACGAGCTCCTAGACAAGCTGGGAGGTGCTCGGTCCCTCACCACCATGGATCTTACAAAGGGCTACTGGCAAGTGCCGCTGGACGCAGATGCCAGGCTGAAATCGGCCTTTATCACCCCTCTGGGGCTCTATGAGTTCCTGACCCTGCCCTTCGGCCTCAAGGGAGCGCCGGCCACCTTCCAGCGCCTGGTGGATCAGCTACTGAGGGGGATGGAGAGTTTTGCCGTGGCGTATATTGACGACATCTGCGTCTTCAGCCAGATCTGGGAGGACCACATGTCCCAGGTTAAACAAGTCCTGGACTGACTCCGAAAGGCTGAGTTAACCGTAAAGGCTGAGAAGTGCAAGGTGGGGATGGCTGAAGTATCTTACCTGGGCCATCGGGTGGGGAGCGGCTGCCTGAAGCCGGAACCAGCCAAGGTGGAGGTGATCAGAGACTGGCCTGCTCCCCAAACCAAAAAGCAGGTCCAGGCCTTTATTGGGATGGCGGGGTACTATCGAAGGTTCGTGCCCCACTTTAGTGCCATAGCCGGCCCCATCACTGAACTGTGCAAAAAGGGGAAGCCAGACAAGGTGATCTGGACTGAGCAGTGCCAGGAGGCTTTCCGGGCACTGAAGGAGGCTCTGGTTAGTGGCCCAGTTCTGGCAAACCCAGATTTTGACAAACTCTTTATGGTGTTCACTGATGCCTCAGACACGGGACTGGGGGCAGTGTTAATGCAGGTGGATGAAAAGGGGGAGAGACACCCCATCGTGTACCAGAGTAAGAAGCTGCTACCGCGGGAACAAAGCTACGCGGCCATCGAGAAGGAATGCCTGGCCATGGTGTGGGCCCTTAAGAAGCTAGAGCCATATCTCTTTGGGCGACACTTCACCGTGTACACCGACCACTCTCCCCTGACCTGGCTGCACCAGATGAAAGGAGCCAACGCCAAGCTCCTGAGGTGGAGCCTGCTCCTGCAGGACTATGACATGGACGTGGTCCATGTGAAGGGAAGTGCCAAACTGATAGCGGACGCGTTGTCCCGGAGAGGGGGCCCTGAACTTCCCCACGTCACTGGGCAGAGTGACCCCGCTCAGTTCAGTCTCGAAGGGGGGAGAGATGTGATGCAGTAGGGACTGTCTGTGTGGGGAGTGGGAGAGCAGGGAAGGACTTTAGGGGATGGACGATGCCAGGGCCTGTAACCTGAGCTAGGTAAGGGAGGGGAAAGGTCAACACCTTTGCCCGGGAAGGGGACAAAGGAAGGGAGTGGCAGGAGGGAAGCAGTTTGAGTTTGGGCTTGGGGCTGTGTGGGTGGAATTCAGGGGATCCTAGCTAGGATCCAAGCACCCTGAAAGCCCAGAAGGACTCGATGGAGGGGTCCTGACTGTGCCTGCAAGCTCTGCTGTAACCTGTGTTCCTGTTGTCCAATAAACCTTCTGTTTTACTGGCTGGCTAAGAGTCACTGTGGGTCCCAGGAAGAGGGGTGCAGGGCCGGACTCCCCACACTCCGTGACAGTCAGCATTTTAAAATGGGTTTTGAGTTACAATATTGCACAGAAGTTACAATGTTACAATGTAGGCAAAATGGCAAGTGTAATGAAATGGTGAACAGAAGTTACAGTGGTACAGTGACTAACTAAAAACAATTTCATTCACATTGGTTCTACACAGGGTGCCCGGGCACTGCCACATGCTGAGGGATTCGCAGGGGGAAGGGCCTGGGGAGAATCCCGTGGTCTCGTCTCCGTGAAGGGGGATGCCGAGGCATAGTGGGCTAGGCGGCTGTGCCCAGCGGCGGTCAGGGGCAGCTGGGCTGGGCCCAGCGGGGCAGGAGTTAGGGAGACAGGCCTGGGGCAGGCTGGGTGGCAACGACAGCAGGGCAGGCGGGTGTGGTGGCGGTGGGAACAGACAAGGTGTGTGGATGCAGGTAGATCCTTCTGTCTTAGTGCGTTTTGTTATACCGGGGCTCTGCCTGCCCCCTCCCTGGCTGCGTTCGGCTGTGACCCAAACTAAGGGGCTCCCTTCACGCCAAGCGAGGGAAGTCACTTATCTGCTTAGTAGCAGTAACCAGCCTGTCCCCACACTTGTCGGGCTCATCGCTGGTTCTGTTCGGTGGGGCCGTCATGACCTGTCATAGCCCCGTCCCTGTTCTGTACCCAGATACCAGGGACGGTTCCTAGTAGGCCAAATGGCTGTGTTTGCTACTGCTCCCCAAAGGGTTAATCCCGGGCACCCTAAAACCTGGCCCCCCGTTGTATAAGTTACGTTCATGTAGGTTACTAAGCAGCATGTGATATCAATGTGTATATAGATCCCTCACATACACGTAGGTCCTAATCGCTAGCTCTCCTGACGGGCAGGTTGGCTGTGCCAAGGGAGGGTGTGTCAGGATTGTGCCCAGCGGGGTAGGGGTGGGGGGTGTGCCATGGGCAGGCTGTGCCTGCTGGGAAGGGGGCAGGTGGGCAGTACCTGGCAGGGGTGAGGCCAGGGGTACGGGTGTGCCATGGGCAGGCTGTGCCCGCTGGGGAGGGGGCAGGTAGATGGTGCCCAGCAGGGGTGAGGCCAGGGGTGCAGGTGTGCCATGGGCAGGCTGTGCCCACTGGGGAGAGGGCATGTGGGTCGTGTCTAGTAAGGGAGGGTGTGTGTGCCATGGGCAGGCTGTGCCCACTGGGGAGGGGGCAGGTAGGCGGTGCTCAGCAGGGGTGAGGCCAGAGGTGGGAGGCGTGCCATGGGCAGGCTGTGCCTGCTGGGGAGGGGGCAGGTAGGCGGTGCCCAGCAGGGGTGAGGCCAGGGGTGCGGGTGTGCCATGAGCAGGCTGTGCCCGCTGGGGAGAGGGCAGGTGGGTGGTGTCTAGTAAGGGAGGGGGTGTGTGCCATGGACAGGCTGTGCCCGCTGGGGAGGGGGCAGGTAGGCGGTGCCCAGCAGGGGTGAGGCCAGAGGTGGGAGGCGTGCCATGGGCAGGCTGTGCCCGCCGGGGAGAGGGCAGGTGGGTGGTGTCTAGTAAGGGAGGGGGTGTGTGCCATGGGCAGGCTGTGCCCACTGGGGAGGGGGCAGGTAGGCGGTGCCCAGCAGGGGTGAGGCCAGAGGTGGGAGGCGTGCCGTGGGCAGGCTGTGCCCGCTGGGGAGAGGGCAGGTGGGTGGTGTCTAGTAAGGGAGGGGGTGTGTGCCATGGACAGGCTGTGCCCGCTGGGGAGGGGGCAGGTAGGCGGTGCCCAGCAGGGGTGAGGCCAGAGGTGGGAGGCGTGCCGTGGGCAGGCTGTGCCCGCTGGGGAGAGGGCAGGTGGGTGGTGTCTAGTAAGGGAGGGGGTGTGTGCCATGGACAGGCTGTGCCCGCTGGGGAGGGCCTTGGTGGCTGACCTGCACTGAAGCAGCGTGCTCTGAAATTTCCATGCCAGGTTCCTCTGAGGCCAGACTATGGCGCCAAAGTCAACCTCTTCTCCCACTTGCACCAGTACAGCCGGAAGATGCCACTGACCCAGCAGATGAGGTTTGTGCCCCCCGACCCTGAGGCTGGTGAAGACGTCTGCTGCAGCCTGCGCTCTGGGGTGGGCTGTGCCCAGGCAGCCTGGCCTCCGTGTGTCCTTCCTGGATGTGGGGAAGCTGGCGAGCCCTGACTGGGGCAATGCCCTGTTGCTGTGGGCTGTCCAGCTCTGGGTGTCCACCCCAGAGACAGGTCTTGCTGCCCTGGTGGGGCTGTGGGGTGAAGGGTGAGCCCTGGCCAGCTGGGGGTGGGGTTGACTGGAACATCCCATTTCCTGCATGTGGGGAAGGTATGGGGCATGGGGGCGTACTGGCTGTATGAGTGTGGGGGGGTATGGGATGAAGGGGGCACTCAGTGTGTGTTGGAGGGATATGGGGTAAGGGGGGCACACTGTGACTGAATGTAGGGGTGTCTGGGGGACGGGGTAACCTGGGTGGTTAGGGGAGTGTGTGACAAATAGGGAGCCCTGGCCTGGGACAAGTGTGGGGCAAAGGGTGATGCCCCAGGTGTGTGCATGGCAGGGTGATGGGGATGCCCTGGGAGTGTGTGTGTGGGTGTGGGTGACAGGGATGCCCTGTGTGGGTGTGTAAGTTACAGGGTGACGGGGATGTCCTGGGTGCGCGTGGGTGTGTGTGTGACAGGGATGTCCTGGGTGTGCATGGGGGTTATGGGGTGACGGGGATGCGATGGGGGTGCCCTAGGGGGTGTGGGGGTTACGGGGATACCCTGGATGTGTGTGGGGGGTGGCCTGGTTCGTGAAAGGCACATGTGCCTCTCACTGGCAGGTGGAAGCTCTGTGGGGGAGAGGGTGGGTGACCCAGCACTGGGGGCCGTCGGGTCCTTCCCCTTTTGCGCTGGTGGAGCCTCCCAGCTCCAAGGCCTCTCATCTGTGCCCTGCGTGTGTCCCTAGCATCCCCTCCACGGCGATCCATCCGGCTGTGGTGCGGCTCGGCCTGCAGTATTCCCAGGGGCTGCTGAACGGCTCCAACGCGCGCTGCCTCGCCCTGCTGCAAGTCTTCAGACAGGTACCACTGACCGCCCCGCTGTGCCAGCGCTGGGTCCCCCTGTGAGGCGCAGGCTGAGACGCTGTGTCCTGCCCTGGCTCGGGGCCTGGGTCTGGGTCCCTTGGGCTGCGCCGGGCCCCCACTGCGGGACGCAGGCTGAGACACTGCGTCCTGCCCCAGTTTGGGACCTGGGCCCAGGTCCCTCCCTCCCTTGGGCTGCACTGGGCCCCCACCGCGGGGCGCAGGCTGAGACGCCGCGTCCTGCCCCGGCTCGGGGTCTGGGCCCTGGTCCCTTGGGCTGCGTCATCGCTGCTCCCCCCCCCCCCCGGTGGGACACAGGCTGAGATGCTGCGTCCTGCCCTGGCTCGGGGCCTGGGCCCAGGTCCCCCACTCCCTCAGGCTGGGCCAGTCTGTCATGTGCCAGCTCCCTGTGGCGGTGAGGCCAGGCCCTGCGTGGTGCCGCAGTCCAACCTGGGAGCAGAACAGGTCGGGCTGCTGGTACCGCGGAACCTGACGAACTCCCCCACCCCCCAGCTCTGCCGGTGCCCCCCAGCGCTGCCGGTGCCCCCTGCCCTGCCCCCCCAGCTCTGCCAGTGCCCCCTGCCCTGCTCCCCAGTGCTGCTGGTGCCCCCTGCCCCGCCCCCCAGCTCTGCTGGTGCTCCCTGACCCGCTCCCCAGCACTGCCGCTGCCCCCTGCTCTGCCCCCCCAGCTCTGCCAGTGCCCCCTGCCCTGCTCCCCAGTGCTGCCGGTGCCCCCTGCCCCGCCCCCCAGCTCTGCTGGTGCTCCCCAGTGCTGCTGGTGCCCTTTGCCCCGCCCCCCAGCTCTGCCAGTGCCCCCTGCCCCGCTCCCCAGCGCTGCCGGTGCCCCCTGACCCGCTCCCCAGCACTGCCGCTGCCCCCTGCTCTGCCCCCCCAGCTCTGCCAGTGCCCCCTGCCCTGCTCCCCAGTGCTGCCGGTGCCCCCTGCCCCGCCCCCCAGCTCTGCTGGTGCTCCCCAGTGCTGCTGGTGCCCTTTGCCCCGCCCCCCAGCTCTGCCAGTGCCCCCTGCCCCGCTCCCCAGCGCTGCCGGTGCCCCCTGCCCCGCCCCCAGCTCTGCTGGTGCTCCCCAGCGCTGCCGGTGCCTCCTGCCCCGCCCCCAAGTGCTGCCGGTGCCCTCTGTCCCAACCCCCAGTGCTGCTGGTGCCTCGGCCCCAAACACCCCAACTCTGCACTGCCCCGCCTTGCCCTCCAGCTGTCTGGAAGCCTCGCTCTCCCGCTCTGCCAGTGCCCCTCGGCAGCGACCGGTGAGGCGGGCTGTGCTAACTGAGCAGAGACAAACAAGGCAAAAGGGATCATTTGCCTTTTTAAAAGTTTGGAAGGGAAAACCCCACCACTGTACCCAGCGCATAAATAACCTAGACCGTCACTGAGCACTTACTGCTTGTGCCGATGAGCAACGGGTTCCCCACACATTGGCCTCGCACACGCTGCTCTTCCTCGCTCTGTCCAAGAACACAGAGCTGGGTCAGCAGCAGACTGGGTCACTCCGGAGAATGACCTTTTCCTCCCCTTGGCTGGAAGTCCAGCTCCACGCTCGCTGTCCTGCTCTTTGCCTCTGTTTGGCTTGGCATGCTCCTTAGAGTCGCTGTCCTGCGGCTGTCTCTCTTCCCACGGCGGGTATCCACAAGCGGGCTTTCTGCGCCTCATAGACTCATAGACTCTAGGACTGGAAGGGACCTCGAGAGGTCATCGAGTCCAGTCCCCTGCCCTCATGGCAGGACCAAATACTGTCTAGACCATCCCCGATAGACATTTATCTAACCTACTCTTAAATATCTCCAGCCACAACTTCCCTAGGCAATCTATTCCTCGTGGGCCCTCACCTGCCCATTGGGTGCAGCGAGCTGCAATCCTTCAGTACCTGTCACGCTCTGGCCATACGCTGCAGGCCATGGGTGGGTGGGCTTCTCATTTGCTGGTTTCAGGATCTGCTTTGTGATCAGTTCCCTTTTCACCAAGCATCTTTCCCTGATCTTCTCTCCAGCACATCTGTAGCTGTTATTCCCTCACCTTCCCGTCTCTGGTAGTGCCTGCTCACATCCCCAGATCTGCTTTTCTCTACTCCTCGGGCCCTAAAACCTTCCCTGCTTTCCTCCTTCCCGGCCCCTCCTTCTGGCCTTCCTTTATTTGATCACCTCGTCTCCCAGCCCAGCTCAGTTCACTGCTAGCTCAGCGCCTCCCTCCTCCTCACAGCGTTTTCCAGCTTGCCCCCGCCCCCAGCTCACCCTGCCACCTCCCCATGACAGCACTCTGTGCTAGCACCGGGGTCGGGTATGACACCTCCGGCCCACCCCAGCCCGTGTCCCCCCTGCCCGTTCCTGCTCCTGGGAGATGTTCCCAGTTAACGTGCCTGGCTGGGTACCTGCTGCTCTCTCTAGATGAGCCCTGGCTGCCTGCCCCTCCACTCCTCTGCCAGGCCCGGATACCCTGTCCCGGTGCCTGGTGTCATGGTCTCTCGCCCGGCTTATTCCAGGTGATCCGGGATTACTCGACGCCGCCCAACGAGGAGCTCTCGCGAGACCTGGTGGCCAGGCTGAAGCCCTACATCAGGTGAGCTGAGAGAGACGGGACGGCAGGATCTTCCAAGGGAGGGGCTCTTGGGGCTGCAGTTCATATGGGTTTTCCCCTGACCCCCCAAATCCGGGCTGGTCATCTCCGCTGGCGCTGCTGCTCCCATCCCCCGCTCCCCCCAGGCCCAGGCTGGGGGTTACTGGGCAGGGGCTTCTCTGCAGATGCTGAAAAGCTGCTGATCCCCATTAATGAGCCCAGGTGCTCCCCCGCTCTGGGGGTGCTCCCTGCCCCCCAGGCCTGGCTCCAGTCCATGCCCCTCAGCATTTCTCTCCTCTCTGCAGTTTCCTGAACCAGTGCCGGCCCCTCTCCGCCAGCATGGGCAACGCCATTAAGTACCTCAAGAAGGAGATCTCAGGCCTGTCCAGCACCCTGAGAGAGGAGGAGGTGAGCAGGTGCCTGAGCACAGGACACGGGCTTTACGCCGTTCTAGCAGCAGGAAGCCTGCAGTGGGGTCTGGGGGTTCACCATGGCTACAGGAGGGGCTCTGGCAGCGGGCGGGAGGCAGCGGGGAGAGGCTCTGGCAGCGGGTGGGAGGCAGCGGGGAGAGGCTCCGGCAGCGGGAGGGAGGCAGCGGGGAGAGGCTCCGGCAGCAGGAGGGAGGCAGCGGGGACAGGCTCCGGCAGCGGGCGGGGAGGCAGCGGGGAGAGGCTCTGGCAGCGGGCGGGAGGCAGCGGGGAGAGGCTCCGGCAGTGGGCGGGGAGGCAGCGGGGAGAGGCTCCGGCAGCGGGCGGGAGGCAGCGGGGGAGAGGCTCCGGCAGCGGGCGGGGAGGCAGCGGGGAGAGGCTCCGGCAGCGGGAGGGAGGCAGCGGGGAGAGGCTCCGGCAGCGGGAGGGAGGCAGCGGGGAGAGGCTCCGGCAGCGGGAGGGAGGCAGCGGGGAGAGGCTCCGGCAGCGGGAGGGAGGCAGCGGGGAGAGGCTCCGGCAGCGGGCGGGGAGGCAGCGGGGAGAGGCTCCGGCAGCGGGCGGGGAGGCAGCGGGGAGAGGCTCCGGCAGCGGGAGGAGGCAGCGGGAGAAGGCTCCGGCAGCGGGCGGGGAGGCAGCGGGGAGAGGCTCCGGCAGCGGGCGGGGAGGCAGCGGGGAGAGGCTCCGGCAGCGGGCGGGGAAGCAGTGGGGAGAGGCTCCGGCAGCGGGCGGGGAAGCAGTGGGGAGAGGCTCCGGCAGCGGGCGGGGAGGCAGCGGGGAGAGGCTCTGGCAGCGGGCGGGGAGGCAGCGGGGAGAGGCTCCGGCAGCGGGCGGGGAGGCAGCGGGGAGAGTCTCCGGCAGTGGGCGGGGAGGCAG